>NC_040909.2:126870172-127178005 GCF_004126475.2 Phyllostomus discolor | reverse complement strand
CAATAACATCCAAGAGAAAGAAATGACAGAACAAAAGGGGGACTTCTGGCAAGATGGAGGCATAGGTGGACGCACCGTACCTTCACGCACAACCAAGATTAGAACAACAACAATTTACAGCTAGAATAACACCCAGAACTGATAGAGGATTTATCTGAATGGAAGTCGGACAGCCAAGAAGTTGAAGTAGACCCGTACAGCCAGACTGGTAGGAGAGGACGAGCCGGGCAGGCTCGGGTTGGTGGCGCGCAGAGGTCAGGGAAAAATTGGCACAAGCTCGGTGCTAGAGCCATCCAGGGTGCGGGGGAACACAGCAGTGGACCCTGAGTACGCAAGGTGCAGCTGGCAGACCCAGTGAGGCGGCGATTGTGGACCAGGGCAGAGCTCAAAGCCCAGGATCCCAGAGAAGGGACTGAGATCCCAGGAGAACAGAACTACCACCATTGATGCCTCCTGTCCCTGCTCCCGCCCCCACATATAATGTCACAATCTAGCAAATGGGGTGCCCAGCCCTGGTGAACACCTAAGGTTCTGCCCCCCACCATAACAAGAGCAACCAGAATGGGAAAAAAAAGAAAAAGAAAAAGGAGAGACAGGGAGAGATATGTTTCCAACAGAACAGATCAGTCCCCCAGGACTCATCATTTTGAGCAACCAAGAAATAGCCAATCTATCAGATGCACAGTTCAAAACACTGGTGATCAGAAAGCTCACGGAATTGGTTGATTCTGGGTGCAAATGAGATGAAAAGATGCAGGTTACCATAAAAGAGATGAAGGAAGATACGAGGAGGAGAGCCAATAGTGAAGGGAAGGAAACTGGGTCTCAAAACCATACAGTGGACCAGATGGAAGATAGAATCAACCAAGCAGGAAAGCATGAAGAAATAAGAATTCAAAAAAATGAGGAGAAGCTTAAGAGTATCTAGGACATCTTTAAATGTTCCAACATCTGAATTATAGGGGTACCAGAAGGGGAAAAGCAACAGATGGAGCACATATTTGAACAAATAATAAAGGAGAGCTTCCCCAATCTGGCAAAGGAAATAGTCTTCCAAGAAATCCAAGAAGCTCAGAGAGCCCCAAAGAAGTTGGACCCAAGAAGAAACACACCAAGGCACATCATAATTACATTAGCCAAGGTAAAAACAAAGGAGAGAATCCTAGAAGCAGCAAGAGGTAAGGGGACAGTCACCTACAAAGGAGTTCCCATCAGACTGTCAGCTGATTTCTCCAAAGAGACCTTACAGGCAAGAAGGGGCTGGAAAGAAATATTCCAAGTCATGGAAGACAAGGACCTATGTCCCAGATTGCTCTATCCAGCAAAGCTCTCACTTAGAATGGAAGGGCAGAGAAAGTGCTTTTCAGATAAGGTCAAGTTAAAGGAGTTCATCATCACCAAGCCCTTATTTTATGAAATGCTAAAGGGACTTATCTAAGAAAAGAAGATAAAGAAAAACCATGTATAGTAAAAGGACAGCAAACTCACGATTATTAACAACCACACTTAAAGCAAAACCAAAAGAAACTAAGCAAACAACTAGAACAGGAACAGAACCACAGAAATGGAGGTCATATGGAGGGTTAGCAACAGGGGGGTGGGAGGAAGAGAGAGGGGGAAAAGGTACAGAGAATAAGTAGCATAGAATGTAGGTAGAAAATAGATAGGGGGAGGGCAAGAATAGTACGGGAAATGTAGAAGCTAAAGAACTCATAAGTATGACACATGGACATGAACTAAAGTGGGGGGAATGTGGGTGGGAGAGGGTGTACAGGGTGGAGGTGAGTGAAGGGGGGGAAATGAGACAACTGTAATAGCATAATCAGTAAAATATATTTAAAAAAGAAATGACAGAATAAAAAGAAAGACCTCACACTAAGGTAATAAATGAAATATGCAAAGAAAATAAGGACAGTTACATTAAAACATAATAGAAATAGTAGAAAGTAAAACAAATATTTGTGAATTTTATCAGAGAGGGTCAAACCAGGATAAATCAGTGATGAGGAAGACAAGTGTGAAAACAGTTTGCAAAAAAAAAAAAAAGGAAAAATGATTAAAAAAAAAAAGAAAATGATAGAGGTAACAATGATGGCCATGGAAGACAAGGATCACAGACCTAGACTTAGAATTACAGGTATTAACACAGAAGGTAACAGAATGATCTTAGATGGGTTGAAATAATAATGATGCAACCAAAGGAAAACTTACTCACTGATAAGACTTGAGTGAGCAGTTGGAAAGAGATCACTGCATCCCCAGAGAAACTAATTATTAAAACATTCTCATACATATACGCTCTGAACAAAATGTTATGTTTCAAGGATAAAGAAAAATAATATTAAAAATATTACTGGTTTTATACAACACAGGTTAAGGCACCATTTTTTTAGCTGAACCAAATGGCTGGAAGCCTGTGGAGGAACCCTACTGAAGATGAGATCGATAAGGGGGGTGGGATGCCCAAGGAAAGAAAAAAAAATGAAAAGAGCTACTGTGTAGTAGGAGAGAGAGGCCTACTTAGAAATATGTGAAAGGCCTACCTGAGCCTTTCTGAGGATCCTAAGTCAGTCAAATACTATTATAATGGGTTCCATAGTATACATATTTTTTAAAAATATTTTTTAAAAGATTTTATTTATTTATTTTTAGAGAGGGAAGGGAGGGGGAGAGAGAGAGAGAGAGACAGAGAGAGAGAGAGAGAGAGAGACAGAGAGAGAAACACCAATGTGCGGTTGCTGGGGGTTCTGGCCTGCAACCCAGGAATGTACCCTGGCTGGGAATCGAACCTGGGACACTTTGGTTCCCAGCCCGCACTCAATCCACTGAGCTACGCCAGCCAGGGCTATAGTATACACATTTAAAAAAAAATATTTTAAAGTATCTTTGCTATATTGGAAAAAACTTATATTATCATAGAAAATGGGCTAAGTTCTGCAAGAAATAGTTCACATAATTACATCTGGTGAACACATTTTGAAAATATTCACCACTCTTATTAGACAAGACAAATAAAAACATTTTTAAAAAAACATCGATTTTGAAAAAAACTAAAAATATGTATCTGATGAGCTGTAAGTGTGACCAGCATGTTGTTGTAGCAGAGTCTGCAGCCTCCTCTGAAGGCAATCTGGAGAAAACAACACTCACCAGTGCCTGACTACAGACTCCCATACCCTGGTCCTGGTAATCATGTTGCTTGGAGTGCGTATGGGGGGAAACGTGGAGATTTTGATAAATGTGCATGTGTAAAGCCTTACTGCACACAGTATTGTTCATCAGAGGAATGAGAGAAATAGACCAACGACAAGGAAATGGTCAGTGTGTGATAGCCTATGTGAGTATGACCTATGCAACATGATATAACCTATAATTACATTGGAAACCTTCGCATTATAATATGTATTCAAAGCAAAATAAAAGATAGGATTATTGTAATCTTACTTTTTTCATGATATAATTTTGTATTTTTCCAAAATGTCCACATAAGTCTATATGAGGTACATAAAAAAATGAGATGCACCTACTTCCTTGGAGTGTAGGCGTACTGCAGCAGTGTGTGGACTAGGAACAAAACTGCCGTGGGAGCTTTACTTTGTAGGTGAGGCGATTTATGATACTTAAATGTTCTGTGTTTATTTCCATTTTCATACTTTACCCTTCACTATATATTTTTTTTTTAGAAAGCCAACCTTCAGTAATTCCCCAGCCTTACTGATACATACATCCTCATATATTCTGCCAAAGATAAACTTGGCACTAAAAAATACCAACTAAAACAAAGTATGCAAAAATCAGTCTTTCTCTGTTAGGTGCTTTGGAAGAAATGAAGTTAATGCCAGTGATGACTGCCAGTGATTTCCACCTGAGGAAAAAAGACAGATGACTAAGAAAAGGAGAAAACACCTATAGAAAGTAACA
This sequence comes from Phyllostomus discolor, assembly GCF_004126475.2. NCBI lineage: Eukaryota > Metazoa > Chordata > Mammalia > Chiroptera > Phyllostomidae > Phyllostomus > Phyllostomus discolor. Next base: position 127,174,084 of record NC_040909.2, on the reverse strand, counting down.
CGTGAGTGTCACTCTGATTCTGGGCTCTTCTGTTGTTGTTTTGGTCTACCAATCATTACACAAACACTACCCTGTTTATTTTTTAATTTCTCTACATTTTTTCCTGATTATGTAAGTATGATTAATGTCATAGCCAGCAATGCTTCTAAACTCTCATAAATTGTATCTTATAGATAACTTTCTGTTTTCCTCATAATTATCTGTGTTAACTGCCATTTTTGAGTCTTTCCAATCCTCATAATTTTATTGATTTTTCTTCTTCTGTGAAATGGGTAGAACTTGAAGTAGAATAGTAAATTAAAAGTGAAAGCATGCTTCTAATGTATCATCATTAAATAAACTATTTGCTCTAAAATTTTGCTACTCTGAAAAAAAAATAACACCTCCAAATGATGTTAGCACCTCCAGTGCTGCCTTGCCAGAAAGGGCTGTAAGAGCTCAGTAAGGGAAGGGTTGAAGGTTTGGGACTGGAGCAGGGTTGGGTTTCCTGGCCAGGCTGCGCAGGCCTGCCGGCACTGAGAGATAAAGCAAGCAAGATAAAGCAGGGCCAGCTCCGCATGGGTCCCGCTGGTCCCTGGGTAGGATGCTTCCTTCTCTTTCTAGGAAAAGTCTGGACATAAATGTCAAGACTGAACCCTTCCAGTTCATAAAGAGATTTCAAAATATTATCCCATTTTATAAATGCTAAGCAACTAAAATTTAATAAGGATATACTGACACAATGGTTAAAAGAAGGAATCCACTCGGAAGGTCAAGGACAACCCAACGCAACAGCTCGTGTTTATGCAAAGTTTCTGGTATGCCAAATGCTGTTCTGAGAAGGTTGTATGTCATGCCTAATTTCACTTTCTCAACAATTTTGTGTGCATACTATTGGTATTCCTACTCTAGGGGCGAGAAAGTTAAAAGTAAGGAACTTGCCCAAATTTGACGGCTTTTACATACCAGGCAGAAGACTGTACCCCAGAATGGAGGCATTTCACATAGGGAGGAGTAGAAAAACCACTGAGCCTTGAAATTGTTCTCTAAGAGCCCCCAGTGGGTTAAATGGAGGCCGCTCTTTTAAAGGAAAATAATGTTCCCGGTCTGAAAGGAAGACTGCCCCAGGCAATGGGTGCAAACTGTTGCCTCTTCCGTGGCTGGGAGAAACTGGGGGGCTCACTTGCCGCCTTGGACAAAGCTGTGAGGGGTCTGGCATTTCTCAGGGAGGAGTCTGGGTGGGCCAGGTTCAAAGAAACCTGAAACCAAGAAGGTTTCTTGCTATTATTTTTCATCATGTCTGATTTGCATGCTACAAGTTTTATAGCTTTGTCCAGTTTTCTAAAAAATAATTTTGAAAGTGGTTGCACAAGAATCAGGAGGCCCAATCGACTCTTACTTGTCCTTGGTGTGTTTTTATATTCTTCTAAATACAACAGTGACAATGTACTGCTTTTGTGATGAGAAAAATACATATTAAAAATATAAGCACGTTTAATTATGTGAAACAAATAACAAAAATTAATGCATAGAATAAACAAAAACATGCATTTTAAAAACTTTTTTCTACTTCTTATAATAACCTAATTTAATAAATAGTATATATTACACTTATGATAGCAAAAAAGCAGGCTTTTTTACACTATTTTGTTTAAGCTTTAGATGAATCACTGCTTACAAAATGCACCACCCCCATTTCGATAGGAACTTCCTGAACTCTGCACAGATAGGCGGACTATCAGTGAGATGAATGCATTTTAATCTGTGCCTTTAATCCATCAGTATTAATGGATTTTATCCATCAGTGGACCTTCCTTTCTTCATACTCACAGCACACTCACACGTGCATGATGGGCTTTATTGATGATGCGCTACTAATTGATTGATCAGAGGACTAAAAATAAAGAACAAGTCTTAATTACCTTTTTATAGCATAATTAGATTTTTTTCTCAACAATGAATTTAAATGTTTTTAAACATACTGGAAAGTTAAAAGATTTTTATGGTGAGCAATCATGCACCTACCCCTCAGTGTCAATGGTGAGCATTGTGTTGTCCCTTCTACATCACATGTCTATCTGTGTCTCCATCCAACAACCCATCCTTTTCAATTTGGTGTGTTTCAAAGTCAGTTACAGACTTCAGTCTATTTCCCCTACATATCCTTCAGCAGACATATCAATGTAACTAATATTTCAGTTTTTGTGTCTTTTTAAATTGGGTTGTTGTTTAGGGTTTTAACGTTTTTATTGTTGACACTATTACAGATGTTCCCAGTTTAGAGAAATGGTGGATATTTTCGATAGGCCTCCTCCACCCCACACGTGCCCAAATGTATCAACAGCCCCCACGGGAGTGGCACATTTGTCACAATCGATGAGCCCATGTTGACACATCATTGTTTACCCGAAGGGTGTAGCTTACATCACAGTTCACTCTTGCTGCTGTACATTTTATGGGTTTGGAGAAACATATGAGGACATACATCCATAGAATATTTTGACTCTCCTAAAATCCTCTGTGTTCTTCCAGTTCATCCCTCCCCTCCTCAACCCCTAGAAACCACTAATCTTTGCATGGTCTCCATAGTTTGGCTTTTTCCAGAATGTCATACAGTTGGAATCACACTCTGTAGTATGTAGCCTTGTCAGATGGCTTCTTTCACTTAGTAATATACACTTAAGTTTTTTCTGAGGGTTTTTTTTTGTGGGGCTTGATAGATCATTTCCTTTTAGTCATGAACAATGCTCCATTGTGTGGCCATATCACAGTTTGTTTATTTACCTACTAAAGGATATCTTGGTTCATTCCAAGCTTTTGGCAATTTTAATGAAGCTGCTATAAATATCCCTGTGCAGGTTTTTGTGTAGACATGTTTTCTACTTCCTTGGGTGAATACTAAGGAGTTGCCTCTGAATCATATGGTCAGAGTATTTTGAGAATTTGTAAAAAGTCCCCAAACTGTCTTTCCAAGTGGCTATACACCATTTTGCATTTTCACTGGCAATGAATCAGTTCCTATGGCTCCAATTTTTGCCAACATTTGGTGTTGTCAGTGTTCCAGATTTTGTTCATTCTAATAGGTGAAACACTTTTTTATGTCACATGGTTGTTTCTCCTTCACCCAAATGTAGGGAACACTTCTCCTACCCAGTATTGTAAAATGAAACCTGTTGGTGAAGTTCTACCAGGGTCACAATTCAGAATGCAAGGGTTGATAGAACTAAGGTTAAAAAGTGGTATGGATAAAAACTGGTATGTTTGAACAGTTATGTGAAGTGATTGCATCTGTTTCACCTGAATGTGTTACAGGGATGGATATTGTGCCTGACCAGGGAATGTTTCCACTATCTAGTACTATAAAACAAAAGGCATGTAAATCTGCCTGTCAAGCAATATTAACTGGGCATTGCAAATGATTAACCAGTAAGGCTGTCAGAGTCCATGTAGATTGTACATGTAAGGCTGTGCTCCTGTGCAGCACATACTGGGAGTACAGCAAAAACCTGTGGGTACCCCCTAGCATGACTTTTGGGACTTTGGACTAAAGAATTGACAATTTCCATTTGAGGGGCAATTAGTAGCATGCTATCAGACATTAATTGAAACTGCCCCTATGATCACTTTGAAACTTGAATTAACCGTAATATATTGAGTGCTATAAATGCTCCAGGAGGGAGGGCAGTGCCCAAAAGTGTTCCAAAATAAAATGGAATAGGTTTATGCAGGGACATACTACTAAGGGAATGTAGAGCTACTCGGTGTATTCCGCAGCAGGTACTCTTTTCCCCAGGACTGACTTTGGAACAACCTGATGAGCTGCCAGACTCTATTGCCACTTGGACAGTACCCAATAAACAGCTCTCAATTGACCAGAAAGGAGCTGATGGTTTATGGATGGCAGTGCCAAGGTGAACAGAGAACATACTCTTTGGAAGGCTGCCACTCTGATTAAAGATGATAAAATCAAATCTGTTTGGTGAGATGAATTACATGAATTATAAACTGGTTGCTACTATGTTTGGGTTTTTTAAAAAATATATTTTATTGATTATGCTATAACAGTTGTCTCATTTCCCCCCTTCACTCCCCTCCACCCTGTACACCCTCTCCCACCTCCCACCCACATCCCCCCCCCTTAGTTCATGTCCACGTGTCATACTTATGAGTTCTTTAGCTTCTACATTTCCCGTACTATTCTTGCCCTCCCCCTATCTATTTTCTACCTACATTCTATGCTACTTATTCTCTGTACTTTTTCCCCCTCTCTCCCCCTCCCACCCCCCTGTTGCTAACCCTCCATGTGACCTCCATTTCTGTGGTTCTGTTCCTGTTCTAGTTGTTTGCTTAGTTTCTTTTGGTTTTGTTTTAAATAATTGTGAGTTTGCTGTCCTTTTACTATACATGGTTTTTCTTTATCTTCTTTTCTTAGATAAGTCCCTTTAGCATTTCATAAAATAAGGGCTTGGTGATGATGAACTCCTTTAACTTGATCTTATCTGAGAAGCACTTTATCTGCCCTTCCATTCTAAGTGAGAGCTTTGCTGGATAGAGCAATCTGGGACATAGGTCCTTGTCTTTCATGACTTGGAATATTTCTTTCCAGCCCCTTCTTGCCTGTAAGGTCTCTTTGGACAAATCAGCTGACAGTCTGATGGGAACTCCTTTGTAGATTACTGTCCCCTTACCTCTTGCTGCTTCTAGGATTCTCTCCTTCGTTTTTACCTTGGCTAATATAATTATGATGTGCCTTGGTGTGTTTCTTCTTGGGTCCAACTTCTTTGGGGCTCTCTGAGCTTCCTGGATTTCTTGGAAGACTATTTCCTTTGCCAGGTTGGGAAAGCTCTCCTTTATTATTTGTTCAAATATGTGCTCCATCTGTTGCTTTTCCCCTTCTGGTACCCCTATAATTCGGATATTGGAAGGCTTAAAGATGTCCTGGATACTCTTAAGCTTCTCCTCATTTTTTTTTGAATTCTTATTTCTTCATGCTTTCCTGCTTGGTTGTTTCTATCTTCCTTCTGGTTCACTGTATTGTTTTGAGACCCAGTTTCCTCCCCTTCACTATGGGCTCTCCTCCGTGTATCTTCCTTCATCTCTTTTATGGTAACCTGCATCTTTTCATCTCATTTGCACCCAGAATCAACCAATTCCGTGAGCTTTCTGATCACCAGTGTTTTGAACTGTGCATCTGATAGATTGGCTATTTCTTGGTTGCTCAAAAGGATCAGTCCTGGGGGACTGATCTGTTCTTCTGTTGGAAACATATCTCTCCCTGTCTCTCCTTTTTTTTCCGGTCTGGTCGCTCCTGTTACGGTGAAGGGCGGAGCCTTAGGTGTTCACCGGGGCTGGGCACCCCAGTTGCTAGATTGTGACATTATATGTGGGGGACGGGAGCGGGGACGGGAGGGAACAATGGCGGCAGTTCCGTTCTCCTGGGATCTCAGTCCCTTCTCTGGGATCCTGGGCTTTGAGCTCTGCCCTGGTCCACAATCGCCGCCTCACTGGGTCTGCCAGCCGCAGCTTGCATACTTAGGGATCACTGCTGCATTTCTGCGTGCCCCGGATGGCTCTAGCGCCGAGTTTGCACCAAGTTTTCCCCGACCTCTACGCACCGCCGACCTGAGCCTGCCTGGGTCATCCTCTCCTACCAGTCTGGATGTATGGGTCTACTTCAACTTCTTGGGTATCCGACTTCCATTCAGATAAATCCTCTGTCAGCTCTGGGTGTTATTCTGGCTCTAAATTGTTGTTGTTCTAATTTGGTTGTGCGTGGAAGTACGGTGCGTCCACCTATGCCTCCATCTTGCCAGAAGTCCGAAACATTTTTTTAAATAATGCATTTTTTCATCTAAAACACAAATTTAAAAAATTAGAGGAAAAGATGTATTTCCTGTCTGTGTATTCTAATTTTAGAATCATTCAATATTATAATTTTAAATAATGTTTTGCTTCCTAACTTTAATTGACATTTATATACCTGAATAATAACTCTTTTTCTGTGTAGTAAAAGAAATTCCTCAATTGTTCCAGAATTCCAGACAGTGCCCTTCTGGTCATGGATGACTTTCTGTTTGGAGGGGTGAGATATGCAAGGGGAAACCAAGTCATACAGGCAGGCGCCACACCTCTGAGACGCATCCAGAATGCCCTATACCTTCTACTGTGATTCCCATGTGCCTTTCCTTCCTGACTCTGGAGTCAATTTGTTATCCGAAATGTACTGAGTTATATTAAACTGTTTGAAAAAAATAAATAAGGCACAAGCTTTCAGTCAATTGGGGAAATAGATGCAAGATTTAAAAAAAAATGATTTCTAGCAGTCAAACCACTGGCTAAGGTTCAGAGTAAGGAGAAAAAACTGGACCACGATGCTCAGAGAGAAAGCTTCCTGGGGCAGGGAAGGGAAGGTAGGACTCAGACATAGAAGGGAACAAAGGGAAGGACATTTTTGACAACGGCCACAATGTAAGCAGTGATGCTGGTTTTGGGGAAAGCAGGTATACTTTGTGGCTGGAGTGGAGCTCTTTTTAAGCTCTTTTCCACAAGAAATTCTCAGGTCACCCCCATTCTACTATTTCCTTAGCCCTCTGATTAATCTCATGCTTGTTTTCCCATTTAGCTGAAGTTGTATTATTTGTACCATTACCTTCTAATCACCTTGAGGCACAGCTTATGCTATTTGAGTTGGTGCCATTTTATTTCATTGAGAACATGGTGGACGTTTATAACACTAGAGAAACCATTGCACAGTGTGATTCTTTTGTTCACATTGCTGTGTGCTTTTCTATGAAAATGTTAGGTCTCCTGGTTAAAGGTTTCAGCTGGGTGTAGTAAAAAGTATGTGGTCTGTCCAGAAGGTATTCAGCTATGTAATATGAGAAAGAGACATTTATGGAAGAAGATACAAGATACATGAAACATGGTACCTAAGAAAATGATGCCTCAGCCCCCATCAGTGTAGGCACCGTGGGACCTTACACAGTTCTCCCAATGCCATCAGCTGTCCCATCATATTTTCCTGAATCTCATGATGGTATGAAATCTCTTCTCTTTCACAGGTGATTATAATTTTGGGAAAAGCCAGAAGTCACAGTGCTCCAAATCTGGGCTGTAAGGAGGTTGAGTCACCTGGATGATTTGAAGTTTTGCCAAAAATTCTACATGAGACGAGATGCATGAGTGGGTGCATTGTTGTGATGAAGCTGCCAATCACCAATCATCTGAATCATCTAAATAGTTTCCACAGATGAATCTTAAAACTTAACGCAAAATTTGATGGAGATTTTTTGCTCTACTAGCTCAGTCATTTTGAATGCATGTCCACACAGTACACAGCTCACTCAACAGGTGCCTACCATCCCCACTGACTAGTAAAGTGAAGTCATCATTGTTCACACATGTGCATGCCAGTCCACTCTCCTTGGCTGCCAGTTACATCGAGGTGGTGTGAACCATTCTTATTACTAACCATGGCCAGACTTTTTCTGGACGGACATCGTACACTGAACTGAAGTCAGAAAACCTTATTGTCATCTTATTTCTGCAACTAATTTATGAGACCTTGGTCAAATCACTTAATTTTTCTCTGAGATTGTAACATAAAAGTGGTCAGAAAGGGCTTTCTATAAAATAGCTTCAAGCACCAGGCTGAAAAGTCATTATAGACACGTTGGGAGTGAGGATGGGAGGACTAGAAACATTTTCAGCTTTTAAGACTTGCCTTAAGAAGTGAATTTTCCTCTGTGGGGAATATGGTACATGACAAAAGGAGATGATTAAATTTCTGAAGATGATTGAGGTCATGAGAGAATTCCCCTGTAGGAGTCTCCGATCTCTGTGTGTGCGTGTGTGTGCGTGTGTATGCACCTGTGTGCATGCACACGTGCATTGGCAATGGGGGGAGATTGGTACTGGAAGGTAGCTGATAAGAAAATACATCTAGTGGTGTGTGTTTCCATGCCAGTCTTTTAGAGAAAGAAAGGGGTAAGATAAAACAAAACAAGCAAACAAACAAACAAAACAGAAAGACTGCCATAATAACTACTATGAAAGACATCTAGCAGAATTTAGCACAAAAAAAAAAGACAGACATTCAATTCCTCTTCAACTCAGCACCCACACAGTGCTCTCCCATGTCTATGGCAAGACTCTTGAATACTGAGAACCAATATTGGAAACAAAGGTTATGAGTGTCTGAAAAAAAGCCATGTGTATCAATCAAATCACATTAATTGAGCACTTATTATATGTTGGGCAATCTGTTAGGTGTTGAAGATACACCTAAAGGCAAGGAAACGGACCTTGAGGCCCTCTAAAATTTGCTTTTGGCTCTAAAATTCTATGAAAACAAAGCCCTGTCCTTAGAATTGCACTTTTAGATGGAGTTTTCTCAGATGTTAAATCAAATACAAAGAGGCCACTACCTGAAGGCCTCCTCCAAAACTCTCAGTTGGGTTATTTCTCTGGTGGAGGAAGGGAGAGGACAGAGTTGGCTTTGGAGGATGCATTGGACATGTTAGTCATGGAAAAGTAAATGCACTCAAGCATTCAGGCCTTGGGAGGCTTTTGTGAGGTGGTTACCAACTGCCTGTGGAAAGAAAATTAAGGTCTCTCCTGAGTTCTACATCACACATGAAAAATAAAGGCATGGCTTTATAATTAGCAGGAGCAGTTCTCGTCATCATTCAAAGCAAACACGGCAGAGTATGACTTATTTGTTTTCCTTTTTCGTTGCTCCTCTGGAAGCAACTTAACTTCTGACTTTGAATGCAATCTCCTGTCTTATCCCACAAGCATACGGTGTGGTGGAAAGATAAAGCCTGCTGACCACAAAACCAAAAATATCATCAATGAGATCTCCTTAAAACATCTCTGTGTATGTGCATATACGTTGACACAGAAGCTCCCGGAGTAGGAGGGCTCACTGAAGGACCTGCGACAGCAATGTACGTTGGGTTTAAAATAATCTCCCACGGCATGCTGCATCTTGCTGCTTCCCAATGGAAATAGCTCACACCAGCTGTTTCTTTCCACTCCCAACAGCCTTAAGTGAGTAAATACGAGACAAACGGCTGGCTATTTAGTCATCTTGTTGGCATCTAGATTCTACACTGGTCTCCTTCAGTTAGAAAAATATTTGGTGTATCCTGGTTCAACCTGCCACGCTCATATTTACAGTCCGAAAACACAGCCCTCTTTCTTAAAATATCCTGAAATGAGCAGTGCAGAAAGGCCAGGAATACCATGGGCCAAGGGTTAACACAAACTCCGGCTTTTGTCCACTGTGCACTCAGTGTTCGTCCTTGCCCATTCTGAACCTTCTCCAAAAGCAGTGGCCCGAACAACAGCTACCTGGCAGCAACTCTGTGAGCTACAGTGTGCGCGTTTCATTTCCCAGACACTAGACAAGTTCAGCTTAACCTGGAGGGGGCTTTGCTTAATGGTGGTGAGAGGACTCCAGACTCTTCTCTGCAGGCCTCCGCTTTGAAGTTGACAGCCTGGCCAGCGCAGAGCGTATGGCATTTACAGTCTCCCTTGACAGTTGCAGCCTCCGATAAAGTAAATAAACCTCATATGGGCACTTTCTTTCCTCCTTATCTTCTGCCAGCAAGGGCTGTGTAGTGCGGCTCACATTTGTGGTTGCATGAGGCTATGGAAAACCCAGCCGTCTGGCTAGAAAAACGGGATGGTTGTTTACATTATGATGGAAGACAGGATAGGATCATTAAAATAAACTCTCCGATTTCCTGTCACTTCCTTTCTTTATCTAATGTGGCTAACACATCCTCACACAAAGGACCCTTCGTGCTGGCTGCTCTGTCTCGGTCTGTCATCTGGATCAATTCTTTCCTCTAAAACAAATAATTAGAGTGTAGTGAGCCTTCCTCTTCTTATTTTAACCTTTTTTGGCAGACTTGTAAATTCACATACTTAAAGAGGAAACGGCTCCTTTAGTGAGGCTATTACAATCATTTAGGGACCCAGGTCTTATCTGCAACTAGAATAATTTTTTGAAATAAAATAAGCATGAACTCCAGTGATCCTTGCAACCTCATAAATCCCAGGTATCTATGACAAAGGATAGAATAGTTATAATGACAAAATCAAACACTGGTTTTCTAGCAGAGATGAAGTAGTACCCCCCACCTTCTACTCCAACCTATGAGTCATTCTTAGGCTTTTTTTTTTTTGCAAGATGCATTGAGTGTGTCCGTTAGTATATATGTGTGTGTGCGTGTGCTTGTGTGTGCACATGCTGTGTTTCGGCACTCTGTCTATCTGCACGGCTCTCATCAGTGCCCTTCCCTAAGGAGCTCAGTGCTGTTCCCAGCTGAACCCCATACCCCAAGGTTCTGCTGATTGGGATGACAGCTGGAACCTGTAGCACACAGTCACAAGTAGAATAACCTTTCTCTCTTCTAGCTGTGTTCTGCCCCTCCTACTTACTTTCCTGGTCAGTGACAGCCTGTCTACCCAAGGCCAAGATCACCGTACTCACTAGGAGAGTGCACTTTGGTTTTTGTAGTTTACCATTCTGGCTCATTTTAGCATCTTTCTCATTCTCAACAGTCCTTCTCCTGAGAGTCTAGTTTGCCCTTATCTGATCCTGGGCGAGTTCAAACCATAATCGTTAGAGATGTTTAGAGAAGGCAGTGAACGGGGAGGAGGAGGTGTTAGGGAGACAGGAAACTTGAGTCGGACCTTGAAGTGTGAGTGGGGTTTATTGTGTTCTTCCTCTAAATCCCCCAGTTTTTTTTTTTTGAAAGCTTACAGAATGACAGCCCTGTAGAATGTCAGAGCTGAAGGAAACTATATGGTCCCGATATAAATCATCCTTCATGTGAAATGGCAGGATTTTAAAAAAGTATTTAGCTTAGAATACATCTATGAAAAAAGAAGAGATAATCTCCCCATCCCTGCGGCAGTGAGCGGTGGGAACACGTCATCAAGCTGAGCTGCCACATGGCCTGAGGAAGGTGCCCCTGTCACGTGCCCAGGTAAATGGAGCTGCCTGGAGTAGGGCCATGCCAGCCCCGTGTGACCACACACGGTGGTCCTCCTTCAGGGGCACCTGGTGTCTCTCAAGTTTCTGACAAGGAAGTCGGCCTGTGTATCAGAGAATCCCTGCGTGTCTTGGACAATGAACAGATGTAAACCCGTGACATTTGTAGACTGATTTGTTTGACTTCGGTTGCCCTATATCCTTGTTTTGTCCCCTTTCATGACTCCAAAGCTTCCTTTTCTCCCCCATATCCCAGCTGGTACCTCTTCTAAGACATCTAAGACATCTATATTTTTATTTTCATGTGTTTTTATCTCCAGGCTAATCTTGAATATTCTTTCTAAATATTTTTGGCCATGAACAGATTTTTTGTTTTGTTTTGTTCAACATTGTCATCCTAGGTTGTAGAACTGGGTGCTATCTAGTAAATGTTAAATATTTACTTAAAAATGAATGATGTTAACTTTCTTTTCTCTGATTCTTCAGCATCTTGACTAGAAATAGATGCAATAATTGTGAACTGGGTCTTATTGTTTATGAATGCCTAGATTGGGGATTATTTTTTTCTCTAGCCTAACAAGAATTCCCACATTTCTAGTTTCCTTTAACTAGTTCCACTTTCTAAAATAGAATCTCTATGAGTGAAATCTTGCAATCTGAATATCTAAATATCTATCCATCTATCTATGGCAAGTATCCTAGGTGAATTTTTATATAACAATTTATCAAAATTTTATAACAATTGAATAGAAAGGTGGCATAAAATGAAAACTGGAATTAAAGCACAGTAATTAATAGAATATATAGTAAACTATAAACTATGTTGAAAAAATATGCAATGGAGAGGCGTCTTCGTAGTTGAGTCAAGTTTAGTTCAACTTACTCACAATGTTATACTAAAGATAAAATACATTCAAATATGAGCACTTTGAAAATGTTGAGAAGGCTGTATCTCTTCCAGGTAAAAATAATGAATTCTCAAAATAATAACAGATTCATGACCAGAGTCTTTCTTATCTGAGGGGCAATGTTTGCAGTATTTGGGGGCAGGGGACCCCTGTAGAAATTAAGTTTCCCTCTTTTATTTCTCAGAGATATGATCCTTCAAGTTAAAATTAAAAATTGCCACTAAAGAAAGAGAGTGGCAATATAACTTACTACAACTTCCTACATTCTTAAAGTTTCTGTATCATTTTGGGAAAATGTTGACTTGTGATATTTACATGTTGCTTTTAAAATTATGTTCTTACAGAACCCCAGTGGCCTAATGGATAAGGCACTGGCTACCTAAAATTACGTTCTTGCTCTTACCAGTGTGGCTCAGTCGGTTGGGCTTCCTCCCACAGAATGAAAGGTCACCGGGTCGATTCCAGGTCCGGGCAAATGCCTGGGTTGTGGGTTCTGTCCCCTAGTCAGGCATGGACTAGAGGGAACCCATCTATGTTTCTCACATTGATGTTTCTCTCCTTCTCTCTATCCCTCCTTTCCCCCCTCTCTAAAAAAAAAAATAAATAAGTAAATATTAAAAAAAATAAAATAACCTCTTTGAATTAGGAAAATTTCTAAGTATTAGTCAAGAATTTATACTATCACAGTCTGTTGTAATACAGCTGCTTCAAGATGATGTACTTGAACTGCAGTGAGTGGTGTGCTGGTAGGTATATTACAACTCATTTGTGGCATTTGTCCATTTCTAGAGTGTAAGTGCTCCCACTGTGGCCAATTTCAAGCTGCCAATGGGACGTCATTGAACATGGTGTTGAGAAGAAGTAACCAGCAGTGCTCCATTATGGAGTATATCTACCATCCAGATATGAAAAATAAGAATAACTTCAAAACATAGATGAGAGTAAAATATTGTAAAAAATTTAGAAAGTGATTCATTTTCAGTATACACTTTGTCTCTAATATGGTTTACTTAATTATCAGTTAATATAATTCAAATTTTAATAATGGAGATGTTAAACAACAGCCTTGCAAGATTCCTGAAAATTTATTGGTTGGTGTTTGTGATTGGGGATGAAGTAGCTAAATCACACCGAAGAAACTCTCGAAAGGTAACTGTGTTGAAAACAGGGTCCACGTTTTCCACACAGACTCACTGTCCTATAGTCTAAACACATGGACGTTTACTGCTATGTACAACTATTAACAGTGTGATCATGATGATATTTCAGTGAACAAAAATGTAAAGATTCTATGTCAGAAGTGCTGCCAGAGGTTTCACATGGCCACAGATGATGTTTTCAATAAAAATAAAAATAAAACAGACAATTTCTTAGTTTTTCATATTTTAGGTAACTAGCTGCATTTCACACGAACATTCTTTCTTCAAGCTAACTTGGGTAGATTTAAGTACAACCAGACTATGTGGAGAAAATGAGAACTCTTGCATGGGAAACTGTTAAAACCTCATGCATTCTGTGTCTGTGGTCAAGTCATGATGTAAAAATTTCCTTCTGTGGCTGCTTTGAGGCCTCTGGGACATGTGTCCTTAGCTCTTCCCTTCATTCCCCAAGTCATTCCTAGGCCTATTCCCAGAATGACTCGCCAAGGACGCTCCTGCTATGCAGAATGGAAAGGAGAAAATAGGTACATCCCACTACTCGTGTGAGAAACCATTCCAACGGAACCTGTTCACACTGGTCCACAGCCCCGCTGCTCACCTGGTTAGCTCACTCTGGTCACCACTGTGCCAACTACTAAAACACAACCAGACTCTCATGATTTCTTAAATATAACTTGTCACAGTGTGTTTGGGCTGCTGAAATAGAATACCATAGACTGGGTGGCTTATAAATACAGAAATTTATTTGTCGCAGTTCTAGCGCAGCAGTTCTAAACATTTTTCCTTTTGTGACATGTGGAAACTAATCACTAAAATTCCGTGGCACACCAAAAATATATTTTCTGCTGAACTGACAAAAAAAATAGGTGTAATTTTGATTCATGTACACCGAACGGCCATTGTTGAGTTGGCTGTTGTCACCATAATCTAAAGGAAAGGAGGGCAGTACCTCAACTAAATAGTCAAGTATTGCATGCTTTAAAAATTCTTGCAGCCCACCAGCGTGCCTGCACACCACTGTACCAGTGGTTGAAAATTGCTCTTCTACAGGCCCGGAGGTCCAAGGTCAAGGTGCCAGCAGATTTGGTGCCCCGTGAGATCCTGCTTCCTGGTTCATAGACAGAAGTGTTCTTGCTGTGGCACCACGTGGTAGAAGACGCTAGGGAGCTCTCTGGGGTCTCTTTTTCAGGGCACTAATCCCACTCATGAGGGTCCCACGCTTACGACCCCATCACCTCCCCAAAGTGTTTCTTCTTAAATAGCATCACATTGTGGGGTAGATTTCAACATATATATTTGGGGGGGTCACAAACATTTAGTCTATAGTACACCTGGTGGTTCCTATTATTTCTATATCATTGTAAGCCCTAAGAACAACTAAATGACTAGCTTAAAAGGCATAAATTCTGTGTGTATATATATAACAAGTTCTAAAAATACACATGAATAACCAGAGAAGGATCTGATGTTAACTCTCCACCCAGTCCCACTACCGAATTGGAGTGTTGCATTTTATCTGGTGGCTTTCTCAGGCACTGATGATTATTGCTCGGTTAGTTTCCTATCACTGCTGTAATAAATGACCACGAATTGAACAGCTTAACAACAACTTGTCTTACAGTTCTGCAGGTTAAAAGAGTCTCACTGACCTAAAATCCAGTGTCACGAGGGCTGCATATTTTCCCAGAGGCTCCGGGGCAGGGCTTGTTTCCTTGCCTTTCCCAGCTGCTGGAGGCCACCCACGTTCCTTGGCTCCTGGCCTCTCCCCCCACCTTCCAAGCAGCAACGTTGCGTCTCTCCACGCCCTCTTACCATTTCACAGCTTCCGCTGACGTCTCTTTTAAAGAGACGTCATTACATTGTGATTACATCGGTCCCACCTGGGTAACACAGGCTACGCTCTCTATTTTAAGATTGGCTGATTAGCAACCCAAATCTCCTCTGTAATCTTAATTTCCCTATGTCATGTAACTGATGAGATTCACAGGTTCAAAAGATTAGGGCATAGATCCCTTTGGAGGAAAATTGTTCTTCCTACTGTAACTTGTGGGTCAGAATGACCTGGAAAGCTCATTGAAACAGATTTGGGAGCCCTGTCTCCAGCGTCTCTGATTTAGTAGCTAGGGGGTGGATTACAAGAATTTGCATCTTAACAAGTTCTCAGGTGATGATGCATCTCAGATAATCATCTGTTCAGGGAACTACACTTAAAAAATAACTGTTCTAGGTTTATTATTTTATTAGGGAGTGCAAAGTACTAATATTGTTGTGAAAAGAATTCTTGTTTTCATTGGTGTTGCTAAATTAAATACAGGATATGCAGTGCAATTTGAGTTTCAGATAAACAGGAGTAGGTTCTTAGTGTAAGTATATCCCATGTAATATCTGGGACAGACTTACGCTAAAAAGTTATTTCTTGTTGACCTGCAATTCAGATTAAACTTAGTACTCTTAATTTTTATTTGATGACTCTGGCAGTCCTAGTTTTCATCTGGAAGGGGGAAACAGTACTGCTTCTATCAGTGAATATTCCACAAAGGACAAACATTTTGGCACACTTTTCCCCAACCCCTTTTGCCCCCAAGTCAACCGGCGATTCTCAACTCATCATTTGCAATGGAAAGTATAAATCCACTTTATTTTTTCCCTTGTTAATAGAGGTAAAATACCCAATAGGACTGACTAGATATCTTTCATGTAACTTTCAGAGCATTTAGCAAGAAACAACATTATAGCTTCCTTTTTGTATAATTTCTCTATATCCTTTTTGGGACTTTTCACAGGTACTTGTTTAGTCAGCATCTGTGTGATGATCCCAAAGGTGCTGGTGATGTAACCAGTGGAAGTGTGCGAAAACCGACCAAGGAGACAAGTTCTTTTAAGGGAGGTAAACAAGAAAATACCCTGAACAGGCCAATACTCATTGCACGATTCCCAGACTCTCTTTTAATTGAGGCAATATGAGTTGGATTATCTGTTTTTGTTTTTTTTCGGCGGATTTTTTTGTAGCCAAAAGTTTTCCGGCTTTCACAGAGGAGAGACACACAAGAAGAAAAAAATTGCTTCTGAGTTGTCCTTTCACGGGTCTGATTTTACCCTGAAGTTAAAAAAATCCCAGTCTGGGAGGCAAGACAAATATCAAGGCCAGGCGTTTTCAAACTCTGTCCATTATTGCTGGTTTTAGCACCTACATATTTTTTTTCACAGCACCCATAGACAAAAGAAATATCTGAAAGTTTCCTTTATCAGTTAGTTAGGCTCAGACAACTTAAGTATTTCAGCCTTAACAACTCAGCAGCCACTTGAAAAAAAAATAGCATCACAAACAGTGAATGAAAAAATATTTCTGTTTTATTCTTAAGTAGCCACAATGGCGTACTAATGAGACAGGGACACTTGTCAGGCTTGGCAAAACTCCTCGAAGCTGGGAACCAGAGTGGACACCCTCGTCCTGAATTCCTGTTCCGCACTGAAGTTTTGCCCAGTATTTGCTCTTTATATAGATAGCAACCATGGGAAACCCAGCTTTGCAGATTCATGACGGCATGGAAAGGAATGTAGTATAGTGTAATGGAAAAACTGAACTTGCTGGAGCTAGAGGGTTTTGGGGTTTTTTTTAGTGTCCGACAGATACAGAGTATTATTATGTTTCTTTTGAAATTTTGAACTAGGTGCATCCTGGGACCCCTATGAGTTTGTTGGGGCTTCTCAGGACACCTCCATGCATATTTTAAAAACTCTGGATCTAACTAATGATTGCTATTTAGTCACTCTAGACAAAGTTAAATAGTAAACACTTTTTTTCTGCAATGCAACAGTTCTAGGCCTTATGTAAGTGACTTAACATCTCCCAGTCTCACTTTAGATGATCTTTAGAGAAAGAATACCTGGGGGAAAGGGGCCTGGGGGAAGGTAGGAGAAGGTAAAGGGGTGATGGAGAGGGGCCTGGCTTGGGATGGTGAACACACAGTACAGTATACAGATGATGTGTTATAGAGTTGTACACCCGATACCTACCTCATTTTGTTAACCAGTGACCTCAGTAAGTTCAATAAGAAATTTTAAAGAAAGAATACCTGAATGGGGAGTTTCCTATAATAATTAAAATGACAAAATGCATATAAGTTAATATTCACAATCCTTTAAAACTTCAAGTCATTCAACTTCTGGTGTTGTGATATGACAGAGCTAGTAAGAATAATCATTGGTAGGATTTTTATTATTTTCCCCGAGAGTCCATTCTTGTAGCATGTTACTCCAATGACAGCACTTGTTTCTACCAGAAAGTCAAGTGACTCGTGAGTATTGGTCAGGACGAGAATCAGCTGGTTTTATGAAATAACATCAGTGATAACACAACCAAAGGCAGCCTTCTTTCATCAGGTGGTCTTTATGAGAGCAACACTCACAGTGCTCTTCCTGACATACAAATCCCATCGAGTCATTGTCCTGATAGAAATGATCAGTCACTTCTCATCACTCTTAAAATCCAAAGTATTTTCCTTAGTCTCAGAGGTCCTTTCTCACTTCCCCTCTGCTCACAGCTCCAGCTTCTTTTCCTCCTTCTCTCTCTCACTCTCACTCCCTCCTGGACACACCAGCTCTTTGCCAGCTAACAAATACATGAAGGCTCCTTCTCTTTAGCGCTTCTGTACTTGGATATTGCTTCTGCTGCTGCTTCTACTTTGATACTCTTTACCCGGATTCAGGAGGATGCTCACTGACATGGTACCCACTCAGAAGAAACTTTCTTGGCAACACCTCCTTATTCTCTCTCTCCTCACCTGCTTTGTTCTTTTTGCAGCGCTTGATGACATATGACGTATTATGTATTTATTTACTTACTATTTCCATCTCTAGAATGTAAACTTTACAATGGCCAGGAAGCTACTGTGTTCACTCTATATCCATATTCATTTTAAAGAACCCCAACTTGACACATATTAGGCACGCCATAAATATTAGTGGCTCTGAAATTTAGTTGAAAATCTGACTCACGCCACCTTTATTCAACATTGCAGTTAATTTTGCATTCTATAATATTGTTGTTCCTCAGGATATCCTTCCTATAAAGCCAGAAGTTCAAGAGGGAAGGGGGTCCCCGAAAGGCAATGAAGTGCCTTAAGGGTGCAGAATGTCTACTTGTTAATTTGATTTTTGAGACTTTTAAAATGGTACATTTGATGGGGAAGAGAGGGTCCACTCTCACCACCCTTAGTCAACGCAGTAATGGAAAATCCAGCCATCACCATAAAGCAATAAAAATAAAAGGCATACAGATTGGGAGGCAAGAAATAAAACTGTCCTTTCTGCAGATGATGTAATTATGTATGTAGAAATCCCAGCACCTACCGGAAACAACAGGAAACAACAACAACAGCAACAGCAACAACAACAAACTCCTGGAACTGATCATTGAGTCCAGCAAGGCTGTAGGATCCAAGGTCAACACACAAAAGCCTGTTCACTTCTGCACACCAACAGCACACATGTGGAGCATATATTAAACACACACACTATCATTTACAGTCCCTCTGAAGAAATGGAAATACTCAGGTACAAATCGAACAAAACATTTACAAGACCTACACGTTACAAAATGACGATGAAAGAAATATTTTTTAAAAGACAGAACAAATGAAGAGGCCTATCGTGTTCATTGACTGGTATTACTATCGTGAAGATATCAATTCTTTCAATATTGATAATGCCAAAGGTTTAATGCCAATGCCTAGAAAAATTCCAGCAAGGTTATTGGTAGACAGAGAAAGATTATTTTAAAATTCATATGCAAAGGCACAGGACCAAAAATAGCTAAAAACAGTTTTGGAGAAAGAAGAATAAAGCAAGAAGAGTCATCTACCTGATGTGGTCATTGACACAGCGTGGTAATAATGACAGAAAGATGGACACAAAGATCAGAGTGGAACAGACTGGGAACCCATCTTGGTTATATATCCCGACACACACACGTGCACTATATATATATTATGGGAACATATATAATATTATTATGTTATTTTATATACACACACATATATAATGTGTATTACAGTGTATATTATAGATGTAAAATAATATATTATTATGTCATATAATATTATGTCTGTATATGTACTGTGTGCGTATGCCAGGATTATTGTACTCTGAATTATTTTTAAAGTATGGATATATATCCAAGGGTTAAGAACACAAGCTTTGAATTTGCTCAGACTTGTTTTTTGTTTTAAACTTATACTGAAATGTGTTGTATTTCACACATATGTAAAGGAAAGTAAAAAAATGAATTTTAAATATACCAATGTATGAGTTTTCATAAAATGAACACACTTATGTAACCAGTCCCAAGATCAAGAAAAAAATTATCAGAACCACAGAAACTCCCATTATTATGCCTACCCTCCTCCAAAAAAAACTGCTATTCTCATGGATGAGGGTAGTAGATTCATTTTATATGTATGAATGAAATGACACCATAGATTCATTTGGCTTGCTTTCAAACTTTATATGTGAAATCATAATATATGTAACTTTCTCTCTCAGGCTTCTTTTTTTCTGTATTACTTTGTGAGTTTTTCTGTATTGTTAAACTTATTTGTAATTAGTTCATTTTCATGTTGTGTTCTATTATTCCATTGTATCATTATACTGAATTTTACCTATTCTACTGTTGATGGCATTTGAATAGTTCAAATTTGGGACTATTACAAATAGTGCAATTAGTATTGTATAAATCTTTTACTGAACGCATACCTGCATTTCATTTGTGTCTACATACACTGCAATTGGTGCTATGCTTGTGTTCATCTTCAGTAGATAAATATACACCTGCTTTATCAGGGGGAGGTCTGTCTAAATACATACCTTGGGGTGAAGTTACTTGTATGCCTATTTTCAACCCTAGTAAATGCTATTAAGCAGTTTTCCAGTGTGGTTCTACCAATTTACACCCCTACCAGCAATGTATGAGAGTTTCCTTAATCATATCTGGTGTGTTTTGCAGTTTTTACCTTAGCCTTTTTAGCTGATGCGTAGAGCAGAGTTTTTGCGCTGGCCCTATATCCTCCGGAACATACCCTTCTGCGCCTGAGTTTTGTTGCTTGTGAGACGGGGTTAGTGAGAGCACTATATTTTTGAGAAATAAGTGCAATAATCCATGCAAAGTTTTCAGTGCAATGACAGGCACTGAGTACACCATTACAAATGTACTATACCACTCATCATCTTCACCACCACCATCACCATCATCATTATCATCATCATTATCACCATCATTATCATCATCACCACCACCACCGCCATCATCATTGTTATCTGGAAGGATTTTGAAGCATTCAACAGCGAGAAAGCAGTCTGCTAGACAAAGTAACCAGCTCATGTAACGGCAGTAAGGCAGAAAAGAGCCTTCTGTGTTGGAAAAACAGTGAGAACTTTCACTCCAGGGATTTTGGTCCGGGTGACAGACAGAAATGTTTGACTAGCAACTCACTCAATTGTTCTGCTTCAAACCCAGGGTGACTGAGGGCCCATTTCATTGAGTAGATTATGCGTCCCGACTGGGAAGCAAATAGTCAGTTATTTAAGACAGTCTGTCATGGGTGTCTCTTGCACAAGAATGAAGTCAGAACAGTGCCCGCACTGTGCGGAGGACAGACCTGCTTTCTGTCTGGCCAGCGGGGCTTTTTCTTACTTTCCTTTTCAGAGAAACACATAGTACTGGGAAACCCATGGAGAGCCCCATTTCTTTGAGGGTTAGAATATTTCCGTGTCCCTTAGCTTCCAGAGTATCCGGGGCTGCTTCCGATGGCATGCACAATCGTATTAGTGTCTCGCTGGATTTCCCCCGGAGCGGCGCGCCAGGCAGCCTGCAGCGAGCAGAGGCTGCCCGAGCCGAGCCTGATTAGGTGCAGCTGTGCCGCGCGGCTCAGCAGCAAAGCTCTTGTACTCCGGAGCCGTTTCCCCAAACTGTAGTTGGGTGGGCTTTGCATTTTGAAATTTGCTGCTTTGTTTCATGCTTTGGCCCCGTACTTTTGAGTCATGGGCTCTCCAGCTCACCCCCCTCCCCCACCCCTCCGCCTCCTTTCTCAGGGGTAGGGACTCTAGTCTCTGGTTTGTGAGCCCTTAGAGTGAATGGTGGCTCTGGCTGAAGGGCTTTATGTAGGAAGCTTTAGAGGCCGGTGTTGCAGCAAAACATCTGCATGGATCTTTCCTTGCTTCAGGATGTTGTGACCAATAATTTGGCCTCCTACCATCTGGCTTGCCTCTTATTCTGAGCACAGTGTGACACAGCTGTTGAAGGTTATTCCCACTAAAGCCAGAAAGAAATCCCCATCTGCAGGAAGATGGGAAAGTGATGATGAGCTTGGGGAAAGGACTCTTTTTTTTCTTCTCACTAGCCTGTGACTTTGGTATCCCCAGTGTGGCCTTGGAAAAAAGAAAGAGAGGGAGAGAGAGAGAGTACATTATAGCGCAGTAGCTGAAAGTAGAAGGTTTGGGCTCTAACCACTTGACTTCTACCAATCTACTAACAATCAATCAACTATGTGGTCTGGGGCAAGTCACATAACCAAACTCAGCCTATTTCATCATCGCAAAACTGGGACAATCCTGAGTTCATATGGTGGATGTAAAGGATTCAGTGAAATATTACAGGGAAAGCAGGCAGTGGCAGGCATAGAGCTCGAGTTCAATAACCAATGTCTATTATATTTTACGCCCTCTTTCCCCACCCCTCCCCTCTGTCCACCTAGCGTTCATTTTTGGTCACAGCTCTTTCTTGTCCCCCAAGTCTCATTAGGGACCTCTTCTGACCTACCCAGTAGCAACTTCCACTGTCTTCACTGCAGCATTTTTTATGCTGCATTATAAATGTAATTGTAGATTTGGGTTTCTTTTTTATGTAAATGAGTCCAAGTGAACCTTGCTTGTCATTGTCATAGTCAATGACACAATACATAGTCAGTGTCACAGTATGTTGTCATAGAGATGCACTGTTGATCACAATGGATGTCAAATTGTAAGTAGTCAACAAATATTAAATTTTTTTATCATTAGACATAACCTATCTGCTGAAAAAGGAAAGCAGACGTTCCTAGATCTTCTCCGTTACCACCAGCCCCCTACGCTGTGCCCTGTTAACCTGCACACCAGGAACTCCTAGGGCCATATTTGCATCGGAGGCTCCTGGACTTCTAGGTCCCTCGAGTCTGCTGGTGGGCACTTCATCTTGCCCATCTCAATATTTGGCTGCCCAAAGTGATGACCTATGGAGTCAATCAACTATGGCTGCATAACACTACCAAACATTCTATGGCTTAAAAAGTCACGGATTATTACAGGTCACACAAGTATCAGTTGGCTCTCCTACTGCAAGCACCTGTGCTTAGTGGCTGCCTGGCATAGAGTAAAAAATAAAGGTATACTGAAATGCATGAATGATGCTGAAAATGTGTTTATGGTGCTAGGCTCCAGTGTCCTTCCCCCAAAACAGTGAGTACTTTATGGATACTAAGAGGGTAAACAACTTAGCCTGGTTTGCTCAAACTTTTCCTGGTTTTAGCAGCAATAATCCCGTATCCTGAGAACTTTCTTCCTCTCAGTCCTGGGCAAGATGAGCTAGCTGGTCACCTTACTTTCTAAGAGCTCTGCTGATCCGAACTCAGAAACTCAAATGCCTTCACAGACTGTCGGGTAATGACAATGAGAAGAAACCTGGCTTCGCATCAACTGGAAACCTTCCAGGAAGTATTTGAATGTGAACAAAACCTGTGTCGGGCCTGGATTAGCCTGATGGCCAGCGTTGCAGCCTGTGCCATAGGAGTGCCTGCCCAGAGTTCACCGAGGAGGGTGCGCGGACAATTCCATTTCTCAGTCGACAATGATTTTTGTTCCTTTACAAAATCGAAACCATTAATTTTGAGATTACTACGAATTTGCTTACCATCTCTGAGCCTCTGCTTTCATAAATATGACATTAATATTCTAAAAGTTACTACTGGATACGTAGAATTGTGGGAATGAAATCTGACCTACAACACAGAGGTTTAATAGTTTTGAAACTTTCAAAAAATAATATATGTGGTAGAAGGGACATCGAACTGGGAATTAGGAATCTGTGTTTTCCTCTTGTTGTAGAGCCATGAGATGTTCATTTAACATCCCCGGGTCTCAGGTTTCTCATCAGTAATACAAGCAGAGCTGGCGGCTGATTGCCAGGGTGCAGTGTATTATTAGGATGTGATTACCTGCAGAGTGCTTTTGGGAAGGAGAGTTGATGCTAGGGATTAAGAGCTGGGGTTGAGGGATCAGGGAAACTGATCCTGGCTCTGTCATCTGATAGAGGTGTGACCTTCAGCAAATTCTTTAACCTCTTCCTAGCTGAACTTCCTATATAAGTGAGGATATTAACTGTGCCCTCCTCATGCAGTTGTTGAAATCAAGAAGACCAAATAAAATAATCTATGTAAAGAGATTAGCACAGAAAATGAAAATAAATATCAGTGTATTACTATTACTGAAATGCCCATGACTATTTAATATGTACAATGATCAAAGTCTCATTAAATCATATTTTCAGTTTTGAAAAGAGAATGCTTATCGGTTTTGAACTTGAGCTCTTTTCTTCAATTTCCTGTATCTTAGGCAAAATGAGAGTTTAATATTTTTTAGTGCAGAGTTTTTCATCCTCGCAGACTGTACACAAAGCTCCCGGGTCCCAGCAATGAACTTGTCCCACAGCTTTTTAAAAATATGGCGCCTCAGCCTCTCCTGTGGTTACAGAATTTCATTCTATAGGACCTTAGTTACTTTCCCCCTGAGCACTTCTGTTCTCTTCCACACAGTAAAAAGAAAAAAAACAACAACAACCAGTCTTCCTGTAACTGTTTTCCACCCGATTCCCTTCTGGGTCCCTCTCTCTCTTCCCTTAGAAGCTAGAACAGGCAACTCAATTCTGAAATAAAATCGGAGATTACACATTAATCTCTAAATGCTGCCGTTTTCCTGGTCATGGAACTAATAGGTATTTCAGCTCATTTACTAATAGAATTGCTCCTAATGTTTAAAAAACTTGTTTCCCTACTTCCAGAACTGATGTTTTAAAGCACATTAAAAATGAATTTAATTTGGCTTGTAAAATACCATAAAGAGTGCTGTGTGTGCGGTGTGCGTGCGTGCGTGTGTGTGTGTTTGCGAGTGCATTAGAGTGCATCGGGTATTTCCTACGAGTCTACTTTGAGACAACATTTTTAAGTTTCTTTTGAAGGCACTTAAGTGGTTCCAGCTGTGTAAGACTCGGAGCTGCAGCGAGACCTTCCCATTTTAGGTGACCTTCGAATGAAGCTCGCTAATGGAGCAAATTTGTCTTCACCCTCCACAGGAGTTTGTCACAGGACCCGCATGTGCGCCCCGTGGAATGGACAAATCAGCACCAAATTAAGCTACTTTCATTACTGTGGGCTAATTACGGAGGAACAGAGCTGGACTTATTATGCAAATGTCTTTGGGCATGTGAAAACCAAATGATGTTGTTTAGACAAAAGTTTCCAGTACTTGGAATGGAGACAGTGGGTGGGAGCGCACACGGCCGTAGGATGTGTGGTGGGCAGCAGCGTCGGGCTCCAAACAACTGTTCCACAGCACTCCTCGCCGCCGCCATGCCGTCCATCACAGCCTTGCATGGAAATGACACCCGGTGTTATTTATATTCACTGGAATTTGATTGAGTTTTTGGCTTTATTCTTATTTAATTTGTACATTAATTTTGGTTTTGCAATGAGAAAAGACCTACGAGTATAGAAAAAATATATATCTAGTGTTATAGTTGCATATCTTCATTGAACGTAATGACAATAATTTAAAGCAACAGTGGGGTTTCAAAATATTTCCTTCTTCCTTGTCTCAGCGTATCAGACATCACTGAAGTTTGAGAAACACTGGCGTGAATTGTCACTGGACGAGTGAAAGCGGCAAGTAGTTGTGGACGTGCAGAGAACAGAACAGTGGGGATGGACATGGGCTTCGCCGTCAGCTCTGCTTGAGTTACGGTCTCCTTTCTACACTAACAAATCAGGGGACTCTACTTTTCTAACCCTTTGTTCTTCCCAGTTAAAGTGGAAACAACAACAGTAATTGTCACCTCTTGCTGCTATAAAGATTTATTGAGATAACCCTTATGAAAGGCGTCACCCTTCAGGAGGCAATATGGGGGTGTAGTGAAGGATGCGGACTCAGGGAGGAGACGATCTGGGCTTCAGTCATAGCAGCGCCACTTGCTAACCACGTGGAAAGTTACTTGAGCTCCTTGCATTTTAGTTTTCTCACCTGTCAAATGGGTATAATAATAGTGCTGACCTCATGGGCTGCTTGGAAGGAAAACTGAGTGAACTAAGGCAAAGCATGCGGGGCATGGAATTAGTAAACACTCTACAAATGTCTCCTATGACTATTAGCGCAGTGTTGAAGATATAGACCTTGATTCTAAGGCAGGGTTTAGCTGTTTTGAAACCTGATCAAAATCCGTTCTACTTGGAGGGATTATGACTGTGGTTTTATGAAATGATCATCCAGGCTGGGAAGTTAGACGTTGAAGAGAATCAAGCCTGAATTAATGGACAATTGAAGTATAGATATGGTTGACAAGTAAAAGACGGGTCCACAGACATTGAGAAGGTAAAAGCTGGACCATAAGTCTGGAATGGCAAGTACAACTCGGAACAGAAAAGGGTGAGCTTCAGATTTCTCCATGGTGGAGGCTCCTAGAGGAGAGCCATCTCAAGAAAAGGGAATCAGGGGAACCAGGTTTCAGAAAGAATGGGCCTCTGTATGTCTGTCCTTCTGGTTGTCCCATCTAGCTCATATACAGTCATGTCAGTGGTTTGAGAGAGAAGGGTGCTAGGAGGAACAATTTAAAAAGTGCTATTTACAGAGAACTTTGAAAGTCACTGGGCCATGCCATGGTATCCATGTAGGAGAAGAATCAGTGGCTGAAAGCATGAACCATGCGTACTTCGGTCACTCAGATACTTCAGGAGAAGGTAGTGATGACTGTATCTTGAGGCAAAGGTAACACATTCATTAGAAAGGGACCAGAGTAAAGGAGGAAAAATGTCAAGTATTACATCCTATCTGGTTGAATTTGTTCAGAGACAGGATTTCAGAGACACTACCCCAGGACTCTCAGAACTACCAGGAGTAGACTTTCCTGGTGGTAGATCTTCTACATTGCTAGGGAACCTGAAGTTCAATAACTCTCAGGATTTATTCACAGCAACGAAGCCAGAAAAGTGAATGAGTGAGTAATGAAATAGATGGGTGTGGTCTGAGAATTTGCCAACTTCCCATGGTCCTCTAGATAGACGAAGGAGGAGGAAGAGGGGGAGGAGGAGGAGGAAGAAAGAGAAAGGAGAAGAAAAGAAAACTTTCCAGGTAAACCCTGTGATTAGAATATCTTTTATAACCATTTTTAAAAGGTTTTTTATTTATTTGTGTTTTTTTTTTTTAGAGAAGGGAGGGAGAAAGAGAGAGAGAAACATCAATGTGCGGTTGCTGGGGGCTGTGGCCTGCAACCCAGGTATGTGGCCTGACTGGGAATCAAACCTGAGACACTTTGGTTCGCAGCCCGTGCTCAATCCACTGAGCTATGCCAGCCAGGGCCTTTTATAACCATTTAAAGGCCCTTTACTGACTCCTGACCCTCCAGACCCTTCAGAGATAGTGATGGGTAAAGAGCTATATCCCTACACGTAACAAGCAGACTGTACACTTGGTCATTTCATTTCTCAGGGGTTTGTTGATTTTATTTTCTTTCACAGCGCCGAGATGATCTTCATTCTATTCTTTCCCCTGGACCCTATCTCCTGGAGAAAAGATGAGGTTCTGAAAACTATGCAATTGACAGAAAATTAACAGGACTATATCAAACTGAAAGGTATAGTTGACAAGGGAATAAACTGGTTTCTGTTCATCACATTAGGGACAGTTAGTTATTCCATGAGCTTAAAGCCAAAAACAGTGATATATTGTTCTTAGGTTCTTTTCCTTCTAGGACAATTAAAAGATAATAAAAACATGGGTCTCAAAAGACCTAAGTAAGAGAAGGCCTGTAAGTGAAATGAATAAGCTATTAAGTTAGGAACGAAAATAACTATACTGGTATATCCATTTGCTCTCATTACAGCCTCCTTCTATTGAGTGCCTACTGTGTTCTGAGCATTGTTCACTGGCTCTTAGATTATTTACTGTAGCCCTAAGAGCTCTGTGTCTTCTTAGTCTTGATTAACAATAAGGCAACTGAGGCTAGGAGAGTTTTATTGAGAAAACATTTGTTGAGTAGCTGATCTCTGCTTGTTACTGAGGAGACTATTCTGAAAAAGACAAAGATGCCCTCTGCTTTTATGGAGTTTTTACTATTACAGTTGGAATGTAACATCTCCCATGACATACAGTTAGTAAGTATCAGAACCAGGAATTAGGACTTCAAGATCTGGGTTCTTTCTACTTTCAGAGAAAAAACGTAGGCAAGACTGGGAAGGATCCTAAGGGGAACATGACTTTGTGTCGGCTTTATTTTTTTTCCCAGGATATTTGTTTTAGTTTTATTAAGGGTGTTTTCCAGATGGTTTTCTTCCCTTCCCCCTGGCAAATTGCTGTCATGAGTCACAAGCAAATCTCTCACAAAAGGAACTGCCAATGGTTGGTGGTTCCACCCTTGTTCATCTCTGATTAACAGGTCTCTGTAGTCCCTGTAGACCAGCAAAGAGGAATAATGCCTTGGGCCAAAGATCCAGAACATTCTGAACGCATTTCCTTCCACGTAGACCCTGGTGAAGCCCGAGGAAGGCATGGGAGTATTGCTCTAGAGACCTGACGGTCCTCACGCAGTACTGGCTGCAGCTGGCCCATGGCCGGGGGGTGGGGGGAAGTGGAGAGACTGACATTGTTCAGCTGCCCAGGACGAGGTGGGTCCACAGAAAGCTGGTTGAAATTCCAGGCTCAAAGAGCACCTTCCCCAAATAACAACAAAAGCACTCATAAGCATTTATTCATCTAGAGCATTTGCCACTCGTGAGAATCTCCCACATCCTCTGTGTAATTTAATCTTCAGAACAACTCTATGAGGTAAGCAGATCTGTCTTCATTAATCACTTTATGGAGCACAAACCTCAAGCCTACAAAGGCTGCTCATTTTCCCCCAGATTACAAAAATTGTAAAAACCAGAAGGGTTCTTAAACTGAGGCCTTCTTTCTCTAAGGCTGTTTTATCTGTTCACTAGTTCAGTAGTGTTCAAAATGTGGTCCCTGGACCCACGATATGAGTATCATTGGGAAACATGCTAGAAATGCACATTCTCAAGCTCCCTCAAAGACCCGCTGAGCCAAAAATTCTGACGGCCAGCATCCTGTTTCAGCAAACTTTTCAGGTGTGTTGGAGGCCCACTGGCGTCTCAGAACTATTGGGCTCATGCGTGCCTCTGAAATGAGGCTGGAGATTCCTGACTCGTCACAGGCTGTACACTTGGGAGGCCTGAGATAAGTGTTGGATTGGTTGATTATACCTGGCTGAAGGGAATACCAATATATTAACCTATTTATGTAGAAAGAAAGGTACAGTAGTTCCCCCTTGGTCATGGTTTCACTTTCTGTGCTTTCAGCTATCTGTGGTCAACTGTGGTCCAAAAATAGTAAATTCCAGAAAGAAACTATTTATAAGTTTTAAATGGCATGCCTTTCTGACTAGCATGACGGAATCTCATACCATCCCATTCCATCTAATCTGGGATGTGCCTCATTCCTTGGTCCAGCGAATCCACATTTTACGTATAGCACAGTAAGATATTTTGAAAGAGAGACCATATTCACATAACTTTTATTACAGTCTATTGTTATAATTGTTGTATTTTATTATCAGTTATTGTTGTTAATCTCTTCCTGTGCCTCATTTATAAATTAAACTTTATTATAGATATGTAAGTATAGGAAAAAAACAGTTTATATAGAGTTTTGTACTATCTACAGTTTCAGCATTCACTGGGGGGTCTTGGATTGTATCCCCACAGCTAAAGGGGGGCTACTATAAAAAGTAGGTGATCCTGAAAATGGCAGCATTAAACCAGTAGATTTGGATTCAAGTTCAAAATCTGACCTTCAATTTATAGTTATCTGGAGTGTGCTGCTGAGGAGTTCTGGGGTCACACCAGGAAATATATCTGAGATTAATTAGCAATAGCTGCATAGTCGGGGGAGTAGGGCCCACATATTTGTCATACTTAATCTAAAGGAAGTGAACATTAGGTGTGATATTTTAATCTCAGCTCAATGCATCCTTGTCTAGATGACCATGGGCAAATAAATCAACAGTGATAAAAGCTGGTAACACTTTTTCCTTTTCCATGTATTTTCTGACTCGATCCATCTAAGAGCTTTGTGAGGGGCAGAGCCAACATCATTATTGCCCTTTGATAGACGAGGAAAACTGAGACTGAAAACATGAGATTTCCCCAATGCCTGCGAATGAGTTTGCAGGTGTAAAATTTGAATCCTGCTCTGTGTCATGAATTCTTCCTATCAGACTTGACACCTCCTTTCAGTTACTGGTGTTTCAATGCTCTCATTTGCAAATGGGATTTAAAATACTTTTCCTGTATATTTCACAGGAAGTTACCCATTTAAATGTTCTGGAAATTGGGAGTGTCTGTGAGATGTACATAAGATAAATATGATTTTATGGACTTATGTAGTTCAGTATTTTCTATGCCAGGTACAATAGGCTTGGAGGCAGAGATACTAAAGCAAAGTGAATATTTGGATTAGAGTCAAGCAGAGGTTTTCAAAAGAGGTGAGTTTTGCCTCCAGGGAGATGTTTGGAAATGTCTAGGGACATTTTTGGCTGTCACAACTTGGGGTGGGGCTGGTACTGATATCCAAGGATGCTGTGTTCTATAATGCCTATTTTGTGTCTAACATCCACAACATAACACATGCCTTTTGACCCTGCAATTCCACTGCTGGGTCTATATCCTAAGAACACTAAAACACCAATTCAAAAGAACCTATGCATCCCAATGTTCATAGCAGCACAATTTACAATAGCTAGATGCTGGAAGCAACCAAGATGCCCATCACTAAATGAATAGATCAAAAAACTATGGTACATTTACACAATGGAATTCTATGCAGCAGAAGGAAAGAAGGAGCTCCTACCCTTTGCAACAGCATGGATGGAGCTGGAAAGCATTATGCTAAGCAAAACAAGCCAGGCAGTGAAAGACAAATACCATATGATCTCACCTTTAACAGGAATCTAATCAACAAAACAAAGAAACAAGCAAAATATAACCAAAGACACTGAAATAGAGAACAGGATGACAGTGACCAGAGGGGAGAGGGGAGGGAATTTCAGGGGAGAATGGGAAGGGTTTACCGGAACAAATTTAAAGGACACATGGACAAAAACTAGGGGGAGGGTGGTAATGGGAGGGAAGTGGGGAGGGTTGGGTGGGTGGGCTGAACTGGGAGTAAAAGGGAGAAAACTGTACTTGAACCATGATTAAAATAATAAAAAAAAAAGAAACATGATGTTTGATGCCCACAACAAAGAATTATTTGGTTCAAAATATCAGTACAACAAGACACCAAGCCTGAGAAACCTGGTGGAGTGAGAAACACACTATTTAATTAGAGTGTTATGGTCATCAAGGAAAGAAAGTCCATGCTTTCTCCATACTCAGAGAAAGGGTTCTGTGTTCTGTTGCCGCCAAAACCTGGGTTCCTCTGGTCCCAGTCAGCAAGGCCCTCCCTGGGGCTCTTTATGCGCAGAACCCTTACCTCCTCTGTGGCTTGCAGCTTAGTTCGAGTAAGGATACTCAGATAAGCAGATCTGCTTCATAAAGCCAAATTGAAGATTAAATGAGATGCATATAAACACTTCAAACTGTCCCGAGCTCAGAGTAAAAGCTTAATAAATGTTAATATACTTTTTTTAAACTTTCCTTTTTAAAAAAGAAGTTTCGGCCTACTATGCTGTCTCTACTACACCTCCCTGGGTCCATTGTGGTTTCTTTCCATTAGTATAAAAATTGATTATTTAAATTCAATTTATTGAAAGCTCGATATTAATTTAAAAAATCTAGCATCATATAAGTACTTTACGATTCTATTCAATAACTATTAATGAGTGTTTGATTTAACAAATAAATGTTTAAAAATTTCACTTATTTAACAAGAACATCTATACGCAGAGCATATTTTCATGATTATCCACATCTTCAGTTCTCTCTCCTGTTGGGAAAGAACTGATACGTTTGCCATGTGGCATTAATAGGAAAGGATGTGAAAGAAGGAATTGGCTTTCATAATCAGGAAAAGTCATATTCTTTGCCTTTGACAATTGTCTCCCACTTCCCACGCTAGGAAAAAAAAAGCCAGCGTATAATTGCCATTTGAGTAGACTATGAAATCCTAAATCTGCTGTTTTTCACCATTCTTTTTTTCTTTTGGTATTTCTCCAATGGTGTGGCTCTGAAGCATATGAGCTGTCTTCACATCTCTCAAGAGTGGGTGGGACTGTGGGCATGGACTTCTACACTGTCTTAGAATAAGAGCTTATGAAAATGTGATTTTTAAGAAGGGGAAGGGTCAAGTGAAGCAACTTGTATAAAAGACCCATGGACAAAGACAATGCTGGGGAGGATTGAAGGTGGGAGGTGGGGGCTGGGTAGGGTAGGGAAGAGTAATGGGGGGAAAATGGGGACAACTGTAATTGAAAAACAGTAAAAGGTAAAAACAAAAAAAGCAACCCCCCCAAAACCCCAAACTAACAAACAAAAAAGAAAATATGATTTTTAAAATATGGGTTTATATGAATATACATTTATTGCTATTTGATTTGAATATTGAATTTTCTGGGTTGGGGTATTATGTTTCAGGAATATCACTGTTGATTGGGTAGTACTGAGAAAGAGTGTCCTAAACTATATTTTAGCACATTTCATCATTACCATGATCCTTTATCTACCCTATTTACACTTGACAGAAGAAAGCTGGCCTCAATCTGTCTGCTGATACAAAATATTTTGAGTAAACATTAGAAAATACTAAGTTGGCCCCTTGCTGGTATAGCTTAGTGGATTGAGTGCAGGCCTGCGAACCAAAGGTTTACAGGTTCGATTCCCAGTCAGGCCACATGCCTGGGTTGTGGGCCAGGTCCCTAGTAGGGGATGCATGAGAGGCAACCACACATTGATGTTTCTCTCCCTCTCTTTCTCCTTCCCTTCTGCTCTGTCTGAAAATAAATAAATAAAAGCTTTAAAGCACTCAACCTTCTTCTTTAAATAAAAAAGAAAATTTAAGTTTGGTTAGGGATTAAATGGAACGAGGTCAAGGAGAAGGGGTCAGGCTTATGAGACCTGACTTACAGAACAATCATTGCTAGCTCGATTTTACAGATGAACAAGCTGAGGCCTAGTCAGATGAGGACACATAGGCAACTTCACACAGTGACCGAGGCAGAGCGGAGACCCAGGTCCCGCAACTTGTAACCTAAGGCTTGTTTCTATTCCTTACCCCTACTGGTATTATGGTGATGGGCCATTTCTGTGTATAAGCTCAAAATCCAAATGATTCAAACACTCACACTTTCATAGTTCACAGCCAAAGGCCGAGAAATTTGCCGTCAAAACCATAAACACGGATATCTACCTGTCAAGGAGCCAGGGGACATTGATATTTGGGTGAAAGGCAGAAAATGGGCCTAAAATATCAACAAATCTGTCACTTTAGACAAAATGAAATTAGAGATAGAAGATGTAGAAAGTGCTAGCACAGCCTCACGGTCTTATACTTACACACTTGTTTGCACATGTGTCTGTGTGTGCACACACACGTATGTGCAAGTGCTTACTTGGGATTGCCTTATTGGGCTCCGTCATATTGAAGGGCCTAGCAGGAATGGTGTTAGTGATTTCCTTGTCGACAAATGGAGATTTATGTTCTTTGGTTCTCTCTTAGATTTTTGGTGTCTGGTTGTCTGTTCTTTGGCATTTTACATGTGGGAAATTTCAGTAAGGGCGGGGAAGGATCACATGTAATCAATTTTTAAAGAAGGAAAAATTCTCTCTCCCTCTCTTTTATTTAAGCTTCTTTAAGTTTGGCTAGGTTCTTTTTTTTTTTTTTTTTTGGAACTTCGGGTGGAGATCAAACTGCCAGATTGCGGTGACAAGGATCAGAAGACTGTCACCATCTTTGAGCTGTGCAAACATCTGGCTAATTGTACGAAACCTGCTCACAGTTAACCATAAGGCCTCGACAGAAAGCTCTGGGATGAGGAAACTTTCATGTAACATGTGGATGCTTACTTTCCAGGAAGCTAATGGCTCAGGTTCAAATTAGGTAATAGAACCACCCTGCGCTATTACATCTGCCAAGGGAAGGAAAAAGCCAGCCGTTGGTCTCTTTGCTGGACTTTGTCTGGAGACAGTCATTCTTCATTATTTAGAACCCTTCTCCCCTACCCACAGCAACAGCTGAAACCGAATATAGTAGTAAACAGTAAATTATACATTTGCCTGAACTATTTAAGGGGTTGGTTAAAGAGTCTACATGCAGCCAGAGGCGCCATGAACAAATATCTCCACCGGCACCTATTCTTGCCCCATTAAAAATTTATTGAGCATCGGTATGTCCAAACATTTTATGAATAGTATCTTGTTTAATATAACAATCATGTAAAATAGTGTTATTTATTTATAATTAATAATTATGTATTATTTAATAACACTATTTTTACATTTTTATTTAGTGATTTGAAAGAGGGAGAAGGAGAGGGGCAGAGAGAGAGATAAAGATAGATGATAGATAGATAGATAGATAGATAGATAGGTAGATAGATAGTTTGTTGTTCCATTTATTTATTCATTCACTGGCTGATTCTTGCATGTGCCCTGACCTTGCATGTGCCCAAGGTTGCAAACACAACCTTGGTTTTCCGCAGAAGGAGGTGGTTAGGTTAGTAGGTCCTTAGAAAGTAGATATTTACCAAGTGAATGAAATAGAAGGGGCAACTCCAGCTAACATTTCCAAACACAATAGCTTGGCATCTTTTAAAAAAATCATATTGAACTTATCAGATGATATTGGCTCATAAAACTGTATAGGTTTCAGGGGTACAATTCTGTAACACATCATCTCTACACTGTAGTGTGTGTTCACCCCCCCACGTCAAGTCTCCCTCCATCACCATTTACCCCCTCTTTACCCTCTTCTTCCTCCCCCACCTCTGTTTTCCTCTGGCAATACACATATCGTTGTCTGTGTCTATGAGTTTTTTTCTTTGCTCAATTCCCTCATCTTTTTTTCACCCAGCCCCCCACCCCAGGCATCTTAAGCCTTCACCTGTAAGCTAAGGGGGACTGTTCAAAAATGTAGGGTAATGGAATCATACACTCAGAGTTGGTGTTCCAAAGGGTCACTCAGAGGCAGGGCAGTGGGCGACCTGCAGGGAGGGAAGACCGCAGGAAGGAGACAGTTGGCGTATTTCAGGGGAGGGCGAGTTCCCCCGGCTGAGACTGTCATTGTGGAGCAAGGTAAGAGCATGCCTAGAAGCACTTACCCTCCAATTGAGTATCAGCAGAAAAGTCGGGAGTTATTTAAAATGATTCCCGTTTTGAATGAATGGATAAATGGCTATATCAGATAAATAGTTATATCATCAATCATTAGAGGGAGCTCAGAAGATGATAAACACTTCACAAGAAAAATAATGAGTTTGTTTTAGGGTAAGTACTTTAAAAATATGTATTAAGTACATACTATAGGACAGACACTCATTTAAGCAATAAATGCCTGTCCCATAACAGCAGAGGTTTGGGGAGACAGAAAATAAGTGAAGAAATACATGAGCTAGATCCCGTTGGACAGGGGAGCCTGACAGTGATCGCATCCATGTGGAAATGCTCGGAAAGCAATCCCATTAGGCGCCTGTGTGCAGGGCGGCCAGGGATTCATGAGGGAAGCCTTGGCGAGAGTTCCGTGTCTATGAGTCAGTGCCAGTTCATGAGTGGTCATTGATGTGATTGGAGGGAATGAGAATTCCCAGGGAAAGGACAGCAAGAGCGCAGAGGTTTGGGGAATGGCGACACGTACACGAACGATGATAATACACTGTGGAAATGCAGCCCAGATAGCCATGCCTAAATTGCTGTGGGGAGTTTGAGAAAAGGGTGGGCAGCTGAGCCTTCATTAGTCCGTGAGGGCATTTTCTCAGAAAGGAAAGGTTTGCAAGGATGAGTAGAAGCCTTCTGGGAACTCAAGAGGCAAAGAGGGTTCCAGGCAGAAGGATCCGAAGGAGGGGGAGGGCCTCTCGGAGAGGAGGGTGTGGGAGGGACATGGAGGTATTTCACTGGGGTGACAGTGTGTAGTATGTGACAGGAGCTGTGGGGAGAGGGGGAGCTGAAATTGCAAAGGAACCAACTACAGCCAGGCTGCTGCCAACGGAGGAGCCTCTGCTACAGAGCAGACAGAGCTCAAGTGCACTGCTTTGCTGTTCACGCTAAAGCGACCTCTCTCTGTTAGGTGACTGCATGCTTCTTTCCTTTTCTTTTCTTATTTCTTTTCATGTTGTCCACCTGGTGATCTTAATGACTCTTTGTGGGCAGCTTACTTTCCTATTCCTCCTTCCATTTTCCCACATGCCTTACATCTTCCTCATCCTTGGAAGCTGATGTACAAAAAAAAAAAAAGAAAGAAAAGAAAAGGAAGACATATTATTTCTCGGATTTGAAGACACTCATAAGCTTGGCATTCCCTCAACAAATTACCAAAGATGAGTAGATGATTTCTGTGGGATTTTGGGTGCAATTCTGGTTTGCACTGTTGTTTGGCTAAGTAGTCAACTAGGACAAATGTTGAGCGTGAAAGAAAGCTTAGCTTTAACTTTCTCCTAACTCAGGATGAGTCAAACAAAAAGAAATATCATGAAAGGCCATGATATCTAAAGGTTAAATTTGGCCATCAATCTGATCTAGGAGGGTGTGTGTGTGTGGGGGGGTCTCTCTGTCTGTCTGCTTGTCTTTCTTTTTTTTTAATTTAATGTATTTATTTTTAGAGAGGGAAGGGAGGGAGGAAGAGAGAGAGAGAAACATCAATGTGCGGTTGCTGGGGGCCGTGGCCTGCAACGCAGGCATGTACCCTGACTGGGAATAGAACCTGCGATGCTTTGGTTCGCAGCCTGCGCTCAATCCACTGAGCTACGCCAGCCAGGGCTGCTTGTTTTTCTTTATGACATTAACTTGTCCCTGTGCTGATACAAATGAGAACATACCCCAAAGAACTAAAGTACAATTTTTTTTTACATTTAAACCCCTTGTTATTACTTAAAAAAAAAAAAGGCTGGGAGAGGCTGGTCAGTTTTACCTTACAAAGCAATTGGCATCACTTTGGCATAGACAGTAGAGAAATAACTCACCACACAGCCTCGGACCTGGGATCGCTGGTCTTACCAAGAAATCCTTCTGTCTGACCAGCACCGAGAGCAGCTGCGGTTTCCTCACGAGCCCTTTTCTGCCATCACCAAACCTTGCCATTCCCTCCTACACGAAAAAGGAGACATCAGTCCATTTTCACAACTGAGCAGGTTTGTGTCAATGACATTTCAACCCCTCCACCATTTCACCAAACAAACAGATTATGTCATGGCTGCTGAATAGCTGAATGCCCCCTCCCTACTGCCTACTCTCTTTCTTTTTTTCATAAATGCCTAAATTTGCATTACTCAGCACACTATATAGATCAAGGAAACGTTTGACAGGTAAAGAAATTGAGACCCAGACAGATGCAAGGAATTAGTCAAGGTCACCAGACTGTGGCTGAACAGGATAGAACCAGGGGACCTCACTCCATGGCGTTTCTCTTCCAGTGGGTTTACTTCTGCACAAGCAAGACTTTAGGTATCTACATGACTATCCGCAGGTAAGGCCAGTGTATGTCTCCGTCTGAAGACAGTTTTCTCTTTCACAACCCCATCCTTTCATACTTGCCCCTTTTTTTACACGTACAATTCTGTACTTCCGACTTATGCCTTTTTCAGGGAATCCAGATAAGTCAGATACAAGGTGAGGAGGTAGGTAGGTGGATAAACATAGTAGTAGAAGAAGAGGAAACGGATTTGGCCATGCCGACTTTCCCACGTGGAAGTTATTACTACAGATGATAAGAGCCTCCTCTGAGGCCGAAAGTAGCCTGGGAATAGGAGAGGGAGAAGAGGGGGAGAAACGGCAGATTATCAGTGGTTTCAGTTTCCTTTTCCCTGGTCAAGTTTGCATTTAGAAAATGCTAGTCGTCTGTAGGGCACTCAAAGAATCTTTTATCTTTACTTTGGCATAAGACAAGCCACAGACAGATATATGAAAGTGTACTGGACAGGGCTTGTCTTATTTTTTGCTCAGCCAACTCCCTCTGGATTTCCCCTTTTGCAACTGGAGAAAGATGCCAAATGTATGTTTTTCTAAATGCCAGGGAGGAGCAATTTGCACAGTGTCTCTCCTATGTCAAAATTATCCAGTCTACGCCATAAATAGTGAGGAGAAAATATCCTAGAAATTGGGAGCAGGCTGTTGGAGGATAACATCTCTTCTGGGAATTCTTTTCTTTTTTTTTTTTTTACTATGCAGAAATTATAAGAATTTTGCACTATACTAGAAACAGGTCATTGCAATTCTACCATCGAAACTTTGCAACCTTGTTGCCTAAGGTACTGTTTAGGATGGACGTCTCCATGGAATGAGAAGATTTTCTGTTCCCATCTCCCTTCCCCGCCCCATGTCACCCTGCTGCTGTGTTATCTTGCTGAATGTAGCACAGGTCCCGTGACAGGAAATTCACCGCGTGCTGAAGCAGTTCACAACACCTAGAGACATTTCTGACTGTCCAAAGTTCCCCTTCAGGTTTAGCCAAAATCTGCCCTCTAGATTCTGCTCACTGTTCTTTGTTCTTCCCCAGGGAGGTCTTCTTCAGGAATTTGGAGCCCCTGTGTTTAGGACGGAGGAAGGTCTACTGTGATGTGCACGTCCACTATTGAAAATAAACCTCAAACAGTAATAATGGTGACAGTAGTATTTAACTTTCTCTGAGAGTTGCTCAATGATGTCATTTGAGGGTCACAGTTTATAAAGCTCAGTAATAAATTATGACATATTTTGAGATTCTAATCTTTCACAGGTTTTCTGAATTTTGAATGCCTAATGTATGGATTCTCACTTAAATTTTCAAAAGGAGAATTAAGATCTCTCCTCACCCATAGCATAGTTCACCTAGTATGCGTCCCAATAAAGACGTGCAGTTATGACGTTGTTGCCAGAAAGTGGCGTTTCCTTCCCACGTGGTTGCCCAGGGTATTTACGCCAAGTAAATAAGGCAGCTCTGCTTAACTCTAAAAATTAGCTTTTTTGAGGTATAACTGACATACAGTAATTTGCCCAAAGTTAAAGTGTACAATCTGATAAATTTTTGATGTGTTTACACCCCTGAAACTATCACTGTAACCAGGATAGCTTCCTCATACCCCTTCTTCTGAATCCAACCCCCACCACCCCCACAACCACGGCTCTGCCTTCTGTCACTCACTGTAGGTTGGTTTCCATTCTCTAGAATTCTGCACCATCTGCACATTTTGGGCTTCTCTAATCCCCACATAAATATTACAAGACTCATCTATGTTTATTGCTGAATAGCGTTTTAAAGCAT
The DNA here is from genome assembly GCF_004126475.2 of Phyllostomus discolor. Taxonomy (NCBI): domain Eukaryota; kingdom Metazoa; phylum Chordata; class Mammalia; order Chiroptera; family Phyllostomidae; genus Phyllostomus; species Phyllostomus discolor. Next base: position 127,135,298 of record NC_040909.2, on the reverse strand, counting down.
GGATATGCCCTTCACCTATTAGTAGACATTGGTGATGTTTTTACTTTGGGGCTATTACAAAGTTATTATGAATGTTTGGGTACAATCTCTGTGTGCACATGCACCTTCTTTTCCCCTTAGTAAATATCTAAGAATGGAATAGCTAAGTTATACTGTAGAAATATTACTCATTGACTGAGTGGTCAGTGTATCTTAATCACATAATCAAGTGTAATGGCAGCTTTACAATGCCCCAGTGACTTAACATTATGGGACACTTAAAAATTGCGGAATAAATAAATCAATTTACTCTGCACAATTTTGTACCTCGTCTTTGCTTCAATCAAAAACTCAATAAAATACATGTAATTGCTTATGAAGAAGACTCAAAGAAGTTAAGAAATTTACCTTCCATCATAAGGCTTGCAGATTGTAAAGGTGAGATTCAAAGTCATTTCGATTTGTCTGTGGTGCCTCCCCCCACTTCTCTTTCTCCATGCCTTTCATGCTTCAGTGAGGTTTATGGGGGACGTGTGATTTTTGACAGCCTTTGATAGCTGGATGCTATTTGAATAAGAGCAAAGAAGAGATAGGAAACTGTGAGACATTTTGGGAATACTATAAAGGGCCTAGCCTGGAAACAGTGCAGCCCTTACGTAGGGAAGTAGGGGGCATCCCGGCCGGGACCGGCATCCCAGCTGAAGGGGCTGTCACCTTGCCCTCTGAGAGGGAGAGAGCAGCTACCGATTTCTGAGAAGGTGCGAAAGATGATGAGTTGAAGCATTCTGGTCAGTGGTCTGGCTTGACAGAGGCAGGCTGATTCGTCAAGTAACAATAGCAATATCCGGATTATGTGGGAGTGAGAATTTGACAATGAGGATGGCAAAAAGAAAGGATGGTGCTCTTGTGAGGAGTGCTCAAAGAAAAATGACTCACATTTTGTGACTAATTAGGTATAATTCATTCTCGAATTTTTTTTTCCTCATAACTCGCTCCTCTATTATGGAGAATAAGCCCTATTTAGTCCCAAGGGTTGAACCATAATTTTCTCTATTAAGGAAATAGCAAGGATTGGCTGACTTGTCTTTATTAGTAGGTATAGTCTTGTTAGCATAAACAGGTCTTTGGAGATGATTACAGCCTTGTGGTTTTCTTTGGCTCATCCAAATAGAGATATAAACGTAGGATGGCTGAAAGATGAAACTAGATGTAAGTGACCTCCAAACCAGTCCCTGAAAGATGCCGCTGAAGGATTGCATTAGATGGATGTATTGGCATGACCTTCTCTGCTCCCCAAAGAACTAACTGCTCACCAAATTTCAGTTATCGGAGAATTCTCCACTGTTTGGTACCGGTTATTGAAAGTTGAGCAATGCGAAGTTCATATTTAAAATGTGTGGTTCTTGTTTAAGCTTGTTGAATTTTGGATGAAAGCAGGGACTTCTTCGGAAAACACGGGCGTGTAACTCGCTGAAGCTCGGCCTTCGAGGGAGAGAATGGGAAACCGAAAGAGCTGTCAAGCTGGGAAAGTCTTAAGAAGAATCTCTGGATAATGGTTTATAATATTATCTTTCCCGGAGGACCCGAGAAATGAAAAATATATTAGTTTTTCTATGAGTAGCTTTTGGCAAAACACCATAAATGCACTTCGTTAAAAATATCCCAGTGCCTGCAGCCCACAGGCTGGAATATGTAATACATATGTGGAGGGGCTAATGGGGGCTTATGTGAGAGTGATCCCTGGGAGACCCCATGGGAAGGATACTCAGGGAAACAGACCCTCCTGCTTCTCTACACGGGCCTTAGCAATCCAGTGAAAGAGTCATTCAGCTGCCAGGGAGCTGGTTCTATTTGCTACTCCGTTGCTTTCTGTGCCTTCGTCTCTCCCCCTGGAATGAAGGGAACTATCCCCTATATCAGCAGCCTGGAATGATACAATCACAGGCGTGCTTGGTTTCTGCAATGCAGCACAATCTTGGGGGGCTGGAGCGCTGGGTCTGTGCCACAGTCAGAGCGGGTATGGTTTGGGGATAGAGTGGGTATGGCTTTGGAATAATCTGAGTGGGAAGAGAATCATTACTGAGTAGCTGTCATGTCAGAGACCATGAGTTAAACGCCGTTACACAATCCATTTCTTCATCTTCTCAACAACTCAAGGACAAGGGAACAGTGTAAGAGTGTCAAAGCTCCCCCATCTAGTAAGCTGAAGGATTGAAGTTTGAAGCAAGCAGACTGAAGTAGAAAGCGTGGGTGCCCATGCCTGCCCCTCCGTCTGTGAGCAAGCTAACCATCACCGTGCCTGAGAAACTTTGGCATCAGTAGTAAGTTAAGTACCGGGCAGTACCGGGGTAAGCAAGAGTCCCAGACAGCCCTCTCCACACACAAAGCAGACAGCTGACGGTGGATGATGGGGAACAACACAAGTACTTTGGCTCTAATACCTTCTGGGTGGGGAGAGCTCTGAGGCCCATATATTACTAACTCTCGAAAGTGTCCAGTGGGATAGAGCTCCCGCTACTTACCATGGTAATGCACACTTGATTGACTATCTTCCCTGCCTATTTCCCACTCCACTGCGAGTATTTCTTGCAATCACTTACCACATCAATTGCTTGACTCATGGTAACTTTCTGGGGAAATCCAAATGCTCCGGAGCCAGACTTAATTCCCACGGGCATACGGAAGATAATCTGTTAGACACGGGTACATGTGCCGCCTCACAGCATCCTTTCATTTTTCTCTCTCCTTTGGGATGCCTCTGTCTCCACACTTCAGGTGCTCACGCATCTTCCCGATGCCCTCTGCCTCCCCCTTCCTCATTTCTCTCTCCTGCCCACAAACCCCTGATTTCTCCCAATGAGGTATTGGGCAGATGCTAATCCCACCCAAGCAAATCAACCTCAGATATGAGTAGATTGACAGCTTTTCACTTGGTCAAAGAAATTTGTGTTTTAAAATAACCTGTCTTTTATCCAAGTGGATCTTTCATGAGTGCTGAATCAGGAATTCAAAAGAAATGAAGACCTTCAGGCTTTGTGATGTGTAACAGTTAAGGAAACCAAGGAAGGAGGCAGAAATTTCTTGAAGAAGACGGACAAGACACTGCCAGCAAAACGACACGACCTGAGCCTCACAACACAACCAAGGCCAAACTGGGGTGCCAGGAGGGGGTGGGGGATTTCCAGCAGAAGGGCTCTTTTTTAACTTTTAATTTAAAAATAACTTTAGACTTACCTAAGTGTTTCAAAATAAGAGAGAGAGTTTCTAGACCCCCATCACCCAGGTTCCTCTACTGTCCATATCTTCTTTGTCCTTAGGACATTTATCAAAACTGAGAAATTAATAATGGCACAGTGCCCTTAACTGAAATAGACAGTAGCCAGAGAGGAGGGGGAGGGGGATAATAGGGGAAAACAGGGGAAGGGCCACCAAGGAATGTGTATAAAGGACACATGGACAAAGCCAAAGGGGGTAGGTTCGAGGGTGGGAGGTGGGGATGGGTGGGGTGGGGAGGCGTGGCGGGATGAAAATGGACACAACTGTACTTGAACAACAATAAAAAAAAAAGGCCACTCATGTTTCAACAGTTTCTTCCATGTCCTGTTATTCTACTCCAGGGTACAATACACAGCATCCTTTTGCACTGAACCATCATTTTGCGGTAGAGTCCTTCAGGCTAGGTCAACTTCCATCTTTCAGAAAGACCTTTTAACTTGCACAGTTCAAGCGAGTGTAGGTGCTTCCGTGTTACGAAACCCATTTTATGGATAAGAAACCTGGGGTTCGGAAATAAGAAGCGACTTTTGAGGGTCACAGATGGTAGCTAGAACCAGGACTAACCCACATCCAATTGCTCAACCACGCACAGGCCATTCCACCGGCCCATTTCCATCATTTCTTCTTCTCTTTTTCACTCTGTCTCAATCCCCCTCTCTTATCATTTCTCCTCTGATCTTTTCACCTATCTTCTCATTTTCTCCCCATCTAGGGAAGGCCAGATAGAAGGTGAAATAATGTCTTTTTGTTAAGTAACGTAGCGTGAGTCCAATCTTGTCTCGCCTCAAGCAGACCGGACTAACGGAAACCCTGGAAAAAGGATTGTTGGGACTGGGATATTTGCTTTTCATTTCAACTAAAAGGAAGAAATTTTTTCAGGTCAGATGACTTTCAATCATCAAAAGTTTTCTTTCACCATTAGTTATATATCTCCTTTTTTTTCTCATGCTCTTGTGCCTTTATTAATTTCGGTCCAAAGTTTTCTTTCTCTTGGTGGATAAAACCCAAGGAGTTGCTGCTCCCCACCTGGTGTGCTAGACCGTAACTATGTCCTGGAGGATAATGGCACACTTCCAAGCTGACCATCAGCAGCCAAGGCATTATAATACATGTGGCTTTGTACCATGGGAGAATATAAATCATGCTTCACACCTGGCCCTGTCTGTTTATTAGGAGTTATTTGCAAAGCACTCTGCTTACCCTTGCATTTTGTAGTTAATAGCACTTTCCTTCCTGGAACAAATTTCCCCTAAAACTGAGATTGTAGAGGGTCACTATGAGCTTTTTTCATGAATGCAGCTCAGAGACAAAACCCGATCTATGTACCTAATGCTGAAAAGGCTATTAGTGCAATGACCTCCATTCCCAGCCCAAAAGAGCATTGGTCGGAAGACATAGGGTGGCTCTGCAACTGGGAAAGGGGCAATAGCTCAGCATTGGGTATACGTGACGTCACTTTTTGTGCCGGGGGCATCTTCTTCCTACTTTTCATTCTCTCCTCTTTAGCCTGAGATAGACATGCAACCGGATGCTGATAGAAGGCAGGCCCGGATGTGGGTGGGGAGGAGGCACTTGGGTGTTGGAGAAGAGTGGTGGTGATAAGAAGCAGACCTTCTCTGGAGAATTAGCCCCTAGAACTAACCCAGCCACATTCCTTCATTGAGTGAAGATAAAACCAAAGCTGTACAGGGGCAGTGACTTGTGCAAAGGCACCACTCACTCATCAGAAGCAGGATGAGAACTAGAACCAGGGCCTTTTGTCTGCAGCATTCACTGCTCTCTCCTGGGAAGTTGTCGTCTCCTTCAAGCTCAGTCCAGTGAGGTCCAAAGTCAGGCACTTACCAAAAACTAGCAGAGAAGTATGGCAAGAAGGTGCACAGTCTTAATGATATCAGTATCTTACATTCTTCCCAAGGTAAAGCATATATTACTGCCCCACATAGCAGAAAGGTTAAGTGTTTTACCCAGGTGATACCAGTAGTTAATATGACCAGGTTTGTAAATTGAAGCACAGTGCTTATATCACTACGATATGGTCTCTAATGTACTATCGATGCATCATTGTCTATAAGCTTCATGAAGGAAACAAAGATATCTGTTTGGGTCATCGCTGTTCCTATAATATCAGAAACTATTACTGTAGCCTCCTACAGCACTGGCCTTTGTAGACCACATCATAGTACCATTTCACAAGGTTTCTGTGCCTGTTTAATGGGTGTCTAACTGCCTCCGTGCACAGTAAATGTCATGAGCCCCTGGATTAGATTTGGATTTGCTCTTCCTTGTATCTCCAACTCATAGCAGGGTGCCTGATCCATTGTGTGCACACAATGTACTTTGGTGAGAGAACCGTGGAATATGGTGGCAAAAAAACCCAAAGTTCAAGACAGAAGACTTATGTTTTAAATGCAGCTTTAACAATAGTTATAAGTCCTCGAGTCAGTAAACTAGCATATCAATGTTCAGAGTTCTCTCTCTCTCTCTCTTTCTCTCACACACACACACACACACACACACATACCTCCACAAAACAGTAACAACCAGTCAACAAATATTTTTCTGTACCCACTTCTGTGAGTCGGTCCTAGACTAAAACCTAGAGACAGTGCTTCAAAAAGATAGAAAGATGCCCTCAGCCTCGAGGATTAGCCTCACTGATTGTTCTGCAGGATGGTTATAAAGATCAAATGAGACCTTCCATTCATTTAACAAATATTTATCGAGTACCTACTGTGTTCTAGGCACTGTTCTGTGCACTGGGAATATAGTAGGGAATGCAAGCAAATTGCCCTCATGGGACTTACATTTCAGTGGGAGAAGCAAGCAGGCAGGAAAATAAATAAATCAGTTATAAAATAAATTAAATATGGCCACTTTACAGCCCCTTCTTTGAAGATATGGAATCTCTTTCCCACCCCTTGTGACTTGATCAATAGAATATAGCAGTTCTGTTGGAGTTTGCAAGCCTGGACCTCAAGGAGCCTTGCCACATCCCTCTCATGCTCTTGGGACAGTGCTTGGAGTCAGTCACATATGGCAGCCTCTGTCGCCTCCTTAAGGATGGGAGGCCTCATAAAGGAGAGTGTGTCCAGCTGACAGCTAGCATCAAATGCCAGACTCTGAGTGGGCTGCCTTCTGGCCCAAATGATTCCCCTAACTGAATGTGGTTGCTTGAATGAGCCCGAGAAGACCAACCGAATCATGAAGACCAATCAGTCACTGTTGCTTTAAGTCAGTAGCTTTGGCGTGGTTCGTTATGCAGCAGCAGTCCACTACACAGCATGTCATAGGGTGCCCTGAAGAATAACAAAGCAGAACGAGCAGCGTGGGGAGTCCGGGGCGAGCAGAGGAGATTTGCCATTTCTTACAGATGGTTAGGGAAGTCCCACAGAGAAGAGCTTTCTGAGCAGAGAGAACAGGAAGGGCGAAGGCCCTGAGGCAAGAACGTCGTGCACAGAGTGTGGGGAACTGCAAGGACAGCCACGCATCTGCAGTGAAGTGGAGATAGTGAGGGCAGAATGTGCGGACCCTTGCAAGGACTCTGGCTTTTATTCTGCCTGAACTGGGAAGCTATTGGGTGAGGGGGGGCGGGGGATGGCGGGGGGTGGGGGGGAGGGGCGTTGGTGAATATACAACATTCTGCAAGAAATTCAAAGTACAATAAGACCTGACAATACGGCCTTTTCTCAGCCCTTTACAGGAAGCATGTGAAGGAGTTTATGAACACGCTATAGTGCAGAGGTCAGGGCATCCAACCCTTCCTGAGCTTGTCAGAGCAGCTGTCAGTAGAAGGGACTTAGGAGCTGGTGGTGAGTGACAGGGAAGAGGAACTTGTTGAATCAAAAAGAGAATAAAAGACATTTTTAGGTGGAAAAGAAATCCTGTGAAAGGGAGCAGAGACCGGGTCAAGTGGTCAAATTAGTGGGGGAGAGAAGGGCATTAGGTAAAAACCTGTACTATTGCAGATGCTTAAGGAATAATGCTTTGTGGTCAAATATCCTTGGCTCTAAGAATTCCTGGTTTGGACCACAGCTCTAGGAGAATCAGCAGTGGTCTCTCCTGTTCACCAGTTCATCTCCGGTACTGGCTGCAGACCACGGCACTTACAAGGCACTCAGTTATTGCTGGTGAACCAACTGAACACATTGGTTTAACTACATTAGTATCTTTTCCAAACTTACTAGACTACAAATCTCCCCATCCCCTCAATAATGCTGCTAGCATACTTTAAGCCACATTTGGATGAGCAAAGTTGGAAGGATGCTGTTGGAATACAGGGTTTTAGGTAGGGTGTAAAGCGTGGATGATAGGATGGAGAGCTGAGTTGGGTCACATTGAAAAGTTAAGGGTCTTGGGCTTTATACTACATGTAAATGAGAGGGATTTTTTTTTAAAAGGAAAACTAGCAGAATTACATGGTCTAATTTTTTTTCTTTTGAAGATAACCACCATGATACATGACAGATGGAAAGGAGAGTAAACGGAGACCTGGGCACTAGATAGAAGTTACCGATTCATCCCAAGGATGAGTTTAGGAGGGTATAAACTCATCAGGGTGTTGAGCATAATTTTGAAGTTCTGAATTTTTTGATACAATACATAGGAAAGTATTAGAAGTATAGGAACATAGGTTTTAGTAAAAAGGGTAACTTGATGGCTGATGTCAGAACCAGATGTATTTACTACCTTGCAGATCTTTATATGTTGCCACAAAATATGTTAATTCCCCACTTGCAGCATAATTTTACTTGGCCATGGGAAATTCACATAACTTTGTCTGGGCCCCCGCAGCCTCAAGAACCAAGTAGTATTAGTGAAAGCCAGATTAGAAGGATCTGAGGCAAAGCAGTAACTGAGGGGGCTAACGTGGGCCACACAATTATTTGTTTGTTTGTTTTCCATTTGAAGATTATGCATGTGTGTGTCTGCATGTGTGTGTCTAATTCAATTACAGGTCAGCCTTTCACAATAAAATAACATTTTTGTATAAAATCTAGATGTTTAGGTTCTCTCAAAATATCAGCACTACCCATATTGGGGCCAGCAACATTCTTAACTAGGAAACATCCTACCACCAAATACCTCTTCATTAGGTGCAGTCTAAACGGCACAAAGGCAGCTTGTGTGGGAGCCCAGACAACAATCAGGAGCTATATGTAAGCTCTGGTCCGAAGTGTTTTCCCCTTTAACACAGCAGAACACCTGATGCTCAATGCTATCTTAAGGATCACAGACTATTTTGCTAAAGTTTTTGGATCAAAAGGTCTATTTTTTGGGTTGTTTTTATTTATTTACTTATTTTTAGTTGTTGATTTATTTTAAACAGAAATTCTTAAGGAAGGTAAATAATCTGGCCTTTTCTAAAAAGGTAAAAGGGTGTAAGATGTGCTCATGGAAATAGATTTGTTAAAAAATAAAACTATAACTTTGCTAATATAGAAGGGAAAAATTCATGGAGTTCAGAAATAGCATATAATCTGAAAGTATAAGGTTAGTTCGTTATAATATTTTTCCATGTGTACTAACATGTAACAGCATACTGTAGTCTTTTAAAACACAGAGATTCAGAAACTAACTCAAAATATTTAGTCCTACATAAACACCAGACTAGTTCTCTTAGTAAGGGAAAGTTGGGTAGGAACCCACTTAATCAAACTAACTGAGACAGAAGGGAAATTTATGGGAAAAAGTCAGGGGCATTTCACAGAATGCAAAGGCAGGAAATACAACTGGACTTCGCAAGGGACAAGCCTAGGGGTGACAAAATTAGGAACCACACAGCGAGTCTCTCAAAAACTCTGTTTTGAGCATTCATCTTGATACATGCTCTCTCTGCCCATGATTTTATTTCCTGACTTGAAAGTGACAAACAAAAAGCCCGGTTAGAATTCTGAAGTTCAATTTCATATTCTCAAGGGATCTGACTAGTCCATCTTGCATCTGCAGTATTCCAGAAGTCCCTAGATGTCCCAAATCCTCTCACCTAAAACTGTGAAGACAGACCCTTGGGGTGTACAAGTGAACAGGTTTCATTAAAAAGGGGCCTGGGTGTAGGAAGGACACAATTGGCATCTTCTGTGTATAGAAGAATTTTAATACTTAAAAAGAATGCGCATGGTATGATGTCGTGAGTTGAGTTCTATTTCACTGTAAAAACAAATTAGGAAGTGGCCAAAGACATGCTTTTTGAGTCATTGTGGCTAAGACCTTCTGGGAGTTGAAATGTGCCTAAAACATTTGGAATCTGAGACCTCTTATGTGCCCTTAAATCCAGGCATAGGTGAGTGTCATCATTTGCAGGGTTAGTACAGGGGAGAAGAACATGCGTATGTTTTGGTCTTGTCTGGGTAGAGTCCTTCGGGCTGGCCTGGATCATAGGAGCAGTTTCTCAGCCGTGGGAATACTTGTTGCCTGTGTATAATCAAGACTTCTGGGAATGCAGTATTTTCTTTATGGAATTCTGACTTTTATCTGACTCTTATGTATATCTCAGTCTATAGAAAAACCACATGAGATAGATAAGAAAGACTCAGAGCCAGAATTATCAAACAGTTCTGTCTTTTTTTTTTTGACAGAGGAAGGGAGAGAGAAAGAGAGGGAAAGAAGCATCAATGTGTTGCTGATTTCTTGCGCATCCCCTACTGGGGACCTGGCCTGCAACCCTGGCATGTGCCCTGATGGGGAATCAAACTGGTGACCCTTTGGTTCACAGGCTGGTGTTCAATCCACTGAGCTGCACCAGCCAGGGCCAATTGTCTGTCTTTAATACCCTTCTGTAGTTGTGTGAATATATAGTGTCAATTCAGAGGCTGTGTGGTATCTCAAATGACCAAATATGTTGCCTTCACTAGCTCTACAGTGCATTTAGCTTAATACTCTCACCCTTGATTTAAAAGGCCAATCAATAAATAAAGCCTTGAAATTGAAGGGTATTTGATTGATGTGCATAGTTTCATTTGTACTCAGTTCATATAGAATTTCTTAATAATCAATTATAGTCAAGAATACTGGATTTCTTCTATATCTTTCTGGAACAAGAGGTGGTGGGAAAAAATGATCTTAAACTCCTTTCCTTAAAAGGGTGCGTGTGACTTTTGCGTGGGTTCCCTGTTTGGCAAGACAAATAGTCCCATCCACAAAGGGCAATGTGACAATAAACAAACCATATAAATAAGTGAAACATCCTTCACAAAACTCAGTAAACTAATTCTATCCCTAAGGAATCAAAGGCAGACAACTGGAATCTCGTAAACATCCTTGGAAGATGAGTAAAGGACACATTTCCATTTCCAGCCTTGGTGTCAATGCCCAATTTAAGTCAAAGTTGTGTGAGACTATTCCAGAGAAGCTATGAGAAGAATATCCCAGGGCACATTTTCCCAACTCATGTTAAGTACTTTAACCCGATTTGACTACCAGGCCCAGTGAAGGAATGACATTAACAAATTCTCAGTCCATGTTTCACAATAGCAAGCAGGCCATGCGTTTTCCAATTCCTGTTTAAGAAGGTTGATGATCATCATTTGGGGTAGTGCAGAAACACTCCTAGTGATAAAACGAGCTTGTTCCTTCTTTACTAAGTGACCAGACGGCTTCCAGGAACGGAACCACCTGACCCTAACGTGAACCTCAAGTCCTCCAAACTGAGACTCAACTACAGGCCTGAAAAGCCTGTTGAAGCATTGCGCCTGCAGCTCTCCGCCCACTACCAACAGTGTCCTGCCTGCAGATTCTTAAATCCATAATTAACTAACAATGCAGCCCCAGGCCAACTTGGTATCCATACCACGGTTCAGTTCCTGGGCAGGGCACATGCCTGGGTTGTGGGTTTGATCCCAGGTTGGGGCATGTAGGAGAGGTCTCCTGTTGGAGCGTGCACAAAAGGCAACCAGTTGACGTTTCTTTCCCTCTCTCTCTCCTCCTCCCCTCCTCTTTAAAATCAATGAGCATGTCTTCTGGCAGGGAAAAACATAAATAAACATGTATCTAGTTCAGCGATTGTCAACCTTTTTCATCTCATGGCACACATAAACTAATTACTAAAATGCTGTGGCAACCAAAAAATGTATTTTGGTATGCCCCCCACCAATTTTTTTTTTGCTGATCTGACCAAAAGATAGATATAATTTTGATTCATTCACAGCAGATGGCTGTTCCTGTGTTGGCAGTTGTTACATTTTTATTTGACAATGTAGAGGCTAGCGCCCCTGGCTAAATAGTCAGGTAAGGCATGTTTTAAACGTTCTTGCTGCACATGAGTTGAAAATCGCTAATCTAGTTGAATGGATAACTGGAATCAACAACAGAAGATACTTTAGGGGCAATCACTCTGACACTGACTACTCTCCGAGGGAAACCATCTACCCCGGGGCAGGACAGTGGCCCTCATTCCCGTCTGAGGCACTTTAAGCTCACACACTTGAGCGGAGCCGGGGAAAGAGGGAAGGTCCGGGAGAGAAAGAAGGAAATAGTTGATCATTTCTCTGCCAAGTGATGCATTCATAATTGCATGCAATCTTTACAGTAATCTAAGAACTAGGTATTAGCTCACTTTTATGAGTGAGGAAATTGAATCTCTGAGAAGTTAAATAATTTGTACAAACACGTAACAGTGATTCACAAGAGTTGGTACCAGGGTTATGCCCTATATTCACGTTTCCTAAACGATGTAACTATGAGTCGGTAGAGGCCATTGTTTAAAGGACAACTGATGCTTCAATACAGTGCTGTTTATGCCTTTTCCCTGGCCATGGGGTGGGGAGAGGGGTGCGGAATGGATGGTGTAATGCATGTGATGTATTGTGGTAGATGTGGTTGACTGTCTCCCCAAAGCAATTTGTTATATTTTTCTCCTGTTTCTTTCCTTTCTCTGTCAGATAATACTGTTTAGAGCTATGGTAGCTTGTTAATAAATCATTAAAGGCTGTGAGAATTCCTGTAGAAAATAAATGTACTTCACTTTAACCTGTGATTTCCAAACTGATTAGACCACAAGTTTTTTTTTTAAGTGAAGAATTTAGTAAGATTTCAGAAGACACTAGTCCCTCCTAATAACTTGTTTTGGTTGACATCAGTCAACATAATGCTTGGTTAATGGCAGTGAAATTGTCTTGCTGGTTTGAAGATCAAAACCCACATGGTTTTTGCATAGCATTGCACACAAAACAAACTTTGCTCATAGCACGCAATTTTGACCATGGCTAACAGACAGCAAAGGTAGATCTGCTTGAAACATAAGGGGTTTATCTTCAGCTTTCTTCCCAACTGTGTTTATCCGGAGAACAAAAGCGAAGAAACTAAGATGTCAGAGGAAGAACCAACGACCTCTCCCAGACTGAACAGAGGTGGGGCCCCTGCCTTCCCTCAGTCCCCTCATCATCCCTACTCCCCATCACCAGAGGCTCATAATCAAGCATCCTGGAGATCAGCTCATCAGTTCAGAGGGCAGGGGAACATCAACAGTTGCTATGGAAACAGTCTTTGAAATTCCTCCCAGGAGGTGGCTTGCTGGAAGTTTTATTTCCCCAACTGGGTGCATTATTTCATGTGAACCAATAGTCAGGAGCTTAGATTATTGTTCCCAGGATAGTACTTCTCCCTCACCTTCTCTATGCTCTGGATTCCTTACCTTGAAAGTCACAGGACACACTATTACAATTCGTTTTCCTCTGGGCACTAGTTTAGCCCAATCCATACTTAACAAATGGATCTAATGTACTTTTATTTTCAGTCAATAGCTAAGCAAAGGACTTCCTGCACTGTAATTTTCACACATAGCAATAATTCACACACGTAAGCAATAATTCGAGAGCGTTCACTTCTGACCTGGAAGTGAAGTCATTACAAAGCCTCATGAACACGAAAAAGAGGAGTGAGGGTTTGCAGGGCAGGGGGCGCAGGCCTCTGTAGGTTAAGGTTAGCTCCCAGAGTTGAAGGGCCACACCGCAGGAATCTCCCAGTAATAAACAATGACTGTCATTTTACTTAGCTAATGTGCAGTCCAAAAGGACAGAAGGCTGTAAACAGATCTCTAAAGGTTAAAAAGAGTTTTCCCAGTACGGCATCCAAAGACGTTTCCCAGCCTGTTCTTTCCCCACACCCATAAGCGCACGCACACACACACACACACACACACACACATCTATATTTTATGATTTATGAATTCCCTGTAATTTAAACCCTGATTGAAGCCATCCATCTGCTTTACAGTCATAAATTTATGGTAAGTCAGCTGCTTACACGGACGAAGTGGGTTGCTTCAGTCTGAAACTCGGATGAATGACAGCAATCAGGCAAGCCATGTACATTCATTTACACAACATAACCAAAGCCATTCGACTCAAAAGGGCACGTGTCTTTATGAACAAGAAAGTAGCAAACGCATTTTCATTATATGCTCTTTGCTCTTCTACACAGCAACAGTGAGACAGTTCCTTCTTTTTATGCAATGTGTATGTGATGAATCAGCTCACTACTAAGGTTTCACAGAAGTTTTGGATGTCATGTAGGGAAATTCTGATAGGCTGTGATTTTTTTAACTTACCAGTAGTGTTATTTTTACTTTGCTGGCGAACCCTTACTTCACTCGTATAGCGATCTGCCAAATGCTACTCTTTTATGGGACTTAAGACAGTTACATCAATGCTTCGGCGACTCGAACACCCTTGCACCTGTTTTGCTGCCTGTTTCAAACACTTCTTCCCGTTGCGTTCAAACCACTGACACAGTTTGCTTCTTGAGTGCTGTTCTGCAAAGAGCCAAAAGCACCATCTTTTGACTATATTTTAACGATAATTTTTTTTTCAATAATGGGAGATGATTATAGCCGGGATGCTTTACAGTATTTTTATGATTTATAACACTTTAGTTCATCAGTTTATCATGCTTTATTTATGATGACTTCTTTATGGAAACTATTTTGCTGAGCTGAGAATATCCAAAGTAAAGCAGAAAAATAAACTCATCAAATACCCTGTCACTGAAAAGACAATAACAGAAGTTTCCCATCCCCACGTTTGTAACCCTGGGGAGGCAAACTCAAGGGTTTCCCATGGTTCCCAGATGCTGCGTGATGTGCCCGGGTTCCCAGGATTCATCGCGATGAAGGCGCACGGAGATTTGCACACAGGAATTCCCCAGCCGAGAGACTCAGGGTTAGGGGAATCAGGCTAGTCGGGGAAAAGGGGTTCACATCTGGAATTCTAGGAGACCCGTGGGATGTTCTGTATTTTAATCTAGGTCACTCTTTCTACATTTTCAGTGTCTAGTCAAGGAGCTGGAAGAGTTCTCTCAGCTGCTCTTAATTTTCTCTTTTTCCTGTGAAACTTTGCTAAATATTTTAGAAATAATAGGAAAAGGAGAAAAAAAATAGTTGAGAGAACAAGGGGTGATATCCAAAGTCAAGGGGCCGAAGAACTCAGGATTCCTTAGTCTTTCGCACATTGGTTTCCACTCCTACTCAGTTCTGATCAACATGGCATCTGTTTGCAACTAGATTGGAAGCACAAACATAAAAGCGTTGCTCTCTCAACCCTTCACAGTGCTCATATGATTGTATGATTGCTCCTGGGGGCATGTGTCTGTATGTAAAGAGATAACATTATTGAATCTATTATGTATTCCAAATGCTTTATGGATCAAATCATGTAATACTCACAGAGCTCTATGAAGTAGACACTGTTAGTTTTTCCATTACACAAATGAGGAATTTAGGCTGCAGAGGTTAAGGTACTTATTCATGCACACTGCTAATGATTGGAAGCACCAGTCATTAGCAATCATTAGTGTCTTGAAAATGATTTTCTAATCTCAGAGCCAGTCCCTGAAGCTATAGGGGGCCTACCTGCTTTTGGATGGATAACACATCTTCATAGGTGGTGTTTTCTGTGGAATGAATCAAGATAGCAATATATTACCTGCAAGTACAAGAAGCCCAAGAATGGCCTTCCCAAGACTTAGGTTCTCCTATGGGTGAATTCAGTCATCTTAACCAACAAACTATACTTTTCTGAACCTTGGATTCATCGACTGTAAATGTGGGGTCAGGGCTGGAGACTAGGAAAATCTGTAAGTCTCTTCTAGCTCTCTGATTTTAAGATTCGTGGATCATGTATCGTGGGACATCTAGATAACTCCCTATGCTGATGGTTACCCATAACCCCCTTTAATGACATTGTGAAGACCACAGCTGTATTTTGCCAATGCAGCAGAGGAATGGCGTATGTAAGGCTGGTTGCTATTTTTGGTTGAGCCTTTTACATCATCATCTGCATAAAATAAAGAAGTAGAAAATGAGCATTAAAACCCATTACATCATCTGTCAAAGAAACTCAGATCATTGATGTAATCTTAAAAAAACTTTCCATAAGCACAAGGTTGTCATAGAGATTACATCCTCCAAACAACCACTTCAGAGCTACTGTGGTCAAGAGCTGAGACTTTAGTTTTATCTCATTTGAGGGTTTTGGTTGAAATCCAAAGAACCATGGAAAAAGATTATTCTCTTGTGGGAGCACTTAGAAATTGCCCTCATTGAAACACCAGAGAAGAATCAGGTCTGTAAAAATCTGCCACTTTGTTGATTACAGTGCATTTGAGAGAGTATACTTTTCTTTTTCAACTGGCCTGCAGACCAAGTTGAAGTTGAAGTTGAAGTGGTTAGAAGAACAACAACACACACAATGAAGTTATGATTGCAGTTGCACTGAGCCACAGTTAAAATAAGTCATTAAACCCATATCCACAAAAAAAATCTTTTCTTAGCTCATGGGGACTCGTTTCTGATCCTTAACAGAATAACGAGGATAGTCCCTTTTTTGTAATTTCTTAGTCCAGTCTAAAACTTTTTGTGTAAATTCAGGATTTACACAAGATTCTGTTTTTTTCCCCCCAGGTTTAGTCCAGTTCAAAGCTTTCTCTAAGACATTTCTTCCCTTCTACCTGATTCAATTCTACCTTCTCAAGAGTGGAGCAGAAGGAGCAGAGAAGGAAGACCATCATTGCCAGCTGGGGGCAATTGCATGACCGGCCCCAGGCTAGTTCCCTGAGAGAGGGATTCAATTCCCACTCCCACTGCTCCGTGTCACGCCCTTCCACCCCAGAACTATCCTCTTCCAAAGCTCTCCTCCCTTTTGCTAATAAGGTTTCCTCCCTCTAACATGGAGTGACGTATACCTCATCTTGGGCAGGGAATGTCAAGAAGTGATAAAATGAAGAGGAGGAAAAATTTTGGAGAAGACCCAGCTCCCCTGGTTTATCATAGCTTCTTTATTTTTTTCTAGAAATTCATAGAATTTACGATAACTGACAAAGAAAATACTGTTTGATGCTTGAAGTTATCAGACAGGACCAATTAAAATTGTCACGTGGAAATGCTTCTTCCGCATTCCTGATGCTTCCTTCCAGGTGGAGGAAGCTTTATGAGTGTGACATTCCTGGCCTCTCTCCTGCCCTCTTATCTACTTCCCTCTAGAAGAAAAGGAGCGAGCTCTTTATGGGTCAGTAGGCACACTCTGTTCACTTCGTCCTTTTATTCTTTCATGCCTACAGAGAACCTGGGTTACTATGTGTTCCCTTCCTTCTCCCAGAGGGGAAGCTGTGGTTTTCCAGAATGTTCTGTCCCTGGATGGGGATGTCTGCCTTAATTCTAGGCTCATTATTGGTAAATTCATTTTCCCAAACGTATTAGTTACATTTCCCCACAGGAGCCTTGTCAGTAATAAAGGCAATCGCTGGCTCTGCCATCTATCTTCTTGCTTAATTGGTTCAGACCTTGGTTAAAGGAGAGAGTTCCTGTTTCTAATTTTAACAAATATTTTATATATTATGCTTTCCCACCATTAAGGTTCTTTCCCCCAGGTCTGTCCCCCCTCTCTCAAATTTGACCGTGAGTATTGACAATTTAGGTCAAATTCTGGCTGTGCCAGATACAAGTAGTGCAACCACAGGCATGTTATTTAGTCTCTGAGCTCTAGTTTCCTCGTCTGCAAAGTGAGCATGTTAGGAATTCCTTCCCGAAGTGATTAAGGACATTCACTGGGACCACACATATAATGGGTCTCACTAGTGATTTCCTCCGCTAATTGCCAACTTGTGACTATGATAAGAAACCAGATAACTCTTCCATCTTATTTGGAGGACTCAGGGAGCAAAAAGGACTTTGACATTGAACCATTTCTATTTTTCCGATCTATTTTCAGTAACACACAAAGGTCAATCCCCACACACGAATGCTTTCAGCCCCCCAGGCTGCTTCTTCTACAGACACTTTATGGCTGGACATACTTCTACGGGCATTCAATCCAGGAGCCCTCGTTTCTTTCCTGAGGTATTTCCTCATGTTTAAAAGACTGGGAGGTGGATTTATAATATGCCAACACGACCCCTTCCAGCCAGAAACCGGGAAGAAAAAAGTGAGTAAGTTGTCTGAGGACTCAATCCAAATTCTTGCTGCATTTTAGAAACCTGAATGTGCTTCCTCCTTCTCACTCTGAGGTTTATAAGAAAAATACAGCTAGGAAGTTTTGGTCACTGTGAACTGTAATTCGGTGTGTGTGTGCTCAGCAATGCCACACCCTGACTGATGCGGAGGGGAGTCCGTGTCTCTTCCTAATAGACAAGCACGAATCAATGACCAGGACAGAAACAAAACAAATAAAAAAAAGTGGCTAAAGTGTTCTGGATAAAAAGAAACTTGGAATGAATAAGAATAATATGTTCTTGATAGAGTCTCTATAGAAACAACTATAGGTAAAGTATCTGCTGCTGCATTAGCTACCTAACTTCCTCAGAATAAGTCCTTCAAATGGTCTCAGCAGGGGGGTTCTCCAGCGGCCAGGCTGGTCTGGCCATGAAATACATCTGGGCAGCTGTTCACTTTCTGCTTCATAGACTCCACTGAACTAGCTTCCTCTCCTTCCATGTAGTTATTTTTATGCAAGTCATCTGAGTTGAGAAATTTAAATAGAAAATAAAAGGTAATCACTGTCTTTATTGTTATCATCACCCTACTATCCCTGATTAACTACTGCTTTTAGTTTGTTCACGTTGTCCCTGACTTTATGATTTACACGTGAAAATATACATGAATATATAGAAACAAATACACTCACAAGCACATAAAGTTACTTCTCTAGTTACCAGAGTGGAATCATAAAGGCACTGCCCTGTAACCTGTTTTTTCACTTAATAATATTTGAGACCATTTTTAATAACATTTCCTTCAGATTTATATCATTACTTAAATGGTTCCAAAGTTGCCTTTTTGGAATGTACCTTATTTCTTTGACCAATCTCTAATTAATGGGCATTTGAATTGTTTCTGGTTTTAACTAGAATTAAGAACACTGAGTTGGCCCTGGCTGGTGTGGCTCAGTGGATTGAGTGCTGGCCTGTGAACCAAAGAGTCGTTGGTTCGATTCCCAGGCAGGGCACATGCTTGGGTTGCTGACCAGGCCCACCGTAGGGGGCCTGCTAGAGGCATCCACACCTTGGTATTTCTCTTCCTCTCTCCCTCCCTTCCCCTCTCTCTAAAAATAAATAAATAAATAAAATCTTTAAAAAAGAATGCTGAGTTAAACTTCCTTTTATACACACCTTTGCATAAATACTTGCCCAATTCATTATTTGAGTTAAATTCTTGGAAGTAAAATTAATATGTGAAAGGAAATGCATATTTTTATAACTTCTCATACCTGTTGCCAAGTTGCCCTGCAGAGGGACTGTACTAATTAATACTTCTAACAGCGTCTGAGAGCAGCCATTTCCCCCAAGTTCTTGCCCAGACTGGATCTTCTCTTTATTTTTAATTTCTTACAAACAGATTCATTCCTTTTCAAAACATTCTTTAAACAAAATCCAGCAAAGTACCATTAAATCTAAACTTCATAACCACAGGAAACTAGCAAAGTGTTCCATAAGAATTGTTTTGGTTGAATTAAAAAAATGGGTTACTATGCAAATTTGTCTTAAAATCTCTTGTATTAGTTGTATGGGAGTACCTTACAAGAAATTCTCTTACACGAGCCTCCCAGCCGAAAATTCTGTTTTGGACTGCAGGGGTATTCTGAATTCTGGCCATTGATCAAAACATTAGTTCCACTTGATCGAGGAAAGCAAAACAAAGCCAACGATTCTGAATATTTCACATCCTATATGGAAGCCTCTAGTCAAAGATTCATATCTATGTTTGAATACCACATGTAAAATTTGTGATTGCAATTAAATTAGCCATGAATTCATCATAGCAATTTTGTGGAAAGGACTTTGGACTTAAAATTGGGACAGACCTATATCTCTACATCACTGGTTCAAATGATGAAATTGCATCTGACATTCAAGCAATATAAGTAGATTTAAAGTACCAGTAAGAAGCGGTAACTGTTAATCTGGTGCCAAGATACTAGCAACATACTTCTCTGATCTGTCCATGCATCTGCCCATGATATGGTTAAAGGATGAAGGAGATATTTGAAACGTACTTTTCTGGGAAGATGAGTAGGGGGAAAAATGTATAAAAATGCCTGCAGGTGTCTGTCTGTAATGCATTAATCTTCCATCTGTAAAGCCCATGCCACAGTGCTCTAACATCATAAAAGATGTCTTCCATACATGTTAATCTTTCACCAAATCGCTTCACTGAAATCAGGTTTTGGTTTTCAAATCTGATATAGCATGCTATAGAATCTTACAAAGACAGCCAGCATAAACCGTCCCACTTGATGGTTTCTTTCCGTAATGGAAATGAACCGAAATCACCACGGCAGAAATACACATGCGCGAGGCTGGAGGCAGGCACACGCTCTGCTGGGAAAGTCTTCCGGGCCACTGGGCAGGGCAGCCAGCAGCGGCGCAGTCCCTGTTTGCATGCCCATGTGTGAGAAGATAAATCATTAGTTTTCGTTTGAAACTGCACGAGGAACCTCCTCTTTGGCTCTCACGGTTTAAAAGAAAACACACAATGATGATGTAATGACTTGCCAGCTCAAGTACATTTTCTCATTTATCAAATCATTAATCATAGTGATGGAGAGGGCTTGGGTCATTCCGTTGCCCCTCCCTGTTCCTCCTGACTTGCACACAGCCACCCATCCCCTTCTCTGACCGATTGCCCTGTCCCCTGAAGGCTGACCACATAGGGTCTGGCTACTGCCTTTTAGTCGCCGTCCAGTGCAATCCCTGTTCATTTGATTTCTGATGATCCTGCCAAATCTGAATCTTAGAGGCATTCCTATGTTCAGAACTATTTCTCCAGTGTGGACAAAATGATCAGAAATAGACTTACGAAGGAAAAGAACTCATGCCAAATCACTCCTGACTTTAGAGAAATTTCATTTCTGCCCCTTGTGGTAGGTGAATGACCGAAATGACCTCAGTTGTTCACATCCCCTGTAGCCATGTCCTCTGCAGTGCGATTCTGGGCCCTCTCCCTTCGACAGGTGGAAGTGGGATGGAACAAAGGGATGGAACCACAACCTAACTAATGGATTCATATGTCAAAAGTGGGTGGGTAACCTTTTCTGAAAAAGAAAAAAAAAATGAATGAAGTTGTGAAGGACATGGGATAGGAAGAGGAAAGGTGGATTTAAAAAGCACTTTGGCCTTGTCACTTCACTGCTTACAACTTTTCCATAACTTTCCATCATCTCTGATGGGTTTGGAGCTGGTGTGGGTCGCTGCCATGGATCAGAAGAATGATAAAAGAAGAGTCTGGAATAGAAGGTCTGTGGGGAATTGTTAGATGAAACTAAAATGAAATATGCATTTCCTCCTCATGCGGTAGACACGTTCCCGTGCAGCAGTTCTGTCACATGGGCATGACTCTCTGACTGTCCGGAAGAGGGAACGGACGAATGGGCCAAGTGCTTCACTCCAGGCCCTCCTGCTATCTAGTGACGGTGCAGGAGTTTGAATTTGGTGCCCTGACTCCAAGGGCCTCTTGCTTTACTTTCGTGACACCAAAGTTGTGTGCTGTGCTTTCGTGAGCTACCATGTTCTTGTTAGGGTGGTGACGAGTCATTAAGATGGACTATGCACTGGGCATTGAGGACAGTAACGACTAAGAATACCATACATGGGCCCTGCCCTCACTTTGCGAAGGCTCCTTTTACGTAATGGAAAAAGAACGTGACTATGGTTTAAAAAAAAGTAAACAAAAGGCACTGGACTTGAAGTCCTGGTTCAGGCACTTACCTTCTACTTGATCTTCCCCTCAAATAACCTCCCTGGTAAATAGATATGATCCCTTGGTTATATAACTCTCGGTATAGTATTATACAAAAGCCAAACAAGAGTGTGTGAACCAAACAAGACAGTAATTAATAAAGCACTGCATGCAAATTGATGGAAGTCTGCCTACTGTCTTCCTTCGTTATGTGCTTTCCCATTCTATGAAGCTTTCTTGAACTCTGTATCTTTCTCAGACTCACATTTTTCAACTTCAGGTAGTATCAACCACTTATTCTTTCCTGCCTTTGCTGTACCTAGTCCCTGCTTCAATCAAAACAGCTAGAAACCTTGATCTCAATTACATAACAAGGGAGAGGATGGAGTCAGTTCTTCCTTATATCCCCAGCACTTGGTGCAAAGCTTGGAGGACAATAGATAATAAATATGGTAGAATAAATACACAAACAAGAATAGGTAAGGTCCCATCCTGGCCCCTTGTCTCATTCCTCTCTCTGGACACAGTCTGGAACCTGGGTGTCCTCACTCTGCCCTGATGCATCCTTTCCCAGGAGCACACATCAGTATAACTCACTTTTGATTTGTTGTTCAGCTGCCCTCTCATTAATCTCCTGGTTGATGTACCCACTGTTACAGAGTCACATTTGCCAGTGTATACATTTACCTTGAACTCTCAAGGAAGAAGGAAACCCCATAGGCCCACCAGTAAAAATACAGATACTATTGCAGAGGAGGCTACTTTTCAAAGCATGTCTTGGTCCAACGGATATACGTGCAGTCACTCACATGTGAGTACTAGTTATCTGCAAATGAACTTACCAAAGTTTAAAGCTATTCAAAACTAGAAGAATTACTGGCTTTGATTTTAGATACAGAGGATAAACAAATGCTGTTCAAACCAGTTTCAACTCAATCTCACCCACTAGATTAGAGCCCAAATGTGTCTCTCTGTCTGAATCACTAACAGACTTCTGTCAAATTATGTGCTTATTTAAGTTGTTTTTGAAGTGTACTTTATATACTTTCATATTGGACAAGTATCTCTTGGTCCAATTACAGACAGGTCTATTTGTTAATAAATAGGCTGGTTTTTACACCTAAGATTTAATTTACAGGCACAAAAATTGAAAAATTAAATGCAGCTCTTCTTTTGCTTTTTGTTTGTGCATTTTATATAAATTTGCTTTAAAATTTTTTTAAGATTTTATTCATTTATTTTTAGAGAGGGAAGGGAGGGAGATAGAGAGAGAGAGAAACGTCAATGTGCGGTTGCTGGGGGTCATGTCCTGCAACCCAGGCATGTACCCTGACTGGAAATTGAACCTGCGACACTTTGGTTCACAGCCCATGCTCAATCCACTGAGCTACACCAGCCAGGTGATTTAAAAAATTTAAATAGACTTCTGGCCAAGATGGAGGCATAGGTAGATACACCTTGCCTCCCTGCACAACCAAAAGAAGGACAACAAAAAAATTAAAACAAAAAGCAACAAGAAATGCCAGAAAATGAAACTTTATGGAAGTCAGAGAACAAAGGAGTTAAAGAAGAAACATCCATCCAGACTGGTAGGAGCAATGGAGGAGAGCAGCCAAGGAGAGAGGACACAAGGCAAGGGGGAGGCTGGCTGACTGGGCAGTCTCACATTTGTGTGCGGATAAACTGGGAGGAACAACTGGGGAGTGAGACCCAGGGTTCCAGAGCAGGAAAATAAAGTCTCAAAACCTCTAACTGTAAAAAACGTGTGGGGGCTGCAGTGGTGGGAGAGACTCCCAACCCCACAGGAGAGTTCATTGGAGAGACCCACAGGGTGCTAGGACGTACACAAACCCACTCACCCAGGAATCAGCACCAGAGGGCCCAGTTTGCTTGTGGGCAGTGAGGCAAGTGAGTGAAAGCTGGTGGAGAGCTGAACAAGTAGACTTGTTCCCTCTCAGACCACTCTCTGACATATAGCACCACAAGGCATGCCATAGGTGGACTCGCCCTAGCAAATACCTAAGGCTTCACCCCTTAAAATGTAATAGCTGCACCGAGACAAAAAATATGGCTCAAATGAAAGAACAGATCAAAGCTCCAGAAAAAATATAATCAAGCAATGACGAGATAGTCAGCCTATCAGATGCACAGTTCAAAACACTGGTAATCAGGGTGTTCACAGAAATGGGTGTGTATGGTAGTAAAATAGAGGAAGAAGTGAGGGCTATGAAAGTGAAATAAGGAAAAATATACAGGGAACCAATAGTGAAGGGAAGGTAACTGGGACCCAAATCCATGGTTTGGACCAGAGAGGAAGATATAAACATTCAACCAGAACAGAATGAAGAAACAAGAATTCAAAAAAAAAAATGAGGAGAGGTTTAGGAACCTCCAGGGCAACTTTAAATTGTTCCAACATCATAGGGGTGTCAGAAAGAAGAGGAAGAAATTGAAAACTTATTTGAACAAATAATGAAGAAGAACTTCCCCAATCTGGCAAAGGAAAGTCCAGGAAGCTCAGAGAGTCCCAAAGAAATTGGACCCAACGAAGCACACACAAAGGCACATCATAATTACATTACCCAAGATTAAAGATAAGAGAGTCTTACAAGCAGCAAGAGAAAAGGAGACAGTTACCATAAAGGAGTTCTCATAAGACTGTCAGCTGATTTCTCAAAAGAGAACTTGCAGGCAAGAAGGGGCTGGAAAGAAGTATTCAAAGTCATGAAAGGCAAGGACCTATATCCAAGATTACTCTTGGATAGTAGGATAGCTTACTTTTTTCATATTTGGCAAGTGTTCAGCTATCACTAAACGAGTTTTAGAAGCTATTCATGTATTTTCTCAAGAAAGTCAATACTGATTATTATTATGAAATGAAAGGGAATTTCCATTAGATTGTTTGTCTGCATGTATATAATCTTAATCGCTTCTCTTTTCTTGGATAGCTTGGATAAGCTATCATTTAAAATGGAAGGGCAGATAAAGTGCTCCCCAGATAAGGTCAAGTTAAAGGAGTTCATCATCACTAAGCCCTTATTATATGAAATGTTAAAGGGTCTTATCTGAGAAAAAGAAGAAGATCAAAACTATGAACAGTAAAATGACAACAAACTCACAACTATCAATAACCAAAGCACCCCCCAAAAAACAAAAACAAAAGCAAACTAAGCAAGCAACTAGAACAGGTACAGAATCACAGAAATAGAGATCACATGGAAGGTTGTCAGCAGGGAGGGGGAGGAACGGGGGAAAAGGCACAGGAAATAAGAAGCATAAATGGTAGGTACAAAATAGACAGGATGAGGTTAAGAATAGTACAGGTAATGCAGAAGTCAAAGAACTTATATGTACAACCCATGGACTTGAACTACCTTGGGGGGTGTGAAATACTAATGGTAGGGGGGTGCAAGGCAGAGGAGAATAAAGGGGAGAAAAATGGGACAATTAAATAGCATAATCAATAAAATACACTTAAAATTTTAAAGAAAGGAACATAGATATTAATAGAGCTTCATTTAGTTTGGAAAAATGTGAATATTTATGTAACTTAAAATTGGTAGACCAATGATTTACAGAAATTTGCAGAGAAAATGGCCATTCATATTCAGGGTTTGTTTTGTATTATTTTGAATTTTGGATATAATGATGTTCTCAGAACTGTATCCCATTCATAGTAAATGGTGGCTTTGTGTGTGTGTGTTTTCGAAAAGACCCTATATTTATTATTGAAAGCAAAATAAAAATTTTAACACATATTTTTCACAGTACCTAGTGAGCTCACCAATGGATAGAAAGGAGAAGTGATTAAGATTATATACATGCAGACAAACAATCTAATGGAAATTCCCTTTTATTTCATAATAATAATCAGTATCAATTTTCATGAGAAAATACATGAGTGGCTTCTAAAACTTGGTTAGCAACAGCTGAACACTTGCCAAATATGAAAAAAACATAGGCTCCTTCCTGGTAATAAGCATCAATACTTAACAATGTGGTCAGGATGTTTTCATGTGTAGGGAATATGAAAATCGGGGAAGGCTAAAGATCTTGTAACACTCAAGCACTTTCCCCCTTTACCTAGAACAATTAGTCTGAAAAGCATTCAAGAAGACACATGGCTTGTGAGAAAGCAGATGTAATTTCACTCTTCACCTTGAGTACCTTCACCTGTGTATGGATGACTGAATATGTCCTAGCTTATAAATGCTACATCTCACACACAATTAAACAAGGAAATTGGCCTCTGCTCTAGTTAAAGAGAGATTTGTGGCTGTTTTGCCCTGTGTCATCAGAAGAATTGCAAAGCTGTCTCTACTGTTTTTGTCTCACACGGGATGAGCATGAACCCCTATACAGGGTCCAGCAAAAGTAGCGCCTGCTGGAGTGTGGTTGGTTGGGTAATAATATGGGTGTAATAATTTATCGTTTTAATTTGAACATTTCACCTGAAATGTCATATGGTGTGGTTTCATGTGATATTGTTATGTTACGGAATTACGTGCTTATCATTTTGTAATAAAAGATTTTGTAATAAAAGATTATTGTAATAAAAGGGGCATTATTTGTGCCGAACCCTTCATATTGAATATAGTCTTCGATTTAAAGATTAAAAACTGTCAGGTCTACGCTGATACCTACAAGGCAGCATGATGCAGAGTAAAAGCATGGGCTTGGTATTGTGCATGCTTTGTGTTCAGCCATGACTGTCACCTTTAACTGTGTGACAATGAAAATTACTGAACTTCTCTGTGCTTCAGTTTTCTCATCTATAAAATGGGACAATAATAATGCTACCTCACAGGGATCTTGTGTGAGTGTTAAGAGGACAGGGCCTGGCAAAGTAAACTCATAGACAATGGTAACCATGGTATTAGTTTCTTTTCCTTTTTATCAGACCTTAATTGATTGAAAAAAAGTACCAGAATAAAGTCACGACAGTGGCCTGCATACTGTTCTTAAATTAGTTCTTAATATCTCAGAATATCTTTAGATGCAAATTCAGACCGAGCTCCTTTCTTTGGCTCCTAAACCATCCTCCAGTTGGTCACACGTGCCATGAAGAAGTGAATGAATGAAGATTTCACAGAGGACAGGAACAGGGGCCCCACAGAGCAATGTTTCCACTTGTAGGTGCAGAAATGCAAGTCATAACTTTCGTGTGGATTTCATGAAACCGGAGAGTATGTACTTAAAAGAACAAATATGTTAGAAAAACCATTTTCTTTTCTTATTATCCTGTAGACTACTGTACTTACTCTTATTTTTACCTCTTATTTCCTGAATTACTTTCTGAATATGATACGGGTTAGAGAAATGGATTTTGTGAGGGTTTGAATCTAGCTAGTTGGCCCACAAAACCATGTTCGTCTTTGAGACTATGAACCTCGTAACTGAAGAAACTGACTCATCCAGAGTTGCGTAATTGGATTCGATGGTAGAAAACAGGGCCCACTTTCATTATTGTAAACAGAAAAATATTGAATAATGATGGCAACTAAGACATATTGAGTGTTCCCTGTGTACTAGGCTTTGCTCTGAGTGTCTTATGTACACACACTGATTTATTGCTTACGACAGTCCTAGCAGCGAGTAATTTCCTCATTTTACAGATGAAAAACCCGAAGGTGAGAGAGAGGCCCAAGGTAGTACAGCTACTGATGAGCTGAGCCAGGACTTCCACTTGCGCACTCTGGTCCCAGAGTGTGCATGCCTAACTACTATGCTCTCCTGCGTTTAAGTACAGAGAATAAGTGTTCACTGAATCCCCAAAAGAACTAGAAAAGCTGTGTCTCCAGGATTGACTTCTAGGATGACACTGCAGAACTGACCTGCCAAGGAGACAGCTAGCTGTAGCACAGACAGGAGCTGGAGAATTGGCAGTCATGCTCGTCTTCACAATAAAGATGTTCTGTGTCAGCAGCCAGGCAACCACCTCCAGAATTACTATGTGCAGAGCGATGCTGCGTCTACTGTATCGCACAGGCAAACTGGGTGTCTCGAGCCCTGCTGCCTCTCTGCGTTCTTAACTCCACTTAGAGTTCAGTGTCACTGCCCATTACTGCTTCTCACTGGCAGGACCGAAATCACATCTGGAACCCAGCTTTGCAGGCTCTGAGTCTAGAAAACACACCCAAGGGAGGGTGGGAAAGACACCAAACAACCCAACCAAAAGAATCATGTGGACATTTTAATAGAAGAACTCCCCTTTGCGTCAGTATTTCCTCTCTATTCTTATGAAGTATGACTTCAAGTTAAATACTTTGTATGCTCATGAAATAGAAAGGGGTAAAAGATCATGAGCGGTTGAAATAAGGAGTTTTATTTCTGTTTCCTTTCCTTTCAAGTTTCAGTGACAACTAACAGATAAAGATTTTTTTCTCTTATAAGAGAAAAACCTAGCAGTTATGAGGGCCACAGAATAAAAATATATCATCTGACTTTTGGGGAGCTGTTTTGACAGACAGACAACTTCTGGGTGTAATAATTCTGCAAACAAGATAAACTAAGAAGAAGGCGAGAAAAAGTTGGATGGTTTAAAGAGCAAATATTACCAAAGCTCTTCAACTATATTCTTGTCAAATGAAATGCAATGGGTTTCTCCTAAGAATCTATAGTTTTCAAACTGTGGTATGCATTACCCTATTCTCAGAAGCTTTTAAAAATGCAGATCATATAGGAAAATTTCAGATATACCACACAGCAATATTTTCATTGATACATCCTGTAGAACAAGGGACATAAAGGAAGAAATAAACAAATGGGACTTCATCAAATCAAAAAGCTTCTGCATGGCTAAAGAAAACATCAGCAAAATGAAAAGGGAACCAACTATATGGGAAAGTATATTTGCCAATGATACCTTGGACAAGGGTTTGATCTCCAAAATATATAAAGGACTCACATGACTACATACCAGGAAGACAAAAAATCCAATTAGAAATTACCTGAACAGACACTTCTCCAAAGAAGACATACAAAGAGCCCCAAAACATATGAAAGGATGCTCAGCATCACTAGCCATTACAGAGATGCAAAGTAAAACAACAATGAGATACCACTTCACACCCATCAGAATGGCTATTATAAAGGAGTCAGCAAACAACAAGTGCTTGAGAGGTTGTGGAGAAAGGGAACCCTAACACACTGTTGGTGGGAATGCAGACTGGTGCAGCCACTGTGGAAAACAATATGGAATTTCCTCAAAAAACTAAAAATGGAACTGCCTTTTGACCCAGCAATTCCACAGCTGGGATTATACCCTAAGAACCTTGAAACACCAATTCAAAAGAACCTACGCACCCCAATGTTCATAGCAGCACAATTTACAATAGCCAAGTGCTGGAAACAGCCTAAGTCCCCATCAGTAAATGAGTGGATCAAAAAACTATAGCACATTTACACAATGGAATTCTATGCAGTAGAAAGAAAGAAGGAGCTCCTACCCTTCATGACAGCATGGATGGAACTGGAAAGCATCATGTGAAGTGAAATAAGCCAGGTGGTGAAAGACAAATACCATATGATCTCACCTATAAGTGGAACCTAATCAACAAAACAAACAAGCAAGCAAAATAGAACCAGAGACATAGAAATAAAGAATAAACTGACAGTAACAGGTAACAGGGGGGACAGGAGAGGGGGTTAATAGGGGAAAGAAGGGGAAGGGTAGTCAAAGAACATGTATAAGGGACACATGGACAAGGACATCAGGGGTGGGGGGTGGGAGGATTGAATGCGGGAGGTGGGAGTGAGTATGGCAGGGGAGAGTAACAGGAAAATGGGGACAACTGCAATTGAACAACAATAAAAAAATAAAAATAAATTAAAGTAAAAAAATTAAAATGCAGATTGCTTGGCCCCACTGAAGATTTAATGAATTATAATCTCCAAGAATTAAGGCCCAAGAATTTGTATTTTAAAGCACCTGAAATCTTTAATATAACACTTCCTGCACCTGGGCACCAATTCATCAGTTTCCTGTTAAAAGTAACAGTTCATAGTTTCAGAGGTGGTAGTAGAGGGGCTAAGAATAGTACACAAGTTTGCTTCTTTTAGTTTTTTTTTTCTCAAAGAGGGCATGCGAGTAACATGGAAGATAGACTAGAATGTAAACAAGTGGAGAGTGGGCTGATCTAATTATTAGACATTACTCTTATTTAGGTTATGTAACTTTACTCAAAAACGGCATTCTCAAATAATGCTTTTAAGCTTGACTTTTCTCCTTACAGAAGGATAAAGTCATGTCCTATGTATGGAAGGAAAAATAACATTTTCTAGACCTCCTTTTCTGCACATGGTCCTTTCAACACAGCATTTTTATTTGACTTCATTCTCACTCTCGTAGAGCCATGTACTTGGTTTGGAATTCTGAATAGCAAAGACCAACACACAAATGAAACCAAATCTCTTTAAACCAGAGGCATCCCTTCTGAAGCAAAAGGGATCATTCCTCCCAGTTCTCATCGCAAACTTTGCTCATCCAGATGCCACAGAGACCTACAGTCCCAGGGAGCAGGCAGCTAAAACTGTGAGTCTGGAAAAAATCAGGAGAGATGACACAAAGAGAAAATAGTGGCAAAGCCTTCGCTTTGGTTTGGGCTCTTCTCCAGAATCCTTATGAATATCTCCTCTTCAATAACTCAAAGGCATTCTAAACCTAGTACGTCCCAGACATAATTTATGGTTTTTTAATACCCTTGAGACTGTGCCTTACTGCAGGTGCTGGTGTCGACAAAGGGTCCATCATAGATTGGGCTGCATAAGCCAGGAGCCTAAGGACCACTGTTGACACCTCTCTCGCTTATCCCACACCCAAGTCAATCAATGCCAAGTCCACTGGATTTTACATCTCACATTTCTCTTCCACATTTGAATTTCTCTTCTCTACCTTGAGCAAAACTTTACTCCGAGCTATGATTATCTCCTACACAAACTTCAGTAGCAAGATCCTAACTGGTTTCCTTGCCTCCTCTCCTGTCTCCCTCCTTTAAGTTATTGGTATACAGAAACAAATCTGTGAGGTCCTTACAAGTGTGCACTGAGTCTCATTCCTGAGAATGCCTTCTTGGAAACTCTTTGAAGAGAAGGCACTAACAGGCCAGGGGTCAGGAAGCCCATATTCTAATCATTGCAATGCCGAACACTTGTGTTGAAAGGGGTCTCAGATGGTATCTGGTCCTTCTGTGGGGGAGCTTTGTTCAGCAGAGCCCCCTCCCCCCCCACCCAGCCATCACAGATGAGAATAATTCTACAGAGACATGATCTGCTTACCCTTCTCAGAGGAGAAGGGCCTTGAGCCTGTTCCTCAATGGGCTTTTATTGGGTTCAATTTGCACAGGAATACAGGTAAACCTCATCAATCATGGTCAGGCAATAATGATCAAACAATAAATAACATTCAAAAAACTATGAGGGCTTATTCTGAGCCAGAATCAGATAGATAGAGTTAAAGAAACTCATTTTACCCTTGGGCCCTTATCATTTGAATTGAGGGCATTCTTTGCAAAGCAGGTTTCACAGGATTTTATGCATTCCTTCTTAGATGTGATTGCCCTGGGGAACTGCCTGTTCCTGCCCAGGGCTGCACAGTCCTCCAGCATTGTTTCAGGCTTAAGTCAGGCAGGGGAAGTAAGGCAGCCAAGAGATTGGGAGACTTCTTACAGACAGAATGAGGACTCAGGCTATGTCAAAGCTGAGGGGTGAGGATCCATCACCCCCTTTTCTATAGGTCCCCAAGTCCTTCCCTGATGGCCCCGTTGTGACTGTGCCTGTCTTAGGTCATCCCTTCCTTTAGGAATCTTACCCATCATTGGCTAATCAGTCATCTGCCCGGGGCTAAGCAGAGTAAGTTAAAGCGGCAGAGGCAGTGCTCCTGCTGGGAAGATAAGCTTTGTCTCCTTAGTAACTTATGGTTCCAAGGTCTTTTTACTCAGCCTTAGCCATGGGCGGGGGCGGGGGGGGGGGGGAGGAGAGGGTTACAGCTTCTGAAACCAGGCAGAGCAGTTCCCAACATCCTTCAATTATGAGAGAGGAGAACGAGACACAGAGGGAGGAGCTGTGCCCCAGCTCACACAGCAGTCCTATCATGACCACCATCGAAGTCCTTTTTAGCACTAAAATGTTTTGTTCAGCAAGTAATTAGCAAGAGACAAATCCTTGCCTTCCCATTTACTCTGATCACCATCTCCAAGAAGCAAACTATTGCAGTCCATAAAATATGCTTCTTTTATTTTCTGTTCCAAAAATTTACTTTTCTCTTTTTTTTCACAGAGGACCACATTTATGATAAAGTGAGCTAATACCAGGCTTTTGGATTCCACTTAAAAAACGCCCAACAGGATGTGTCTATGTCACAAGAGTCCATTCAGTGAGGGCCATGTTGACCCACTGGCAGTTTTCAGGACAAACGTCTCATCTTTCACCCTCCGCTAGACCCTAGAAAATATGTTTCAATAAGATGTGAAATTCCTGCCACACCAGGGGCTGAGAGGCCCTGCAGTCCTCACTCCTTCGGCAGAGAGCTTGCACCGAGATCTAGGGACCTTTGACTTGCTGGAGGGCTTGCTTTTCCTGACTTGAACGCATTGTCCTTGTGTGTACGGCAGCTTGAAACCATTACAGAGGCACCCAGCCAAGAAGGTGTCCCAAAGATATGTTCCAGCTTTAGATGACAGTGACAAAAGACCCTAAATGCCCCATGGAGACAACCACCTGCCAAACTCTGCTTTTTAAGCAAGAGTCAGAGTTCAGGTCCTCCTGTATATATGAGCGGGTCAGATTGCAAAATTACAACTTCACAAGATCCAAGCACAGAAAGTGGGGACTGTATTAACTGCGTGGTGTGGTAGAGTGTTATAAGTCATATACCTCAAGGCCAACCTCTGTCTACATCTTGGGTGGCATTTCTATGTACCACAGTGGTTCTCGACACAGTGATTTTACTGCTTTGGGACTAGTTGAGCAATACCAGAGATATTTTAGAGGCTGGGCATGCTGCTAAACATCGTGCAATGCACAGGACAGCCTTTCCCCATAAAGAATGATCTGGCTCAAAATGCCTATACACATAGTGTTGAGAAACTCTGATCTAGAATTAATCATATTGGCAATGAATAGAGAAGATAGTTCAATGGATTTGTCAGAAGGCCTTTGTTCATATACCTGTTCAAGATGTATGAAGGTGGACGAGATTTTTTTGTAACCTCTCTTCCTTAGTTGCTTTATTTGTAAAATATAAATAGCAATACATGTATATTCCTAACATATGGGAAACTCTCTATAAAAGTTAGAAGTTATCATTATTAGCTCGAACTCCTTTTTCCTGCTCTATTTTTATTGGTTCCTGGCAATGAAAATAATTTATCATTTTATCCTTTGTTATATACTGAGTTTTAGATGCATTATCTCATTATTCCATACCAGTTCTCTGAGTTAAAGCTTATTGCCTCTATTCCTTAGAAAATGGAACTGAGTTACAAACATACAGAATGATTCATCCAAATTTGCAGAATTAATACCCAGCATTTGAACATGTTTGTGCATTGAAGTCTATTCTCTTATTCACTCTGTGGGGTGGGTAGGCCCCATATTTGAGGGCTTTCCTTTTACCACTTTGCACTGGTTTGTCTGTCTCCCTCACTGGCCTGTGAGGTGCTTTGGGCAGGAGCTGTGTCTGACACATGTACATTCCCATGCTCTGTGTATCGCACCTCTGTTTATCACATCATTCTGGGAGGTGGTGGCCGCACCCGGCAGCTGGCGCAGGGCTATGGGATTCAGGGTCCGGAAGACCTCTGTATCTGAGACAGAAAGAAACAACACTCTTCTGATGCAATTTTCATATCTGAACTTGTACTCTGGTGGCAACAAAGGGTTAATTGCACTAAAAGACAGGTATGATAGACTGAGAAAGTTAAAATTAGAGGAGTCTCGCTCTGATTGGTATAGCTCAGTGGATTGAGCATGGGCTGCGAACTAAACGGTTGCTAGTTTGCTCCCCAGTGAGGACACATGCCTGGGTTGTAGGCCAGGTCCCCAGTGGGGGCCACTTGAGAGGCAAACACATACTGATGTTTCTCTCCCTCTCTTCCTCCCTCCCTTCCCCTCTCTCTAAAAATAAATAAATAAAATCTTAAAAAAAGTTAGAGGAGTGTCAAAGACAAGTGGAATCCATGCCAACAAAATCCATTAAGCAAAGTGTCACCAACCCTTGTAGCAATATGATTATGGCAATCAACATGTGGATAAATATAGCGTGCATATGCTTTAGAAGCACAATTGACATTTTATTTTATATTGTGAACAAGAGACTTCACTCTACTCCAGTGTCTTGTTTTCTTAAAAGATTGATTCTAAACCTCCTGTCTCACTGTTACAAGAAGAGAAAGAAAAGCTACAAACTAAAAGAAAATATTTGAAAATCATGTATCTGATAAAGAACTTACACCTAGAACATTAAAAACTCTCAAAACTCAACATTAAAAACCAACAACCCAATAAAAAATATCAATGAAATACTTGAAGAGAAAATTCACCAGAGATATATGAATGGAAATTAACACCTGTAAAGATGTTCAACATCATACTTGAGAGATTCAAACTTACATTAACAGTGTGTTTGCACCACACCCCTACAAGAATGGTTAAATTTTTTAAAAAATGAGCATTCTAATGTTGAGAATGTGGAAGAACTTGAACTCATATACACCAATTGTGGGTATGTATAATAGTACGATTACTTTGAAAACAATTTGACAGTTTCTTAAAAGCTCAAACATACACCTCCCATATGATTCTGCTATTTCATTCTGAGGTATTTTCCAAAAAGAAATAAAAGCATATGTTCATATAAAGATGCTTATATGAATACACATGAGTTTATTCTATAATAGCTAAAACCTGCGTACAGTTCAAATGTTCATTAAGAGATGAATGGATGAGCAAATTGTGGGGTATCCATACAATAAAATACTTCTCAATAATAAAAAGGAATACACTGTTTACATGTGTGACAATACTGGTAAATTTCAAAATAATTACGCTGAGAAAGAAGCCAAACAAAAACAAGTATATAGAGTGTAATTTCATTTCTCTGAAACCCTAGAAAATGCCAAGTAATTTATAGTGACAGGAAACAGATCAGTAATTTCTAAGGGGGGAAGAAGTTAGGGATTACAAGATGTCACAAGGAAATTTTGAGGGAGGATGATAGATGTGTTACTGATCTTGATAGTGGTGATAGGCTCATGGGTGTATACATAGGTCAAACCTTATCAAAGTGTACATGGTACATATGTATAGTTTAATGTATGCTTCTTATATCTCAATAAAGCAGTTAAAAAGAAATCTGTACTTGTTAACTATAAAATATAATTATTATACACACATATAGAACAAGGAAAGTCTGGAAAAAGTCCAGCCATTGTTAATAAAATGTGAATGGTTTGCATGACATCAGTGTAACCTGGCAGCCAGGGAGAGTGGACTGGAATGTGCATGTGTGAACTATGATGACTTTGCTGTACTTGTCAGTGGGGGCGGTAGATGCCTGTTGAGTGAGTATGTATACTGTGTGTCCATCACATTCAAAATGAACAAATAGAGCAATGAATCTGCATCAGATTTTGTGTTAAGCTTAAACATTCCTTTGTGGAAATTATTTGGATGATTCAGAAGGTTGCAGCTATAGGCAACTGGTGATAGGCAGCTTCATCATGACAACATGCCTGCTCATTCATCATGCCTTGTGCAGATATTTTTGGTGAAACATCAAATCACCTGGGTGACTCAGTTCCTCTACAGCCCAGAATTGGCACCCTGTGACTTCCAGCTTTTCCTCAAACTGAAATCACTATTGAAAGGAAAGCGAATTCAGACAATTAATGAGACTCAGGAAAATACGATGGGGCAGTTGATGGCAATTCCAACAAAGGACTTTGCAGAACCTTTTGAACAGTGGGATGCCAAGGTGTCTACCTTGAAGGGGACTGAGGCATCTTTCATTGTCTTAACTACGATGTTTCTTGTATCCTGTTTCTTCTTCAATAAATGTCTCTATTTTTCAGATTACAAGGCTGGATACTTTCTGGAGAGACCTGGTATACATTTAACGTGACATGTCTCAACACATAGATTGCCTATTGCTGCCGTGGGAAAAATACTTTTGTTTGTGCCTTCAATTCTTTAAGAGAAGAAATGTTTTGAGTCAAATTTTTTATAGGAGAGACTTCAGTGTCCCTTGCAGTACTATTGGCAAGATGGTTGATACACATTTTTAGATTTGACTTGACATCTTGTTGAAATCTGAGGACTAATGTAAATTTCAGGCATTTTCTTATTTACATCAATCTGATACAAAGAGCCTGGAGGGCGAGTCATGACATAGCT
Organism: Phyllostomus discolor; assembly: GCF_004126475.2. Taxonomy (NCBI): domain Eukaryota; kingdom Metazoa; phylum Chordata; class Mammalia; order Chiroptera; family Phyllostomidae; genus Phyllostomus; species Phyllostomus discolor. The sequence continues at coordinate 127,099,492 of NC_040909.2, read as the reverse complement.
TCGTGACTTGTTAGCAGATGAAACCAATGACATAAAACACCTGTGTGCACCACGGGCCAATGGCCAGCACCCTCACATCTTGTGGTGTCTTGGTAGGATCACATATTTGCTAAAATAAAATGAAAATACGTTTAAGAAGGGATATTTAAGTGGTGACCTAAAACAGAAGCTAAAAAATATTAAAACTATGGGTAAGAATGTCTGGAGAGGAAGAAAGGAACATTGGAAAGTATAGAGGTGAAGGTGATCTAGGCACATTTGATGATCTGAAAGGGGGCCCATGTGCCTTGAACTTGGTGAACAAAGCAGACAGTTGCAACAGATGTGATTACAGAGTTTCGAGGGGGGGCAGATCACGAAGGACTCTGAAGACAATTGCCAGGTCTTATGGTTTTATTTCAGATGAAAAGGAAAGTTACAGACATGCTTTAAACCACAGAGTAGCATGATGCAATTTATTTTTCAAAGAAGAGTAATTCTTTTGACTATTGTCTAGTGACTCAGCTTCCCTAAACTTTTTCCTAGGAATTTTCTAAGAGCTTTAGTTCCCACACTCACATGGCTCTTTCCCCTCTTGGTTACCTTCCTTAGAATATCTTCTGTAGCAGGAGTCCTGCGTGAGCCAGTCTTGAGATCCAGGTGTGTATATCAGAGGAGACTGGGCGTGTTCAGGGTAGTATGGCCATAGACCGGGCATGTGTACGTTAGGATGCAGGGTCGTCCGGGTATCTAAGGGTTGACTGTCCCGGCAGAGAAAGTCTGAAGGGATGTGGTCGAGGGTCAGTGATTCAAATTAGAGATAGACTGTGAGGTCATTTTGGGTCTGGAAGAGATCAGAATGATTCCTGTTTCCTGGCCCAGCCCCGTGCCCCATGTTGGAAACTGTGGAGTGAAGGGCGGGAGCAGCAGCTGAATGAACTTTTTAAAGGGAGCTCACTGTGTAACAGGAAGAAGGCACCAGTAATACAGGCTGACTGCGGAACTAGGTGACAAAATGTGCACAGGATAGAGGCAGGAGGAGATCACGGTTTGTGATGCTGGAAAAGTCCATAAGAATGATAACTTGACTTACTATATTCAGCACCTACCTAATACTTCTTTTTCTCCATTTCCTGGCTACATACTTTTCAATCACCACCTATTTATAGGACGTTTTTGTGATAATTTTAGTAGAGGAAATAGAAACATAGTTCAACCTTTACTGTTATATCTGATCACAATTAGCTTTTCATTATTAGCAGTATTCAAAAAATACCCAGCTCCACTCACAAACATACTAGTTTTTTATAGTATTTGGAGGGGGAATGTCCTTACTTCCATTTTTTTTTCTAGGCTTTTTTTGGGAAACCAAGTCTTCTGTTTGAAATTATATACATTTTTAAGATGGTAGAATTTTCCAGAATTAGCTCCTGGCCCATGCATTTCAGTATTGTTTCTTCCTCCCCTCTAACCATATAATTCTAGTTCTCAATGCTACAGGGCCCATTAATATTACATTAAACCATCTGGCCATGAACTTCATATCACAAGGCTGGGTCAGTCAGCCCATGGGGCGGTAGAAATATTTCTAGAAGCCATTTCCATACTGGGGGATTAGAAATATATTAATTATAGCACAGAGGTAACTATAACAATATAATGCATCTATTCTATTAAACACAAACTAAAGAGTTGTCTAATTCAACTTTTTGTTAGCTGGATCTCCAAAATACCCAAAATACTCTCAGGCATTCCAACACCACTATATATATAGGCCTCATCTATATGAATGATAGGGGGTAGGAGAAGAGAGAGCAGTCTTAACTGACTACAGTTTAAATATATGCTGCTGATATTATAAAATACTGAATCATGTGAACACATTGGAGGACCCTGGAATAGCATTCTGGAGTACATCTGCCTCTGGGTTGGAGAGAAAGGCATTTGCCTTCTTTCGGCATAAAATACTGGGTCGGCCAAGAAGCCCGTTTAGTTTTTGCTATAAAATAAAAGACCCACTTTTCACCTTTACCAATAGCTTTACTGATTTGGATATTTTGAGTGTGTCATCTCCCACGTGGTATAACGTTGATTATTCACAATTAATGTCTCAATTTGATCGCTGTCAACTTCCACTTGTCTACCTGACCGTGGGGCATCGATGTCCAGAGAGAACTCTCCAGCATGAAACTTCTCGAACCTCTTCTGACATGTTCAATCAGTCGCAGCACCTTCTCCGCACACTGCACAAATCTTTTTTCTTTTTTTTGCATTTCAGTTGCATTTTTACCTTTCTTGGAATAATAGAGCATAATATGTTGAAAATACTGTGCATTTTCTTCCATCTTCTATATTAAAATGGCTACAAAAATTCACCAATTTTGATAATGTTTTTAAATGCATACTGATATGACAGCTGTCACAATGCAATCTAACAAAATTGTTTCAAATGAAGTTAAAGACAACTAAGTGTTACTGGAGCCATCTTACGGAAAAAAACAAATGAACTTTTTGGCCAACCCAGTAGGTCATTTTTTTCAGTCCTAGGAAGCCTTAAGAGAGCAAAACATTTTGGAATCTCCAGGGTGTCACAACCTTGGGAGAGTTGGGAAACAGTATTCTTGAGGCCGTTAGCAGCATTTCTCAGAAGTCACCAGCAACAATGAGCGAGAACTCACCCTCAAGTGGTGACTTCATTGGCAGGGCACCTCAGCGTGGATGGTGGGGCGTGGGGCAGACAGAGGCTGCTAGGGAAGTGCCTAAGTCATGGGAAGATTGTAAGCAGGGATGAGGCACGCCTTGAGGGCTTTCTCAGAAATTATTGGGGAGCAGGCCTTTTTCCCCGAACTCCAAGATATATTTCTATTCATGTCCCTACGTGTACAGAGGAATCTGGATAAACCCTATTTTATTTCAAAATCCCAGAACCAATCTGCACATGTACTAGAGGGATTTAGACATTGATGAGTACCAGGCTATCTCATCCACCGCCTCACATCGATGATGTTGTGCTGTGACCCAGATGCTGTGCTCTGGATCCAATCATCAACTAGGAGGCAACTAGGCACCTGTCCAATGTTGCTCTTGGCCAAAGATCAAACTAACACCCAAGCAAAGGACTCGTAGTCTTATATGTGACCCAGTCCTCGTTCCCAGACATCAAAACTGCAAGAACTGCTGCTAACCAATTTCGCAGTTACAGACCCAAGGAACATGGTGTGGTCACGTGTGTCCCATCTGAGTCTCCTGGGGAAAACGCTAGGTGCAATCCTCACCCAGAAAGACCCCTCTTTTTCATTCTTCCCCACCAACAAAACTTGGCTGTGACCACCCTCTGTCCCTAAAACAATGCAACTTATTTCATGCCTTGAGAATGATTCTTCAAAAACTGGATTCCTCCAACCAAACTTGAATTGCTCCATGATTATTTACCAATCCCACACTAGTCATTCTGTCATAGTAGTCTTTAGCCACTTGTCATTTTATTGGGCTAAGAATCAGGTGCTGGCTTATGTGTATATACACAGAGGATAAATCTCTCCCTACCCCCAAAACACTATTAGATTATGAGGAAGCAAGCAAGGGCGGGAAGAAACAGAGCAAGGAATCCTTTTCCTTTGAACAGAACTTTGGTCTCCTATTTTCTTTCCCACCCGACAGCCTTAGTTTAACATTCAGTGTGGGCCAGTCACTGGACCTACATTATATCATATCATTTGATCATCAGGACAATGCAACTTAATAAGCATTATTTTATCATTTCAAAAATGCAAAAACAAATGCTCAGTGACGTTAAAAAGAAAAAAAATATCTAGCAGGTTTATAATTATGGAGCTGGGATTCTAAGCCTGATTGCTGTCTCCATGGCTCCCCAAAACCCTCTGGATTCTCCTTCACAGAGAGCGCAGTCCTGTTCAGTGTTTGAATTGTTTGTTGCTTATGTTGGCCAAGGTAAAAAAAACACAACAAAAAACAAAAAAAAATTTAAAGAAACTTCACCTGAGAAACAAGCAAATAAAGAAATAATGCGCCTGCCTCCCGAACCATATACTGCCAGCCCTAAGCTTCATTTCTTCTCATTTCCTTAAGGGGGACTTTCAAAAGCAAAAGAGATGCGTGAAATCACAAAAGTTCTGCAAAAATATACAATTTTAATTTATTTCATAACGACTTACAGAGTACTCTATGAACTTTAAAAATACTTCTCGTAACAACCCTGGGAAACAAATATGATCCATTATGCAGGAGAAAGGTTAGGTGCCTTGTGCAAAGTAGCTAGAAAGAGGTTGATGAAATGAATTCATACCGGTTAGACCCCCAAATTCATTCTGTAAACCATTATTCTAAATTGTTTCATACTCATTGAAATAAGAGCCAGGTGTGTCTTTCATAGTTATTCTTTTTTATGGTAGTTTAGAAGTCAAAACTCTCTTCCCATACACCGCCAAGTTCAGAACAGTCTGAGCAAGGCCTTTGGGGCCAGATTGCCTGAGCTGAACTCTCAGGCACATCACTTCGCAAATGTGTGAACTTCCACAACTGAACCTGAGCTTAACTTCTCTGCCTCGGTTTCATCATCTGCAAAATGGACATTCTACTAATGCCTCCATTATAAGTTACTGTGAAGATTAAATGACATGTAGAAAGCACTCAGAAGAATATACGATGCTTAGTTTACTAACTATATTAGTGCTTGCATAGAAAAATACATGACACGTTGTAAGGTCTGACCTCTTATGTCTGCCCTTGCTGGGCTCTTCCTGGCGCACCCTAGCCCAGCCCAGGCCTCAGCAGCAGCTTTGCATATGTGTGGGCTGAAGACACAGAGCACAGCTGCACCTCGCATCTCTCGCCTTCTGCCCAGCGGTGCCGCCCCTCCATCTGGGCCCACGGGGCATCATATCACGACGTGTGAGTGAACTGTCTCCCTGTGTGGCCACCCTTGCCAGGTGTGGAATGGGAACCAATGAATAAGGGCCTGCCTCTTCCATCTCTCGGGAGACTGTTCAGAGGATCATTTCATGTGGACCTTTGGGGTGTGTGTGTGTGTGTGTTGGGGGGCAGGGTGGTCACTTGGAGATGACCGTGAGTCAAGCTCCTAGGAATAAGTGATTCAAGATTCTGGGGATTTGTGATGGGGTAAATGTTTCCACGCCCACCCTGCGAGAGTTCCTCATTCTTGGTGCCAACGTGTTTCTCATTCCACCTCATGTATAACATGGTGCTAAGGAAAGCAGAACAGCAGAGGAGAAAAACTCTTTGGATCACACATCGCACAGAAGGGGTCTTGTTTGCCTTGGCCTAATGTAACCTACGCAAGTTGCCTCCAGTAAGAAATTAGCCCGATCTGAAAAAGTGTGATGCAGGAGACGTCCGCACGCAGGAGCCCTGATTCAACGTCTATGTTTCCGAAGTTCTATGACCCTAAGAAAGATATTAAACCAATTTAAGTCCCACTTATCTTATTGCAAAAACTGGAGCTATTACTTTATAATTTCTGCCATCCTTCATAGAAAATGAAAATTCTGATTCTCAGCGCTTTTTGACAGTTACTAACACTGTACAAGTTACGTGGAGCATGTGAGAGAAATTGATTCAAGGTAATTAAACATTTTATAATCTTATTTGAAACTGATGTAATAAAATGTTTATTCATGGATCTGCAAATAGTTTAATCAAAAATTTAAAATACATTTATTGTACTTAAAATGTAAAAATAGTCTAACTACTATTCATATACTGGTCAGGCCAGAGTTTGAAAAATATTTTCAATAACATCTCTGTAACCAATTCTCACAAAACTGTGACGGCATTAATATTAGTGATCACCACTGGCGACACAAGGAAGTCAGTTCAAAGAGGCTCTGCAATGTACCTTCAGGTATGTGGGAAATAACTAGGGGACATAATGGTTTTCATGAAAGAATTTATCTTTCTAAAACCAGTTCTTCACTAGAACCGTACAAAATAAACAGCAACAAGAAAAAAACCACTGAAGATGAGAGAGAAAAAATATTTAGATAAAGACAAATATTAATGTGCCAGGGATACCTTCTGGTTTTGTAGAAATGTCCACTCTTCTTACATTTTTAGTAAAATCCTTGAGGTCACAGATAATTGTCATCGGTAATGTTTCTCTGGGACCTAGTAAGTGCTAAGTTATTAATCACCAGATATATGAATGACTGTGTAATAAATTGGAGCGAGGGATTAGTAACAAATTTATTTATACCAGTATTCCTTCCTTGACACCCTAGCACCAGGTAGAACAAGAAAGTTTCTCTCCTCTAATAACGTCAAGATCATTACGACTTTTGTCATGGAACATTGGAATTTCTCCATGCAGCTGTGTCTCCATAGCCTGTGAACTCTACAAAAGGCACCACCAAGTTATAATCATCCTTTTGTCCTATGCTCCTAGCATGTGGTAGGTACAAGAAATATATCTTTTTTTTAAGTGGTAATACTTTTTTAAAAAAGATTTTTATTTATTTATTTATTTTTAGAGAGAAAGGAAGGAAGGGAGAAAGAGACAGAAACATCAATGTGTGGTTGCCTCTCAGGTGGCCCCCACTGGGGACCTGGCTTGCAACCCAGGCATGTGCCCTGACTGGGAATTGAACTGGCGACCCTTTGGTTCCCAGCCTGTGCTCAATTCGCTGAGCTATACCAGCCAGGGCACAAGAAATATATCTTGAATCAACAAATGAATAAAAGACCGAAGTAACTTGGAAGAGAGAGAACACTTTGCTAATTTGGGATGCATTAATATTGTTGTGTTATTTGCAGCTGGAGAGAACAGTGGGATAAAAACACAAGCAGCAGACCCTTGGGCTGTTCACAGTTGGCGGTAGAAGGCAAAAGGGAGGTATAACAGAAGAATTTCTCAAGATCAGCTGGAAGGACCAGAAAAACATGAAGAAGAAAATGGAAAACCACTCATGTGGTCTTTGCATGTATTTATGACACCTCATTCAATACTTCCATTTAGCATGGATACTGCGAGTCCCACCTTAAGCTGCTACTCAACTCCAGTTCGGGTTTGTGTAGTCACAGCTGCAACCTCAGAGAATCTAAAACAAGTGAAGTTCTGAAAACATGTACCTTTGGGCATAGAATTTCTAATCCTTACTGTGTGGGTTGGAGCAAATCGGCCTGAAGGTGCCTCAGTTTTGTCTGCATGGTGCAAACATGAGCATCTATCTCACTGGGTCGCTGTATGCGATCCCTAATAAAACGTGATAAAGCCCTTTGAAAATAGGACGTGCTATTGAAATGCAGAGTAATACACTGGACATCTTTGTTTTCTATCAGACATCCCAAGAGACATTTCCTTCCTTCCAGAATGCGTACACTCAATGGAGTGTCCATCTGGCAAGGCAGACTCTGCCAAGGGTAGAAAGGCAAACTATTATAAGGTAAACATCTGAGCGCTAGTGTGTAAAGGTGGCAATGGACTTGTAGCCCTGCCGGAATCCTGGTTAAGAATAGGGATTAGGATGCCCTAGAATATGCAATGTACTTGATATTTTCCCCGGGAAGAAGGAAGGCAAGGGAAATCTCTGGCTACCTGGGCCCCTCTGCCTTTCCTCCGAAAACATTACACTTGGCTAATAGAGCTGTAACTTTGTTTTGATTTCCTGAGTGGTCTTGAGTTACCTAATATCTGGCTTGCTTCCCTAGATGGCTGCTTGTTAGATCTCTCCAGTAAAATCATACTTAAACCATTTTCATTAGTAACCAAGTACTACATGATCATAAAGTACCTCATGAAATGCCTTGATTAGTGGAGATCAAAGGCTGGGCTTCATTAGTTTTGCTTTCTTTCCCCTTCTACAATGCCTTTGTGTTGAACTGCATTAACCCGACTAATATCAGCTCTCCAAAGTTTGCACAATCTGGAAAAGATAACTTCTCCTGAGAAGTGTGGCTTTTCTTTGGAGCACATGGCTTGCAGGTTTTCTGTGGCCCAAGGTGTAGTCAACAAGCTGTCTTTTCTGTCTACTCCATGGAGAGGAACAGTCCTTACTCTGAAAGTGGCACCACCGAGGTTGCTTCTGCAACGCGCCCCAGGGTTGAAAAAGACTGGATTAACACCATGGCCAAAGGCTATGACCTATGAGCCTGGCTTTTCTTACCAAAATGAGTCGTCCCAAACTCACTCAAGCGTCCAATCTGTTAACAAAGCCGTCCACCATAAAGTGCTGGCAAGAGGTGCCCTTCTTTCAGGCAGACCTGAGTTTAAACTCCGGCTCCTTCACCTCTGTGAGCTTCAGGTTTCTCATGTAAACTGGGCGCATTAGTGGCGACTTCACAGAACGGTTGTTAAGAACGAATGAGAGAATGTGTAGAGAACACCAAACACAGTGGCTAGTGCAGGCAAAGAACTCAATGCACTCTGACAGTTCTAGAAAGGAGACGGGCTAATGCAAAACTGAAATACTCCAATTTTCTTCCAGGGAGGAATGAAGACGTTTCCTTGGATAAGCTATTTGAAGCCAGGCCAACCTCATACCTTCCCACAAGCACACAGAAGCAATGGTCTACTCCTGTTCTAGGAGTGAGAGATGCAGTGGGAGAAAATCTGACTTTTTGTATTGTGAGGTTGAGTGATATGGACTAGAGACAAGGTAGGCTTTTTCTACATATACATGTATACACCTCTATTATATCACATATACATATATAGACATATAACACACATATATGTATATATGAAGGGATTAATAGATACAAATTGGTAGTCACAGAATAGTCACAGGGATGTAAAATACAAAAAAATAATATATAAAGGACAGCATCAAAATATAGTCAATAATATTATAATAACTATATAGGCTGCCAGGTGCTACTTGAAATATTGAGGGGATCACTTTGTAAAGTATATGATTGTCTAACCACTATACTGGACACCTGAAACTAATAAAAATAATATTTATTATGAACTGTAATTGAAAAATAAAATAAAATAAAATAATGTTTAACCATATATATGGGCACTTCACAACCCAGTCAAGTTGATACATAAAAATAACCACTGCTGTAATCTTTTAGATAATTGAGTTATACCTTCATGGTAATCATTCATGTATTCCTTCATCCAGCCAAACAACAAATATTTTATTTCCTCTCATGTGCTAGGCATTGTACCAAGCTTAATATTTAAAGATAAATGCTATCCTCTCTTCAAGATCAGAAAGCATATTGGTCATACTGATGAACAACTATTACCCATAATATAACAAACAGATTGTCGTCAAAAAGCATTTCATGATCCTTAATAACTGAAACTTTTAGTATTTTGTATGTTTAAATATATAGGTTTTATACTTTATAAATGAAAGCCAAATTCAAGCTACATCTTTACAAAGAAAGCCTTGAAAAGCAGAGATAAAAACATTACTTAATTTCTGTGAATTTTTAAAAAAGATATAATTTATTTATTTTTAGAGAGAGGGGAAGGGAAGGAGAAAGAGAGGGAGGAAACATCAATGTGTTGTTGCCTCTCACATATCCGCTACTGGGGACCTGGCATGCAACCCCGCCATGTGCCATGACTGGGAATTGAACTGGCAGCCCTTTGGTTTGCAGGCCTGTGCTCATTCCACCAGCCAGGGAAACTTCTGTGAGATCTGATTCTCTCTGTTGGAGTCCCCCAGAGGCTGTATCCCACAAGGTGTGTCTCCAATTTTATCCCCACTGGGTATGCTTTTAGTTACTGTCTGGGGAAGTGAACATTGAAGGGATAAGTGTAATATTTTGTTTCAATTTTTCTACAAGTATCCTTGGTATCGTGGGATTGATAGGTGAAGATAGTACAGTTTAGTTTGTCTTGTCAATCAACAAAATGGAACTGCAACTTCATATAGAGGGCATTAAACACTACAGGGGTTAAACAAATTATATATAGAAGTGACTTTGGAATTAAAATTTAATGTAGGGTAGGATGAAATGGAGGCAAGGGGTGGGGTAGATCACTGAATGTCTTTTTTCCCTAAAGGAAATAAACTATTTTTAGGAGGGGAGCTCAGAGTAATAATTTTGCTTTATGTGTCTGCCATCTCATTCTAGTCTTTAGCATGGTGGTTTTGGGGAAAAAAATTTGTGAGGTTATGAAAAAACAAGACAGAGGTAATACCATGTAGCAGTTAAAAACTTGGGCTCTGAATACAGAGAAATGAGTTGGAACTCAATGTTGCTTTTTAATAGCTCTTTAATATCTTTGGGGGAGACAGTTAATGCTCTGAGGTTTATTTCCTTATCTCCAGTGAGGGAGTGTTGATCCTACCGAATTTTGGGGATGGTGACTGAACTGAAGGGAGTGCTTGAGTGTTGGCCACACGAATGCAGAATATGAGGCTCACAGACTTTTAAAATGTACCAAATCTACACAGAAATGCGGGCTCTGGGGCTGAAACACAAATTGCCAGCTTCCTAATCTCAAGCTCTTTCTACCATTCTATGCCCCCTGCGTCTTATGAAATGTCTCTTATTTGTGCTTATTTAATTTCTTCATTTACATCCTCAGGCCTCAGGAAGTAGGTTAAGTCTAGACTTTCTTTCCATCCCCCCCCTTGTCTAAATTAGCAGAGGTGACTGATTCATCATTATCTGTTGACTACTTTGTCCAATTAAAACAATCTTTTCAGGACACACACATGTTTCTTAAAAAATTAGACCTCAGTATTTTAGTTTCTTTAAAACAATAATAAATAATATTTTGTTTTTAATTTTAGCTTTACATGTCTGTTCTATTATATAAAAATTTGATTGATTTTTATGTATGGATCTATATTCATCCTGTGACCTTGATGAACTCAATTAGTTCTAGCAGAGTTTTTTGAGGGAATTTATTCTGCTATTATGTACTTACATTTTTGTTGTGTGAATTAATATTATTCACTTATTTGACATATCTCCTTTCTAATATAAGGATGTTTTAGTGCTATGAATTTCCCTCCCGGCACTGCTTTAGCTACATTGCATATGTTTTGATGTGTTCTCCTTTTACTTTTATTCAGTGCTGTGTATAAATGATTTCTATTGAAATTTTCTTTTTGATTAGGCATTATTCAGCAGTGTGTTGTTTAATTTACAAGTGTATGGAGATTTTCCTATGGTCTTTCTGTTATGGATTCTTACTTGATACCATAATGGTCAGAGAATATGGTATGAGTAGTTCAGTTCTTTTAAATTTGTTGAGACTTGTTTTTGTTTTTGTTTTAAAGATTTTATTTATTTATTTTTAGAGAGGGAAGGGAGGGAGAAAGAGAGAGAGAGAGAGAGAAACATCAATGTGCGGTTGCTGGGGGCCATGGCCTGCAACCCAGGCATGTGCCATGACTGGGAATCGAACCTGCGACACTTTGGTTCGCAGCCCGCGCTCAACCCACTCAGCTATGCCAGCCAGGGCAAGATTTGTTTTATGGCCCAAGATATATCTATCTTGAAAGTTCCATGGGAGGTTGAAAAAAAATTCTGTTTCTATTGGATAGGGTACTTTATGTATGCATATTAGGTACAGTTTACTCATTATTACAATAATCATCTTTTAGGAAAAAAAAGAAGTTAAAGCTTGGAAAAGTCAAGCGACTCACCTATGATGACACAGCCAGGGAACAGAAAAATTGGATCTTGAATCCAATTCTATCTGATTCCAAAGCCTGTGCTTTTCCCTATTATATTAGTGTCTCTCAAACTTGAGTAACGGACAGAATATTTTAAAAAAGAAACAAAAGTCTGCTTAATATTGATGTTGACTTAACTAATTTTTATTATAATATTGCAAAAATGTGCACAAATCTAAACCTAAATGTAACTCCTTGTGCCTATGAATTATTTAAGTAATAAATTCAAACACATTCCCTAATTAAATGCATACAAAAGATGCAACTCAGCAAAATGTAATTTAGTAATATTTATTTAATGTGATGAATGTTTTTGTTTACAAGAAACTAAAAACCACTCACAAAGAAACATGGTACTCACTGTTAAGATTAAATTTATTTTGTGGTCATTATGGCCATACATCTGTATGCTGTGAAATCAGTCATTTTTTCCACTATGTTTCAACTACTGCAAAACCATAGCATGATGTCATTTGGCCCTCACTTGGCAAAAACTCACCATTTACATACTTACCCTGCCTCCATTTTTTCACTTCTGCTCAGAATAAAGTAAGACTATTTTACATCAAACTATCAATAGAAAGTTTTTGTACAACAAAGGAAGCCATCAATAAAATGGAAAGACAAACTACTGAATGGAAAAAGTATTCACCAGTGATACATCCAATAAAGGGTTAACATCCAAAATATATAAGAACTCATACAACTTAATACCAAAACAAACAGTATTTCTAAAAATGGAGGGAGGACCTCAATAGACACTTCTCCAAAGAGGACACACAGATGGCCAATAGACATATAAAAAGATGCTCAGCATCACTAATCATCAGAGAAATGCAAATTAAAGCCACAGGGAGATATCATCTTACACTTGTCAGAATGGCTATCATCAATAAACCAAGAAACAACAAGTGCTGGTGAGGATGTGAAGAAAAAGAAACCCTTGTTCACTGTTGGTGGGATTGCAAATTGGTGCATCCACAATGGAAAACAATGTGGAGTTTCTACAAATATTAAACATAAAATTACCATATGACCTAGCAATCCCACTTCTTGTATTTATCCAAAGAAATCCAAAGCATTAATTCAAAAAGATACATGCATCCCTATGTTCATGACAGCATCATTTACAACAGCCAAGAATTGGGAGCCACCTAACTGTCCATCACTAGACCAATGGATGAAGGGGTCGTACGTATATACAACAGAATATTCTTTGGCCATAAATAAGATTGAAATTTTACTATTTGCAACAGCATAAATGGACCTAGAGAATATTATGCTAAGTGAAATAAGTCAGACAGAGAGAAGACAAACAGCATGTGATTTCACTTAATATGAGAACTCTAAAAAAAATACATGAACAAACAAAACAAAAACAAACTCATGGATACAGAGAACAAACTAATGGTTGCCAGGTGGGAAAAGGCTGGGGAGGTGAGTGAAAAAGTTGAAGGGATTCATAAGTACAAACTGGCAATGACAAAACATTTGAGGGATGTCAAGTACAGGTTAGGGAATATAATGCTGCAATAACTAGGTATGGCGTCAGGTGTGTACTGGACGTGTCAGAGGGATCACTTCGTAAGTTATGTAAGTGTTTATCCACTATGTGCTGTACATCTGCAACTCATATAATATTGAATGTCCACTGTAATTAAAAAATAAAAACTAAACAAAACCACTGTTAAAACCTTCGAATATGGAGGCAATTATTGGTTGGAAGGTTGCTATCAAATGTTTAAAAATATGCTTATGTGTGTGTTTTTAGATTAGCATTGATATGAAACTCCCAAGTTATAAGTCCTCATAGGGTCTTCAGACTCGTGGGATTATGCTCAAGGGTCCCCAAGGAACCAAAGACCTCAGTTTAGGAAATTCTGAGCTACACACTGTTGGTCTAACTGCTGTCTCCTCTTGTGTTGAAGAAGCTTTAGTTCATGCTCTGCATGATTTAGAATAATGTTTGAGTCATGCTCCAGTATAATTGGCCAGAAGGAGGTAAGAAACAACATAATCACCTTTGCAAATTTTTGTACAATGTAGTGACAAAGATATTCTTTCTGAACATGTAGAATTAATGGTATGGAAGGGGATGGCTTTCATTCATGGCTCATTCTGTGGTTGAGAAAAAGGGAAGGGAATCATGCTCATGGATGACTATTATTTCACTTATTTTAAGGCGAAAGTCAGTGACTAATGCTCATCTGGCATGCTGCCATTCACAAAGTGCTTTCTCCAACTTGATTATCTTCCATCTCCAGCCACACCCAGATGAAGACATTGCTCAAAGAAATAATCATAAATTGGGGAGTTGACATTTAAATCAGGTATCCTAAACTCCAACTTCTCTACTTTTTGCTATCCCAAGGCATCGTCCATAAAGTAGGGCTACATACCTTCTCTCCTGGACACAAATAGAAAAAAAAAATGTATCTTATACCCTTCATTGCCCCTGAATTCCTCCACACTCAGAGACAAGGAAGCCAGAACTTTCACAAATGACATAGCAAAACGTTAAGAGCATGAGGCACTGAACTTAGACTTTAACTTTATCACTTACCAGTTCTGTGACTTTAGGAAAGTGATGCAGAGTCTCCCAGCTGCAGTATCTTCACCTGAAAAATAAAAATAACAGTTCCCTTCTCAGGAGGTTAAAGATTCACTAAGAAAATACATAGTGAGTCATGATACTTGTGTGTAGCATTAATAATACTGCTTACTCTTCAGGCCTTCTTCTAAGCACTTTATATATTAAGTCAACTAATAATCTCATATACCAACCCCAGGAGTTAAATACTATTTTATTCTCATTTGACAGATGTGAAAACTATGGGACAGAGAGATTGAGTTATCTAAGATTATACAGCTGGTAAGTGGGGGAGGTAAGATTTGAACTCAAACTTATGGGCCTAAAGTCTGTGTTCCAGAGGCGGTGCTTATTGAAAGGCTCTATATTACTTCTCCATGCTTGATAGCTCATGGTATCGTAACTGGAGAAAGGGATTCTGTTATTTAATCTCCCCATCTGGCCATCCCATTTCACTGGAATGCTGAAATACTACTCAGATCTTTTACCCTGTTATCGTCTTAGTGACATCTAACCCATTTCCTACATTGCAGCTAGCATGCTTTTTAATATAATGACTCCTCTTCCTCATTACAATCTTTCTAAGGTTAATTATCATCTTCAAAATAGTGCCATGATTTGAGCCCTGCTTCCTTTCCCAAACTCCCTCCTTTCTACTTTCTCCCAAATTTGACATCCTAGAAATCCAGGCTCTTTGTAGTTCCCTGCATCTACCACCTGGTTTTATTATACTTTGAAACGTTTTCTTTTTCCTGTTGATTTGACCATACTTATATTTATGAATGGCCGAATTCTTTACATCCTTTAAAACTCATTCAAAACTCATTTTAAACATCCTTTATACAGGAAGTCTTTTCTTTTTAAAAAAATATTTTATTGTTTTTCAAGTACAGTTGTCTGTATTTACCCTCCACCACTCCCCCTGCCAGCCATCCCCACCTCCCTCCCCTGCTTCCACCCCTCCTTGGTTTTGTCCATGTGTCCTTTATAGTTGTTCCTGAAAACCCTTCCCTTCTTTCCCTGCATTATCCCCTCCCACCTCCCCTCTGGTCACTGTGATTTCCTTACTTGTACTTCCGAAATTCTAGATGTGATTGGATTCACATGTACTAAGCAAGAAGGTATTCTGATTGAGAAAAAAGGGGATAGGGCACTCAAGGATAGCAGCAGTATCAATTACTGTACAGAAATGTGACATGGGGGGATTGTGCATCACAGTCACTTTGGGCAAAGACCAAATAGCAACTGAACCAACTATTATCACCAGACTTCTTGCGGGGACAATGGCAGTGTTAACTGCATTCAGCTCTGGTTGTGTTCATGTATTAAGAAATCTTTGTACAATACTTGATGATCGGGGAAACTCAGCACATGTTTTCCCAAGACCTCCCCACCTCTTCTTTCTCCCTCCCAACACCCCACCCCTTGTGATTAAGCTTACACTTGTCAAGAAAAATTTGGCATCTATGAATCTGATTTGTTTCTTTTTGACACATTAAAAATGTTTCGTGAGAGAGGTTGATGTTCAAGAAATATCTTGAACTTCTTTCCTGGGCCTTTAAGACATTTTCCCCTGAGCACTGAGAGACGGTTTCTGGCCAAATCCAAGTAAATGAGAACTTCAAATGACTTAAGATTGTGCAAGGGGTCAAAATACATACATGAGCACGCAGGCGTGTGCTTTCTCATCTTAAACTTCTATGTCCATTCAAGGGAAAGGTTTTCAGTTTCTCCCTGAAGGTAAATTTCAGGAAGTGGGTAGTTGCATAACATGACCCAAGGAACACTTTTTAAAATGTTACATACTTCCCTGGGCCCCACTGTGGTTTCTTTGTCATCGAAGTCACACCAACATTTCAAAATCAGGAGGCAGCACCTCCCATGCAACAGCTAATCTGAGTTAAGGGTTTTCTTTCAGAATGACCTTTGGCTTACTGCCAGCTAAGGTAGAGAGAGCAGGGTCCTTCCTGCCAAGCCACCTGGCTCCTTGCTTCCTGGCTATCCCAGGTAGTCGGACCCAGCCTGTGGACGAGCGAGCAAGCCTCAGGAAAGATAATGCAATCCATGTGTCGCAGAATAAATGTCTCTGTTTTTACGGCATGGCTGTAAGTCATTTATTCAAAGATTCCAAATTATATTTTAAAAGTTCAACAAATAGTTCATTGTACAACAGGCTTGGGCACTTAATTAGAAACTGCAGTCCCTTTCTCATTTTATGTAATATTATAATGGCCCTTTTCTTCCATTATCCAAATATCGTAGCTATTTTATCTCGTAAGATGTCTTGTGCAGCACAAAAGCAGTGTGACCATATACAGGTTAGACGATTATGGCCTCATTTGAGAAAATGTGTTTTTGAGAACACATCCTCAATATTCCTTCTTGGTCACCTTCTCTAATCTCTACCGAACCTCAGGGTATCCCAACGTTAAAACCCACAACTGCAGCAAAGCCCTGGGTTACTAAACACTCTTGGAGGCTTCCCTTTAGGAAACGAATACTACTTCTCTACCATGGCAAGTCACTAGAGGAAAATAATCTTTGCTTCAAAGACAAAGCACAGAGATTGACTAGGACCACCTCTTTGCATGTGGTGACCCCGTGACATCCTGGTTTCTCATTCCTAAACTCTATCACTCTCTCGCACTGCTCAGCAACCTTTAGAGAAAGGGAGAGATGCTCAGATTCCCCACCTCCGGATATCTGGACGAGAACTAGAAACTCTGCTACCTTATGCCAAACAGCTGGACACGGGAATACATCTTGATGTTTCCTTTCTTTATCCCATTTGCAGCCAGATGTTTGGCGTCACACAGACAACTCCTAATGCTTCTAAAAAATCTTGAACAATATTACGACTCTTCGGATTGGGAAGGTGGGGAAACAAAAACCTAGAAAGACAGAACTGAAGTCTATACGACTACGGAAGATTTAAATAATTGAAACCTGCACTCATTTGTGGAATCTCGGAATACTAGAAACATGCTTGGAAACATGAGGGAGACTGTAAGCCACACACAAAAAGTCAACTGAGTTGAGACTAAGCACAGGGAGCTTGTTACCCCAGAGGTAGGGTATAAAGATATACATACTCATTCAAAAATATTTATATGCGTCCACAGATGATCGACAGAGTTCTTAAAGGAAACAACAATATTTGGGGTACATTGCTAACTTTTTGACACTGGTGTTATGGACGACAATTCTGACTCTTGCACACAGACTTTAGAGTAACTGTCTGCATCCATACACTGGGTTGGTTAAAATCCAATCAGGCAATCATTACTGGTATGGTAGCTGCTTATAATTATTTGTTGAAGGAATATTAAAAGGTATAGTGCTTTCAAGTATACAAGCTCCTACATAGGCATTCTCATTTCATGGAAATAATGAAAAGGCTACCTCAGAGGGTTCCTGTGAGAATTAATGCGATTCCCATACACAGCATATGATCTAGTGTATGGCACATAGTAGATATTCAATAAATATAAGTTACTTTGGAGATAAAAATTTTATTTGTGAAGCTATTAAGTAGTCTAATTATCCTATAAAATATGGCTTGCTAATGAGAGCACTGATGAGCAAACAGAATATTTCAGATTCTGAACACTGTATTCTTTTCCACACGCATGGCTTGTGCTGCTGGGCCGAAGACAAGAGACTGGACTGGGAGTATGAGAAGAGAGAAGCCTGGCATTCGGTATCTGAACAGTCCTCCCACACAATGATGAATATAAACTCTCTAGCTCATCAAGTGTTGTGTATTTTACATGGACTGTGTTTGCTTTATGATAAAAAATATCCAATTTGTTTTTGATCGATGACAGTCAACCATCTGTTTGAATTTGTGAGCTCACCACAATCATCTTGGACAAGATTGCTGTGTACATTCAATCCACAGTTGTAACAACAAATATTTGCATTCACAGGAGATGGCCTATGGCTCGAAGAGGATTAGATAAAATGATCCAAAGGAAACACTGCAGAATTGCTCCTTAACATCCATTTTTCAAATGAGAACAAACGTAGCGTGGCAATTAATTAATGTCCTTTCCAAGATGCTTTACAAAATAAGCCACTCAGTTAGTTTGAGTAATAGAAGAAGAGATCTGTAATATTCTTTTCAATAATACAGGGTGGAGCAAAAGTAAACCTATCGTTGTGTGGGAAACACAGAGTTTGCTCTTGTATTATTATTTATAAATCATTGTGTTATTTTCCATATGAACAATTTTGAGACTACTCTTGCCCACCCTGTATATGACCACCAGAAAATGCTTCATCTGCAACATGCTTATTTGCATTTAAGGTTAGAATTGTGCAGCCTCAACTGACTTTATATTTCCCTCTCTCTAAATATAAGTAAATCATGGTTATTACATAGCAGGGACCACCTTGGTCCCAATTGCTTATCTTGACTTCACTGTACCACCTCCTCCTTCACCACAGCCACCACGTGGAGCATGTATCTAGTGGAGCAAAAGTAAGGACTAATTCAGAAATCAGATAGTCCTGGTTCAAATCCCAGTTCTGAACTTTCTAGCCATGTGAGCCTGAGCAATGCACTTCCCCTCTGTGACCGCTTCCCCATGTGTAAAGTGAGAATGGAAATGCATACCAAATGACCTGTTGCTGCTCTGCATGGCCCGCACCTCCTCTTACCCATCCTTCCCCAAACTACCTCCCACTGGCTTCCAGGAACACTCCCCTACTGGGCCTTCTTCTAGGTCCCAGCCTCTCTCTCTTTGTTAAGTTTCAAGGGCTGGGGGAGACCAGCAGCATTCTGGTTTCGTTAATGCTGTGTATAAAGCTAGGTAGGCTTGTTGAAAGCTGCAAGACACACCATAGACTGAGCAAGTACAATCTCCAATGGTAGCATCACATCTTTAGGGGTTAAGAATAATTTTAATTTTAAATAAAAGGAATAAGAATGGAAAACCTAGCCCTGGCTGGCGTAGCTCAGTGGATTGAGCTTGGGCTGCGAACCATAGTGTCGCAGGTTCGACTCCCAGTCAGGGCACATGCCTGGGATGCAGGCCATGATCCCCAGTAACTGCACATTGATGTTTCTCTCTCTCTCTATCTCCATCTCCCTCTCTTCCCTGTCTAAAAATAAATAAATAAAATCTTAAAAAAAAAGGAATGGAAAACCTCAGCGTGGTGGGGGATGGGTGGAGGTAGACGAGGGTAGAAGGGGGATAAATGGTATGGGAAAAATACAATGTTTTTTAAAGAAATAAAAACCTGAATGTCCCTCTACTATTACAAAATCAAGTATGGAATTTACCTTGTAGGTGAGTTCAAGAAAGGAACCTATCTTCTTTGAACTTTGTAAACCATTTAGCTCATATCTTCTCCTCTCCTATGCCACTTGTTTGTTCTTCTTTTTTAGTGCTTATCTCTGGGGAAGTCCCATAAGACTCGCCTCCCACTCTCTTCCTCCCTTTCTCCTTTTCTCCCCCCTCCCTCTCTCTCTCTCCATTCCTTGTTTCCATGCTCTGCCCTTTCTCTTCCTCTTCCTTTCCCTCTCCTTCTGTCTTATCAATTGCATATTTGGCTCCTTGTTTTGGGTCCTGCAATTAGTATAGATTTGGTCATATCAGTGTTTAATCACTGTCTGCTCATTTGAATGGATCATTATAAACAGACTTCTTGCCGTTGGCATGAACCAGAGCCTTTTCCATCGGAAGTGCTTTCTGAAAAACAGCCAGAGCATGGAGAAATGAGAACAGAGTCAATAATCTAACCGAAAAAGTTGTGGAGCCCCATGACACACCCAGAATGCAACGGTCCAAATATGAATTCAGTCCTTGGCTTATTTTTCATTTCTCTGTTGGCTTCAAAACTGACCTTGAGTCATAGGCCAGACTGATACAAATAAAACAATTTTTGGTTTTTCTTATATTTTCTTTTTGGGCTGTGCACTAAAATTCAGATGCCTTGTCAATGGATGAAACAACCATAATAGAATCTTACAGTATAAAAATTAAAATAAATACATGAATACATAGAAAAACAAGAGTGCTTAAAAAATAAAACACCTGAGGGTCTTAGTAGACCTTCTAAGGGCATCAGTGAAACCTACATTCTGACATCCATCCTTTTACCCCTTAGATTTGTAACGCACAAAAGGGACAATGGACATTAAGGCTAGACAGAGGGTTTTAGTATGAATGATTTAAAGAAAAATCAAGAAACTTAATAATGCTTTAACAGAAAAAACTTTACAAAAAAGATATAGAGAGAGATTTTTGTAGACTTGTATTATTTAGTAGTCATAGATATATTAGTAATAAAAATAATAAAACTAATTGGACACACAATGGACACACATAGTCAGGCATTTTCTTCAGGCTTGTGTATTATCTTATTTAACCTTCAAATAAATTTGTGAGATGGAAAATTGGGTCTTAGGAACATTAAGTGAATTGTCAAATCTGTGAACACATTGATAACAAGACCAATATTCGAACCCAGAAAGTCCAGCTTTAGAACCCCTAGTTTTAATCACTATGATATATTTAGTATATAAAATAATATTTTACCCAAATTACCTTAAAATCAAAATGCACATTTAAGAAATTCACTGTGTACATGAAGAACAGTTACTTTAATTTTTTTAACATCAAACTGGATGAATATTATATCATAGGACCTCACCTGTTTCTTACATAAATTTTCCAGTGAATGGTAGCCAAAGGCTGAAGCGATTTTGATGTTAGTACTTCAGTAGAAATCGCCTTGCTGGCCAGCACTCTCCCCGTGCCCAGCCACTCAAGCTTCCCTTCTCTTCCCCTCCCAGACCTTTCACATCAGAATAACTCATGCAGGCCAGATGGAGACTTCAGAAAAGTTAAGTAGTGAAAGATTACGATACACAATAAGATAAAAATAATGCTAAACTGGAAATCTAAACATTAATATACAGGTGAAAAAATAGCTTTATTTCAAAACTTTTCCACTAAAACTTTGAGGATTAATCCATTGGAACAGCTCTTAGCATTTGAAGGAGGGACCCGTATTTGGTTTCCATAGCAGCGTCCTCAGACGTGGGTGTGCACGCTGAGGGAATGCTTAGGATGCTCCTTTGGGTGGAAGGAAGTAAATATTACAAATTCTACTTGTGTGTATTTGTAAATATGTCAATTATTTTGCAAATATTTAAAGCATCGATGGGCATGGGAAGCCTCACTCAGGCCGCTTAGCAGACGGTCACATGCTAGTCCAGATATGTCCAGAGAAAAGAGCAAAAGTTCCTAAATGTAGAGTGGAACTTTCATTCGATTTCTCTTTTGGAGAATGGCAATCATTTGTAGCTTAGTCTCACCCATTTAAGTGAATGTATATGTTATATTATTTAGTTTTAAACAATCTATAGCTAATGTAATGAGTAATTGGCTTAAATATTCCTATGAAGAAATTGCAAATTGAAGGTAATATTAACAATGCAAGCACAATGAAATTTAAGAGTGTGAAGAGGCTAACCATTCTGCTAGAATAAGCCCTTTGCCACTCATGCTACACAGTAAAAATAAGATGTTAACCTGAAAGTGTTTAAAATTATATCAGAGACTTCTGATTATAAATTTATATCTATTTTTGATTATCCATGAACCTCTTCTGAAGGGCATATTGTGCCTTGAGGGTGGACATGCATGATGCTCTCATGACTAAGAGGGAGCTCTTTGGTTTTTTTTATGATAATGCTTTGAGATAGTTGGTAGTAAGACAAATACTTTTCAGAATTTCTCTCAAGGTAAAATCAATGCTTCAGAACCACTGAGATTCCTTAATAGCAAAAGACTGAAATTAGAGAAACACTATATAGTTTCACTTGCTACAGAAAAATATCAGCAGGAAGTAATATACAATGTGGTCAGAAGCTAAAATACATTCCCTTGTTAGAAAAAAATGGTTTTAAGTTTTATATAAAACATAAAAACATTCTTTTCTAATTCTCTTCTCCCATTTAAATCTACATACTTTTGTGAAGTCAATTTTTCTGCAGTCACAGCCCTTAAAGTTACTATTAAACTAATATTTTATGAAATAGTAAGCATATTAATTTGCCCTGATCTCACTAAATTAATCAAATACATTACTAATAATGACATTACTAATAACAATAATAAATATTATCATCATCGCTGAAACAATGCTCGGTGTTTACTCCATCATTTTCTTTTCTTGGACACACACAAAGGCTTCTTTTCCCATTTCTGATCTCATTCTCCATAAGATCAAGGTCATTTGACTGAGTTCTGGCCCATGATGTGTAAACTGAATTGCTATACATTACTTCGGAGTTTGATTCTTAAAATTTCTTGTGTGATCTTTTAGATTTCACTTCCCCATTTTTAACAGACTATGGAGGCCACTTATTGCAGCATCACGAGATGGACTGAGCCTGGTTACATGAGGGAAAATGCGTGATAATAGCACACCTACACTGTGAGCAAGAAATACAGTTGATTGTGATAAGCCAACGAAGACTCGTTATTACTGGTGGGGAGACAGTACTACACAGACTGATGGAGCTAGCAATAATATTTTAGTGAGATCAAAAGTTTTTGCACCATTATCTAACATAATAAAAGTTATTTATGTAATTTTGTTTATCTTTATGCCACAAGTTTTACATTACTAATTTTGTGTATGTCATATATACATCTTTTTTTTCCACAGTGGTACAAATATATATATGTATATTTAGGTTGCGGGATAAAGACACTTTTTCTTGAAGAAGGAATCAAAAACACTTGGAGAGAATTAAATTAAAATATTAATAAATTTTGATCACCAGCTATTCAACTATCAATGGGATACTCTTTTAGACTTATTATTACCTGTAGACTTAGACACCCTTAGATGTTGGCTGCATCCTAGTTCTACACATCTCTTCTCATCTTCAGCCAGTTTTAGCTGCTACAGGTCACCACACCCAAACCAGTGATTTTGTAGAGAGTGTCACTGTATAGCAAAGAACAAAACCAGTTAGTAGGCATGGCTGAAGAGAATATTCTCCAAAACACTTACATTCTTGAGGTTTTGTAATGTGTAAGCATTAGATCTGAGAAATGAGGACAGAAATAATTAAGTCTTGTAAGGGAAAAAAGTTAAAAACAAGTAAATGCATATTTCCATCTGGGAGAGATATATACAAGTATATCTATATCTACCTATATCTATATATCCACATACATACATAAACATGCACACATATAGAAATACATGTGTATATTTACCTACATATATGTTGGATATTTATTTTGTAGAATTCGATTTTTTTTAAACCCTAGAAACTATTTTACAACTGGAACTGAAAGTAACTAGACGTGAAACGGAAATGAACTTTAGCTGCAAGGAAGTTGAGGGTCTGGGGTCTCATTTAGTTCATGGGGTCTCATGAACTAAATTAAGATCACATGTTTGTTTCAATGGTTTGACAAAACATTTTTGTCCTTTCGGGTACCAAAGCCAAAGACGGTCCATTTTCTAGCTGTTAACACCTATGTGTCTTTCAAGAATAGCTGGTAAGCTCCCTGAGAATATCCACTCTAGGATTCTTTTTAGAATGTATTCATCTTGAGAAGTTTGTGGCTCTTAAAAGTCTAGGATAAAAGCAATAGGAAGAGTGGCCTTTGAAATCTTTGAAACTGTTGACAGTGTTGACAGCTATAAGCCTCTGGGACCTCCTGGTCACAATAACATCTCCCGAGCGAACGCTTGGCCACATCTCAGCAGAAGCTCTCACCCTGTCATCTGATCAAAAGCTTGGCCTTTTAGGCCACTTTGTGAGAGTTTCAAATATGCTTTTAAAAAGGCAGAGGCAACATTTCAACACAACTAGAGATAGATGAAAGTGTTTGGGGTAAGGGATGGCTCCCTAGCAACTTCAAGGTAACCCCTCAATATTAGTGCCTTTTCTCATTATTTCTAAAAAAAAGTAGTGCTATAGACTGAGTATCTCTGTTCCCTCCATATCCTTATGTTGAAGTCCTAATCTCCAATGTAATGGTCTTTGGAATTGAGCCTTTGGGAAGTAATTAGGTCATGAGGGTGAAGGTCTCACAGAAGAAGAACTGCAAGAGAGATGATACAGCAAGAAGATGGCCATTTGCAAACCAGGAAGAGGGCTCTCACCAGACACGCTGAATCTGCTGCCACCTTGATCTTGAACTTCACAGACTCCAGATGTAAATGCTTACTGATTAAGCCAACCAGTCTATGGTATTTTGTTATAGGGGCTAACTAATACAAGTGGTGACTAACCAACCAAGCATTCTTAACATAGAAAGCTACTTGGATAAAAGGTTGATGTTACAGATGTCCTAAGTTGATAGCACAGTGTTATGAAATCCTTTTCGCAACTCGATGTTGTCTTTGCTTCTTAGAAATGACTCAGCTCATGTCAATAATTGTGGGGAGAGGAATGATAAATCTCCTCTCATTTCTCTTGTCAGTAAGGTTGTTATTCACTAGAGAGATGACATTTTGAGAAGATGCCATGTATTATTAGTCAATGCAGAAACTGTTGTAAAGTATAATGCGTGTCAAAGCAAGGAAGGGACAAATGCCCTCTTGGCATAATAAGGTCATAGTTATTCACTGATAAGAATTAACAACAACGTTTGCACAGTAGAGTGCATATCACTCTTTGTATATGTCCCTGGATTATTTTGGAGAATCTGTGCTGGTTCAGAAGGAAGTGTCTAGAGATGTGCTTGATTTTAGGAAACTTGTAAAACACCAGACATAGCCTCAAGTATAGGTTTCCCTCACTTCATGCTTGCTTCTGTGTAAGTGAGCAGGAAGCAGAAATGACTGTAATCAGATTCCACCACTGGGCCTTAGGGAACAGCGGTGATTAGGCCAGGGTGGAGAACCAAGGAAGCCACTGACCTCTAAGGCCATGGCGTATACAAGACACAAAAATGGGTTAACAGAGACGGACAATTCATTATTTGAATAAGAAAGTACAGTTCCTTAGGATTTCCCTCCTCTCTACACACACACACACACCACATAAAAGAGGAAGATGTGGTTAAAGGGAGAGACAACTGAACATAAATGTCCCAGAAGTATGTCCCACCCACACGGAGCTAAGACAGAGACAGACCGTTACTCTGAGGGGGCAGAAGAGAGAGCCACTTGGCTGACACAGTGCAGCTTCTTTCTCCTGCCCTGAAGGTTAGACTGCTGACCAAAAATAAATAGATAGATAGATAGATAGATAGATAGATAAATATTATGGTAGGCATATCAGTCTCTTCGGACTGCCACAGTAGAATACCACAGACTATTTTTTTTGAATTTATCAATTTTCTTTTCAGTTACAGTTTACTTTCAATATTATTTGTATTGGATTCAGGTGTACAGCTTAGTGGCTGGGCAGTCATGTGCTTTACATAGTGCTCCCCTCCGCATGTCCAGTATCCACCTGGCACCACACCGAGTTATCACAATAGTGCTGACTGTATGTCCTTTGCTGGAGTTTACATTCCCGTGACTATTTTGTAACTACCAGTCTGCACTTCATAGATAAAGAGGGTAGAATGATGGTTGCCAGCGCAAAGGGGGTTGGGGGGGCTAGGAGAAGGAAGTGAAGGGATTAAGAAGTACAATACCACATACTGCTTAGCGACAGAAACTGTTTTCTCATAGTTCTCAAGGCTGGAAGCCCAAGATCAAGGTGCCAGCAAGGTTGGTTTCAGGTGAGGCCCTCCCTCCTGGCTTGCAGAGGTTCCCTTCTCACTGTGTCCTCACACGGCCCTGCCTCTGTGAGTGTCTGTGCAGAGCGAGGTGTCTGGTGACTCCTCCTTTTCTTTTATGGACGCCAGACCTATAGGATCAGGGCTCCACCCTTATGACCCTATTTAAACTTAATTACTTCTTTAGAGGTCCCATCTCTAAATCTGATCATATTGGGGGTTGGAACTTCAACATAAGAATTTTGAGAGGGCACAATTCATGGCAGTCAATGTAATGTTTTAAAAAACATAAGCCTTATGTGATAAAAGGGTAGCATAGCAAAGGAAGCCAGGGGTGAAGTTATTGCAAATACTCGTATCTTGTAAGATCCTGAATAATTACATTGGTTTGACTTAATTCTGAACTCCCAATGGCCAAGGCAAAGAGGTAAATGACATCAGTGATAGAACCCAGGATTCAAACCACCTCTCATCTACTGCTCAGGAGGAACCAAGCTTGTCTTAGAGTCAAGGCCTGAACGATGTGTCCCCATTGCAGTGACACCTTTAGAGTTCAAGCAAAAGCCAGTTTCATAACACTGTGTTCCACTGTATCTGTCACTGCTCGCTCTGAGAATAAAGGCAAATCAAACATTTAGTAACAGTGTTTTCACGACAAGTCTGCACAATGCGGACCAAATGCATACCTATTTTGGTGACACGTTCAAGAAGCTAAATCCGACAATTGTTATTTATATATGTAAAATGAAAAATAAGTAGTATAGAATTAATTTCCATTTTCTGATCTTTGCTTACTAGAAAGGTACACTATTGTGCATATTTTTAACCAAAGGAAAAAAAAATCAAAATTTCCACATAATGTGGATACAAAGAAACTTTTTCATCCGATGTCTGTTCTTCATCCAAATGCTCAAGGTTATTTTTATTTTACAAATTTGGGAGGGCAGGTTGAGGACTTTAGAGCAATTTGTTTCCTGAAAGAGAATTCAACTCCTCCAGGGTAGCTATTTACCTCATACTTCATTAAGCTTGTTATATAGAACAGGAGTGGTGTTCTGTGTACAGAGAAATGGCAGGACCCAATGGAACAGGATCAGAGGTTGGGTAAGATTTTGCTCGTCCAATCACTAGCCATGCGATTTCTGGCCATGTATGTAACTCTCCCATGATGTAATCATTCTAAGAACATGCTGGTGTGTGGGGGAGAGTGGAGTTAGCCGATTGGCTAGTCGTGAGCAAGCGCCTTAGAACAAATAGCTGATCCCACTTACATGGGTTTGAGGTTTTAGTATTCTTGGCCTTGTTTGAAGAGACTTTTTCCAGAGATGTTCAGCTTTCGATACCATTCAGAAACGCATTGAGGAGATCAAGGAAAGGATCACGTTTAAGCCGAGTGCAAAACCCAAAGCTATATCCCTGGCTTATTCTACTACTGGATAGACTTATATTCTTGGGCAAAGACAACTGTTTTTCCTGGCTTTCCTCCTTAACTACGCAGACAAATCCTCGATGGCAGCAACAGTTGGAGAAGAGTTTAGAGCCAACTCCGTTCAAGGGAAGTTGGTATTTCAGGTCCTGTTTCCAGGTGCCAAACTGCGTAGTTGGTCCAGTATTGTGGGGGCTGGGGGAGGTCAGCATCCAAGGGTTGCTATGGATCACTGTGAGGGATTTGATTCTTTCTTGAATCAAAGTTGTTGCAGTGCTTAGTGTAGGGTTTGACCAGAGTAATTTTGAAAAAAATAGTGAATGGGGGTTTTTGTTTGTTTGTTTGTTTTTTTAAGACCCACTTTTTCAGATTTGGCATTATAGCTAGGAACACACAAAAACAGGGATTCAGTTCAATGTGCTGAAGGGGCTGCTGGAAAAGATGCAAAGACATTAGGAAAAAAAGGTGGAGGAAAGGATAAAACGGTATATGTTGTATTTGAACTGGTCTAACTGATTATTAATGGCCATTCTGTGAAAAACATTGGCTGGTGTCTGGGGGAACCAGGCTGTCTCTGCCAGCCTTGATCTTGAAAATCCTCCCCTCCCCCACTGTCATTCCAGTTGCTGTTGCCCATTGGAACTGCGATATTAGGTTCAGTGTTTCACGGTAGCTTAAGATTGAATTTGTTTCTTTTTGTAACTATTGTGTTGTCATGGCAAAAGTCTTATGTAATATGAGAACCATAATTTTCATTTCACAAAGAAAATAATGATTCTTCAAGCTGACTTGAAGAGCTCAACAATGTGAATAAATAGCGAAAACCCCATACTTATGGATTCCTTGAATATACTGGATTCCATACTTCTAAGGAAGGACGGACAAGTGGTCATTAATCAGTGTCCTATGGTATAACATGCTCCCATCTCCCTGGCATTCGTCAGGGCAGCATTTGTTCATGATTGCATGTCACTCACCCTTTTAACAATATAGAGATCATTTCATTAAGAGATTCAGAGCTTTCACCGAGAGTTCATGGAAAAAACACATTCCTTTATGCCCTGGTTTTGAAATTTCTTGCTAAATCTGAGTCTTTGGAATTTCCATAGCTTAAGCCACTGTTGTAAAAGAAACTTAGTATACCCCTTGATATTCAACCCACTTTGCTTTCTGAACAAATGCAGAATTAATGTTTTTGTCGATAATTTATCTTATTTGGAATTCATAGATATTTTTGCTGAAACTACTGACGACCAATGTAAGACAAACAAGCAGAGGAGCATTGCTATATCGTGCCTGGGATAACATCGTTCAAATGAATTTTCTTTTTTTTGTTTGGGGTCATACAGTCTTCAAACACATCTATTTTTTGAACAACAGTTCATTTTCCCCCACAATTCTGTGGGTTGAAGGGCAGTGGGTTGCTGCTCCTGCCTAGGATCCTGGGCATTTGCAGTCAGATAGCCTCTGAGTTGACTGGGGGGGGGGGGGGGGGGGGGGGAACCCACGTTGGCTCATTTACATATCTGAGAGTTGGTGCCGCCTGTGACTTTGTTTCTCCTCATCTGGCCCCCAGCCAAAGGACCTCACAGATTGCTCATTGTTTTTCTGCTTGTCCTTCTCCCCGTTTTTTTCCTATCCCCATGGTTTTGCAGCCCCTTATTCTTCACGGTGCTTGGAATATTAAACTTCTCTAGGTACTAAAGTCTCATGTGAAGGATGCAGACTTTTCCTACCTTTTCACTTCTTCCTCTCTCACTAGGGTAGGTCTGAGCTGTTTTCTTTGCTGTTAATTGTTATTATCATTATTGTCATTCCTACTTATTTTTATAGCTTTTATCACCTTTAGGACCAGTTTGTATTTCTGACCTGTGTCTATTTATACTTTGGAATGAAATATGCAAAACATGAAAACATGGCAAATTTTCTATAAGTAGGTTGTTAATACCCACACCCCCAATTTATGCACTACAATCCTTTCTTTGCAAAGGACTATTTTAATTCTATGCCCTTTAAAGGATTTTCTTCTTTTCCATTTTTGTTTCTTTTTTTTAATGTCAAATACATTTCTCTATTTTATTTTACAATATGTACTTCCTGACATCCACTAAAAACATCTTACTGTTTTTTTCTGTGTTCTTTCTATACTTTTCCTCTCTCAAGAGGGAAATAAGATCTCATGTTCCAGTCCACCAAAAACACAATGGGTCCGAGTGAACACGGCCTCTTTAAAGCTCCTGCCAATGAGCCACACTTTCTGCTGCTGGTCAATTAAGGACTTTGACACTCACCTGGGGCTATAGTCACAGGTGTCTGTTCTACACTCCATTCCACTTCTGGGTGGACAAATGGTGTCCAGGGCTGAACATAATCCACATACTAAGAAACAAAAGAGAAACACCCAGCAGAAAATATCTTAAAGTGTATTTTATGTATCATCATGCTAGTCACATCTCTAATTATTTTGGCTTAGGAAGAATGAGAGCTGCAAAGCTTTAAAAACAAAGATGATGTCTCTGAATAGCAAATATCATAAAAGCCTCAAACCACAAAATAATAAATAGAAATGTTAAGCACTCTATGAAAGTCCTCTTATTTGAACTACACCTAATTACAAATAAAGACCAGATGAGAATTACCTCTTTGAATTAACTGCAGTGAGATGTGACTCGTATGATCATCTTACCTTGAATATCTTTGCTACTGTTTATTTTAAAATGTTTTATTGGATGATCATCCTCTGTTACATCTTGAATATAATTTATTTCTCAGTTCTCAATGCAAACATGTCTTAATTTATGATTGAAATGACATAGGGAATTAAATATAGTGCCTTTTCCTTCAAGGTCTGAATAAATTAAGTACCAGTAAGAGGGGGAAAAAAAAAGACTTCATTTGGTCTATTTGCTTTTATTGGCTTTCCTCTAAAACTTGCAGATAATGCCTTCAACTTCTATTTACACAGAAAAGCACAATGATGTTTTTCTTTAATCTTTAAATATTAAACTTGTTTTTATGTAAGTAAAAACTCAATGCATTAATTTTATAGCATATACAACAATATAGCATACTGCTTGAAAGTGGCAAAAGGCCTTCAAATGTCTGGGGAACTTGCTAAATTCTTACTGTTGTTTATATGTGTTATTTCCAAGTGACTTTTCCCAAGAAGATCTATGGGATCTTATAACAATTTTGTTATTCTCGAAGCAAAAAAGAAGATAAATAAATTCAAGTGTGTTGGAAAAATAAAATGGATACAAAGAGATGCTAAGAACACAGGCGAAAAAATTAAAACAAAATAAGCAAGACTAATGAGAGAGTATGCAACTCGGCTGAGTAGTGATCGAGGCTGGACAGTGTCCCGTAGGGACAGCTGAGGCTCCGAGTAGATGGACTCTCAAAGCTCACTTAGCTTCTGGGGGTTACCTGACCCCTCTGCACACAGGACTACGCTTACCTAGAATTCACATGACGCCTTCATCCTCAGCACCGGCACCCTCCGGAAGCCCAGCGCTGCCTCCACGTCTCTGGCTTGGTGGGTGGTCAGTGTTATTTTACAGAAAGAGAAACAGGAGTTCCCAAGGAGCGAGGTGACATAAAATGTCAAGCAGAACTTCCGAGGGCTGCTCCTGAAACTCAGGGCACCTCTCTATACCCAGATATTCTCGAGAGAAACACGGATTCTTACTTATTTTGAAGAATAAAAATCGTTTCGAGGGTAAACAGACGTTAAAAAGTCATGTTCTGCATTTAGGAGGGGTTAGAAAACAAGCGAGCAATGATGACTTTGCAAATAATTTCTCTAATTTAAAACGTGTGGGATCATTTTAAAAGGACATTACAAATATATTTTTTTCCCACGTTTTTGAAATCTCTCAATGGACGACACACTTCAACGGGGAAAATGTACCTCTGACGTTCATCACGTCTCTGACGTCTGCTCTGGCCTATGGAGTGCAGAGTTAAGGAGAAGACACGCTACTTATCCTACAAGGAAATGAGAAAGATCTTCGCTTTGAGCTCTAATATCTCCAGATGGCTGAAATCGAAAGCAGACGTCGCCTACTGGCCTGTTCAGCCCAAGTTTTCTGCTGCGGTAAATAAACCCTCGTTTGTTTGTGCCACATTGCATTGCGGAGTCCAGAAGGATCAGGGTGACCAGTTTCTCAGAGAATGATTCTCTTCTCAGTATACTTTGAAGGTTAAGTACTGTTTGGGTCTTAAAGTAGGAATACATAGCTCACAATTTTCACTTTCAGAATGCTATAGAATCCTGTTGGGTGTTTGGTTTTATTGGCTTTTCCTGTAAGACTTTTCTAAAACTTGCACAAAATGCCTTCAACTTCTATTTACACAGAAAAGCACAATGATGTTCCTTTCCTTTAATCTTTAAATATTAAACTGTTTTTATGTAAGTAAAAACACAATACATTAGTTTTATATCATATACAACAACGAATGGTTTTAGGATATATAATATTTTTGGACAGCTAACTTAGACTTTAAAAATGCCACTTTTCTCACCGATAGGATTGTGACCATAAAGGAAACAATTGATCAATGGGGCAATGGTTAGTTGGTTTACAAATGTGGTTTCAACTTATTTTCTGACCCATAATTTCTATCCCATTTTGTGGTACAAACTGTATTTCAGCCATGATCTTTGCTGGACATTGTTTCTACCTCTTCCCCAATATACCGAGCAAAGAGAGTATGCCCTGTTTACTTAGAGGAATAAACAGATCCAGGTTGTCAAACATCCAGTGTTTGAGAAATCTGGTTCCAGAATATGAGATAATACAATTGTGTTGTGTCTTATACTGTGTGTTCAATCCCTGATAACCTATTTTTGAGATTAAAAAAAATGGAATGTAGTATGGTTGTAAAATCATCTCAATGCTTTTGTTTCTCCTCTATACCTGCTGAAAGGGTATAATAATTGTTTTCCTAATCTTCCAGTGTATGAATGATGGGTACAATCAGGACTGTGATTTTTCCCAGGTTTGCAGAACTGAGGTGCTCAATGTGGAGTGAAACAAGAACTCAGCAAGTGCCTAAGGAGTGCGGTAGGAAAGAATAGTGCCTATACTCACTAGGACGTAGTTATAAATCTCCTCCAGCAGGCAACTTGGGGGATATGGAAATGGGGCAGGGACTGCAGACTCGGAAGAGAGAATAGAACATGTTAACTTCTCTGGTTCGTTCCTACAGACATGTGCTGAGCATCACTGGTTTACTAGGTACTGCCCTGGGCACCTCTTGTGGACTGAAATTTAGTGTCCCCCAAATTTACATGTTGAGATCCAAACCCTCAAGATGGTAGTAGGAGGAGGTGGGGCCTTTAAGAACTGATTAGACCATGAGGGCGACGCCCCAGAGAGATTTTCTCCTCTTTGGCCAGTAAGAACACAGTGAAAAGATGCCATCTATAGATGAGGCAGTAGGTCCTCATCAGACACCGAGTCTGCCTGTGACTCAGTCTTGGGCTTCCAGCCTCCAGAAGTTTGAGAAATAAATTTCTTTTGTTTATAATCCACCCAGTCTGTGCTATTTTCTTAGAGTAGCCTAAACAGACTAAAACAACGTCTCTGTACAGTGATTTTTAAAAAAGGTACAGAACTTAATCAGAGAATGAACACCCCGGTCCGGTTTGCCTTCAGACCATCTGAACTCGTGTCTGGGTGGGGCTCCCCGGGGAGGTGATTCGTAAGGGGTAAGCGAGCCAAGAAATAAAGGATGGGAGGGGATTCAAGTGGAGAAGGCAACCTCAGCAGAGGCACAGAGTGATCAACTGTGGTCTATGCACAGGAGCCTGGAGACTACAGGCCAGTTTCATTACTGAAGCATCACATCGACAGGCAAAGAGTGCAGGAAATAGCTGAAGAGGGAAGCCAGTCACAGTCATAAGTAGTAACTGCTTCTCTACACATGTGCTCAACGCTGTCTTCCTGAGCGATAACAAGCACTATTGTGGCAGAGAGTGTGCCTTATTTACTCTCATAGCCTAGCATTTAGCAAATGCCTGATAATGCCTTGTTAATGAACAATTCTTTCTCGATGTATAAGTGAATGACCCAGATGAAAATAGTGGGATTAAGTTCAAAGCAAGAGATAGATTTTTTTAAATATTCAAGAGGTAAAAATATCAGGACCTGCCAACCAAAGTTGAAAATGACATTTGGGTACCTGTATTATTTAGATCCTTTACAGCTTCGAGACCAGGAGTGACATAGTGTTAAGAATGTGAACTCTGCCCTGGCTGGTGTGGCTTGGTAGGTTGAGTGCTGGCCTGTGAACCAAAGGGTCGCCGGTTCAATTCCCAATCGGGGTACATGCCTGGGTGGTGGGCCAGGTCCCCAGCAGGGGGTCATGCTAGAGGCAACCACACATCAATGTTTCTCTCCCTCTCTTTCTGCCTCCCTTCCCTGCTCTCTCCATATAAAAAAATAAAAATAAAATCTTTACAAAAAAGGAAAAGAACATGAACTTTATTCTTAGTTCAAATTCCAGCACGCTGCTTTCCTAGCTGCGTGCCCCTGGGCACATGATTTAATATATCTGTGCTTTGGGTTGCTCAATTACAAAATGAGAATGAATGTTATACACGCCTCATCATGCAGTTGGGAGACTTACAGGAATTAATTCTTATAAAGCACTTACAACAAAGCCTGGCAGACCGCATATGTTCAATGGAAGCTCAGATTAAATTCTTATTAAGTCATTAGTCAGTAGAGACTGTTTCTTTGCAGAGAGGTGAATTGCCTTTTAAAGCTCAGCTATAATCTTTCACATTCCACCCTTTCTCTGAAGGGTTTCCCCATCGTTAGTTGACAAATGGCAAGTCAGAAGCTCCGAATCAAGTGATGAGCTAGAATTCACAGCCCATCGGCACCAGAACTGGGCTCAGAGCAGGGGCACTTGGATCCTCTACAGCCTTTCCTACTGAATTGCACCAAGGGAGAACTCACTGCTGGCTGTGTATGGTCATAAAAAGCTTAAAAGTCAGCTTTTAACTACTTATAAGAACATGCGTTTTGACAAAGTGCATCGGCACCCTCGACCCACTCAGCCAGTGGAGACATGCCCAGTCTTACCTGCTGCCAGCACCGAAAGCTCCAGGGAGAGTTCTTCAAGCATGAGTTTCTGTTATCGTCCATTAAAGCGACTTTTGTGCCTAAAGTGCATTTTCTTTCACCAGGAGTTCCTACTTTACTTGAGATTCTAGTCTAAGAAGTTTTTTTTTGTCTGCTTATAATTTCCCCAACTAAGAGAGTTTTGTGTTCATCATATGTTGTTTCTTTTTTAAAACATTACTCCTATGGTGGGACTTTGCATTATTGAGGACATACGTATGCAGGTAAAGAGAATGGGAGTGTAGGAGTAAGGATTTTGCAATTCAGCTTGGGAAGAAATAAGCAAATCAAATAAAAATGGCTCCAATGCTTGGAAATGTCTTTTTGTGCCTGTCGGAGGTGATGAGCAGGGGGGTGAGTGTGGAGAGCCTGACAGGGGTGAGGGGCTGTGCTCGGGGACCCTCTGACATGGGCCGCCCAGCAAGGGGCTGGAATCGGTAAAAGGAATTGACCAACTCAGTTCTGGCTATTGCTTCAATTCAAGGTTCTCTAAAGCTTTCTCCATCAAAAGTTCCTTTGAATTTCTAGGAGGAATAAAGGGAGGATTTAAATAGGATGCCAAAGATGAGAGCCGAAACTTCTGAAAATATCTGAAATGAAGTGAATATATGAACAAGGAATCAAGCCCCAGAAAACAGGCGTGTCCCTTGGGATGACCCTTTACTGTGGTCTGCAGACCGGGGCTGCCTCCTGAAGGTTTATTATCTGTCTGCTGGAGAAGAACAGACATTGAGAATAAGCTCTAAGAAACTTGCACCACAGTTGGGAAGTAATTTCATGTCTGTTTCCCTTGATTATAAAAATATGGCCATAATGTATGTGTTTGGGTTTTTAAAAAATTTTTTTGTCTTATGTATTTCTTTGTTTTTTTATTTTGTGTTTCTAGTGATTCATTCTTCATTTTATTTTACAAAAATATCAGGCAAGAATGAATTGAGGAAGGAAACACGATTACCCTTTTCATAGATATTTTGAGAAGTACTGTGTTAGAACAAATGTATTTTCCTATAAAGAAAGCAAGTTTATAACCATCCCAGTGAAACCGTGAGTGAAGGAAATGAAAAGTGTCTACCAAGCATGAAAGGGTAAATAGAGGCTACTTTTATGTTGTCAAGTATTCCTATTTTAAGATAAGCAAAATGTCATTGATAATCTCATTAGGCAATATGTTGAATTTCTCCTTTTTATTTTGATGTATATGCAATATATATTTATACAGAATTTTGTGGTTGAATTTTTATCTTCATCTTCTAATTATATGTTGACATGATGTCATATAATTATTAACAGCAATTTCTTTTGCAATAAACCTTTGTGGGGATATGGCTCCTCAGCTGAGAGGAATATACAGCATTTTATTTTTTCTATCTGTTCACCTTCTCAGGGGTAGAGGTTCCGCTTGTTAATTACCTATAAGGTAGCACACAAAATCCTCTTCTCCTCCCCGAACTTACTTGCTTCAAATAGTCATGTTTACATTAACGAATAAATTTGCTTCATCTTTTTCAGTGCTTTCAATTGCTGTGGACATGTATTGTATTTCTTTTCAGGAACAATGAGGGAAGCAGGCATAGTGCTAAGTGATTTATTTAAAAAGAAAGATAAATATATGAAAAATGCTCAACCCCACTCTTATTAAAGAGTCTAAAATATCCGTATTTTCCAACATCAGCAGAGCTGAAATGAGGCTCGGGGAGGCAGAGCCACCGTGCGTGTCCAGGGTGATGTGCCACCCAGGAACATGCACACACACTCACGCACCAGCCCATTTAGATCACGCTCTAAGAAGAGAGGACCATGGGGTCCCCCGCTCCCAAGGCCGGAGCCTGCTTCCAAACCCATGTGGTCATCTTCCCTGAGTGACAGTGACTGTGTTGCCAGCGTGAGGAACCTGAGGCCCCAGGTGAGGCCAAGGGCATCTGTGGAGGTAGCTGGGAACAGGGATTGGCAGTGTAGTCTGAGGGGTCCACAGGCGTGAAAGTCCCTGGAGGGAAGAGAGTCGGCTGCAGGGTAAAGAAGGGGGCGGGACCTGACCGTGTTGGTTCAGGACGACCTATATGGTTGGGGAAGCCTTTTCAAACAATCTCCGTGAACTATACATGTCTACAACCTCTTTTCCGGGACAGTCGGCAATACAATAAATGTTTTGAATTCACATCTCTACTTTGAGGACTTTATTCCAGAAGTATACTCTAAATAACGTGCAAGAAAATTTTTTAATAACTGCCTGTGTTCCAGATACGATGTTGGGTGCCAGGGATACAGCAACAAACAGGAAACGTGAAGCCCCTGTCCTTAAGGAGGTCACAGGTGAGTGGGAAAAGCAGGGTCTAACTAAGTAAACTGAGGAATACAACTACATAAACCTATAACAATATAAAGGGAATAAAAGTAGGAGTTGGGTGACTTTAGAGACATATGCATATATGAATACATGTTTATGTATTTATTATAGTAATGCCATTATAGCAAAAAATAATGGGCAACAACTAAAATGTGTTAGTGTGGGGTTGGCTGAGAAAACTAATGTATAGGTAGGTAAACAATGGGTATCATATAGCTGTTACCAATGAGGTGGACATTTCTGCATATGCTGAGAAGGTAATATCTCCAACACAGAGGGAAAACATGCAATATTGTGTACTGTTCCTTGTGTATTGTATATAATATGCTTAGTTAATTTAAAATAAATAAGAACATACATGTCTATGGGTACACGTATACACACACAGCGCGCACACACGTGGCACCCTCCTATGTGTACCTGTGCTTGCGTGTCTGTTGGAAAATTTCTGAACAGCCAGAGCAAGGAGAGTTAACAGCAGTTTCTTTGGCCAGAGGGAGTGGGGCGTACATTATTCGTGGAAAACCCTTTGTCCCGTTTTAACTTTTTACCATGTACATTTATTACTTTTTAAACAAATGGCTGTTTTAAAGTCCCAGGTTGGGTTAAAGAGGAAGTGCTGTGGAGTGGACTAAGTGAAATTCCAGGCAGAGCATGCGCTCTGGCCGCAGAAAATGAAGTGCTCCCTGTGGGGGAGGGAGGTGTGAGCAAGACGGAGAGACCCCGGTGGGCTGGGTAGCTGCAACTTCAGTGAACATATTTCCAGAGACGCCCCTTGAGTGCGAGAAGCAGCGGAGTGACCTGGTTTACAAGAGGAGCACGTGCTGTCGGATCCGATGGAGAATAAATGAATCATCCAAGGTTTCAGGTTGGGAAGCAGGAGCACTGTGCTGGGAGCTTGGGTACCGGGAGGTGGTGAGAAGGTTTTGCAGGTTCGGGTCTGCTCACGTTGTCTCCTCCACAAGCTGTGAGCCGGGAACCTAAGACACGGGCGGAAGTTTTGATTCCCAGGAGCTGGGCTACACTGGGTGAGGCAGCAGCGCGGGGAGGGTCCTTGGATACCCGGTGTGGTCCAGGAATAAGGAGCGCAGAGCCAAGAGCCCTGCTGCAGGCAGCATCCAAAGGCAACATGGCAAAGGAAGCTGAGAGAAGGGGAAGGAAGCTAGGCAGAGGGCACGAGACATGTCCGGACGGAGCCCCAGCAGCAGCAGAAGGAGGACAGGAGGCAGGTCCAGAGTAGAAGCCTGGGGCTTTGGGAACCTGGGCCTTTGCTCATGGCCCTCTGCTGGTGCAGACAAGACTGTGTATGAGGGGACTGGGAGCCGGCACCAGCGTAGGAGCTGAAGTTCCTCACTTCCTGCAACTCGAGGTTGAGCCACTGTCTCA
Source organism: Phyllostomus discolor (assembly GCF_004126475.2). Taxonomy (NCBI): domain Eukaryota; kingdom Metazoa; phylum Chordata; class Mammalia; order Chiroptera; family Phyllostomidae; genus Phyllostomus; species Phyllostomus discolor. The sequence continues at coordinate 127,061,296 of NC_040909.2, read as the reverse complement.
ATGCGCTGCTCACGGTTAGCTCAGAAGCAGAAGAGCCCTGCATGACACTTTAGAGGATCTGGGCACCTGCCCAGGGAGAAAGTATGGTATGAGATAAGGAACATGGACTCTGAGGTCAGACTTCTAAGGACCAACCACTCCTTCATTTGAGACCTTGCTCGGGCAAGCTTTTTAACCTCACTAAGCCTCAGTTTCTTCATCTTTAAAATGGAGTAATTATTTACCTTGTAGGATGTTATTGTGAGCATGAAACGAGACAATGCACACAAAGAGTCTGGCATGTTACACATGCTCAGTAAATGTGATGGCTGGTGATAATGATGTAGCAGCGGAGCACAGGCCAGGCAGTGAGTGTGTGACATTACTGCACTTGCCATCAGCTTCTAGGGGAAGTCTGTTGGTGTCCATCCCTCAGTGACCAGAAGGAGCAGAAAGGGCTGAGAGTGTCCCTAAGGGGCAAGAAGAGGGAGCCAGCTGGAGTTCCAGCAGCATAGCCATCTAGCCAGTGGACATGAGCCGTAGAATTATTATTCTTAGCTCTTCCCAGCCCACCCCACCCTCCACACTCTTGTATCCCCAACACTGGGCAACACTTGCTACATAGTGATTCTCATGAATGTGGGGATTTCCTGCATTACATCCTTATCATCTGTAGCAATCCAGAACAGAAAACTAGCTGTGGGTTTTGTCATGATTGATCTTACTAACTAGGTTTTCTACTTCCTTTTCCTTTGTTTTCTGCTTCTCGTTCCTTTAGGGCTGGCGCTGGGAATTTTATACCAGGAAATTGCGGATGGGTTCACATGCCATGAAGCTTCGGTCACAAGAGAGCTTCTATAGCCTCATGAGTTTGGTGATCTAATGTTCCTGTACATCAGTCCTTACTTTATACTGAAGGAAAGTCAAACTTTCTGCCCGAGTGTGTAGTGAGTGCTCTCTGGCCTGGGTGGTGTGAAGATACTGGGGAGGGATGGTTTCTCATTGTCCTCGGTAGCTGGGCCAAATTTCTTAGAGAGTTTCAATTCATTGTATATTAGCTTTCTGTTGTTGCTGGAACAAATTGCCACAAACTCACAACCTTAATACGGCAAATCTATCAATCTCAATTTCTCAAGTTCAAATTCTGAACACGGCATGGGTCAGCTGGTTCTTTGCTTACAGTCTTGCTGGTAGATATCAGGGTGTCACCAGGGTTGTGCTCATTTCGGGAAGTTCTGTGCATAAATCCACTTCTGAACTCATTCAGGTTGTTGGAAGAACTGTTTCACGTTCTTGTAGGTCTGAGGTCCCAGTTTCTTGCTGAGGGTCACTTGAGTGTCATTCTCGTCTTCTGGAAGCTGCCTACATACTTTGGCTCATGGCCGCTTGTCGCTGTCTCCAAAGCCAGCAATAGCGAATCAGGTCAAGTTTCTAACCCCTCTGATTTTCCCTTATGCCATATATCTCTGCCTGATCTTCAGTTTCACAGCTCACATACTTTAATTTTTCTAGTTCTTAGTATATTTTAGGCCCAACAAACTAGCAAGAGACTAAAACAGAGCTATAACTAGCTTTCGACTTCAACTAAATGCTTGTGGTTGTCTTGCATGCTGTGTACAGAAGGATATCAAGTCTATAGTGAAGTCCAGCAAGACCCACCCTGTAAAAAATACTTAGCAATGTTTCCTACGTGTCCTTGGGTAGATCTAGAGTTGGCGGGTGGATGAGAAGGTCTTGGCATGTGTGTCATGCATTTACAGTACAGCATCTAAATACCACCTCTCGTGTCCACAAATTCCTCTTAAATAGGTTCAAATGTTTGTGTCCATAGAACTCTGAATTCTCTTCTATACTGGAGATCTTTAGAAAATTAAATCACAATGAGAAAGTTGCTCTAGTGACACTGAACAACTATAGCTTTTCTCTTGTATTGCACTGTTAGACTATTTAGTCTTCCTCCCTCCCTCCCTCCCTCCCTCCCTTCTTCCCATCCCTCCCTACCTCCCTCCCTTCCTTTCCTCCTCTCTCTCTCTCCTCTCCTTCTCATCATTGTTTATGTGATAGTTCCAGGATGCTAATATAACCAGCTGACCAGTGCAATATCTTGACATCTTGATTGGAACTTTGGTGCTCCCGGGCCACAGCTTGGAGTCACACATGAATTTTATACCCTTCTCTCTATTTGCTCCTTTATTTCATGTTCTGCTCTAAAAGATCACTCCCTGGTTCCTGTGCTTTGAGTGCTCTGGGTCTTCAAATACGTTGTTCAGTCATCCCTAATGCTCTTTGCCAGATTTCCAGTTATTAATTCCTTCCAAAACATCTCCAATGTCACCTCTTCAGAAAAACTTGATGCAAATCATAATAACAATAGTTAATATATCTTAGATAAAAACTAGGTCAGACGTAGTACATTTACATGGGCCACAGAATTTAATTCTTCTAAAAAGCCTGTAAGGTAAATATTATTATACTCATTTTAAAGATGAAGAGACAGACTCAACATAATTAACTCATTTTCTAAAGTAAGTCCAATTGCTAAGAGGGAAGTCGGATTGCAAAACCCATGTTGGTTCCAACATCAACGTCTATTCTTAACTGTGTTGTGAGGTTCAAATGCTGCATGTCTGTGACTCCTTATGCTTACATTCAGCCATTCTTTCATAAGCCCCCTTCAAGGTAATTTCCTGCACAAACCTTTCCTAATTCCCCCATTAGATCACCTCTACATTTGAAATCTTCTTTTTCTATTATTTGCTCTGCTCCTGAGACCTTTGTCATTTCTCTTCTTGTACTATTTTCTCTTATTCTCTGTGTTACCTGGCGGGCTGTTTTTGACACCCCTGAGGACTGGAGCCAGGTCTTATTGATTCTGTCTGCTTAAAGAGCTCAGAATTCTGCCCAATAAATGTCTGATAAATACCCAAACAATTGATCAACATGTCTCTGAGTGGATTTTTAAAGAGCCTGACATAAGAATGATTCTGCTTACAGGAAGGGGGCGAAAGGAAAGATGGTTTAAGCCATGATTTAGTTACCTTTAATCCCTCTAATTGAGATTTTAGCTTTGAAGTTAAATTCCGAAATGATTAAAAGTGCATTACTGACCTCACACACCATTCCAGCTGTACGTCAATGCTCACCCACTGGGAGTATCAACCTCCCGAAGGTCAAAGCTGATGTCGGAGGGAGGAGCACTTGCAATAACGGTGCCAGAAGATGTAGGCCTTGGGGAACTGCATAAAGCAGCCCACCCTTTTCTTCACACAGGGCGTGCTACCACTTGCTAATCACTCAACAGCTAGCCTGTGATGGAATTTCTTCCCTGGATTTACACACTGTCAAAGCAGACCCATCAGTGGACCTTCCCTTTACTAAAAACTGCCTATTTCCATGAAACTGTTTAGCTTCGAAGACAGGAAATTACTGCAGTCCTAAAGAGGGGGAAATGAGATAATGCTACAATTTCTCTGTTATCATTTGAGACAAGATTGAGAAAGCAATATGTCCCATATATTATTTCTAAAACCTTTTGATATATACATGTATGTATATATATCAGATATAGTCAGCAGTTTATATCATTCTTTTATATATGCCTACTAATTTATGAGAGGTTCCCAAACTCTGTCCAAGTAAGAGAAGACCCCACTAAAAGTAACACAAACTTTGAAGAAATTTTGATCTTGTGTAGCAATGTGGTCAACAGCAGTGTCAATTAATTCAGTGATTTAACAATATCATCAAGGACCCAGGTTCCTAACATCTCTCAGTTGGCACGACTACAAGGTGAATGCCACCGTTTCCGGCTTCAGGTCATACTACAACGAAGTCAGACAGGAAGAAGGAAAGGAGAGGGCAGGGCCTGTTTACATGTTCCTTGTTAAAGGTGATGGATGTTTGCTAGAAACCTGCTGCGTAAGTCTCTCACAACTCATTAGCCGTACCCCACTCCTTCTTACCTTTCTTTTTGGTAACTATAGTAAAAGCAATGTCGTCTATTTAAGGGGAAAGTGCCAGCTAAAGACATCAGATTCCAGAAATGTTTATTAAACACCTAATATGGTCCAAGGACGTGATGTCTATATATATGTTGTTATACTTTAACTTCACAAAAGAAAATATGTGGGGAGGGAGATAGTGATATTACCATTTCACAGAAGAATCTAACTCATAGGATGGTTAAATAAAATCTTCAAGACCACCCAACTAGCAAATGGTAGAAATAAAACATAAATCCAGGTTGTCTGGCTCTAAATTCAGTATACTTTTCACAATGCTACTTTATAGACTTAGAAATACTAATTTAATTAAAGGAAGTAGGTCTAAACACTATACTGTTTTAAAAGACATGATGGGTGAGAATAATATACTAAAGAGTTTAGGCAAATATGTTCAAAACTGGAATGCATGTACTGGTTAGTGGCACTTGACATAAATGTAGGTGATATCCATCAGGGTATTCAATACTATTGAATTGGACTTCTGCTTCTAGAAAGATAGAGTGAATGCACCTTACCTATTCATCTCCACAAACACAACTGAACTCCCCAGACATCATGTCAAGACAAACATAAGAAGATTCTGAAATGTGGAGAGAAGGTGACAACTTGACTAGGGATTTGACACCCAAGGAAAGACGGATGGTAGGTTCCCTGGGTTTTCTTTTTGCCTCTTATATCCTGCACTAGGAGCCAAAGAAGCTGCTATGAATGTTTGTATCCCCCCAAAGTTCATATATTAAAATCCTACTCCCCAATTTCATAATATTAGAAGGTGGGTCTTTGGGAGATGATTGGGCCATGAGAGTAGAACCTTCATGAACCCAATGAGGGTCCTTATAAGCAAGACTCCAGAGAGATCTCTTGCTCCTCCCACCATGTAAGGACAATGAGAAGATGACCATCTGATGGCTCTCATCAGATTCCTATCTGCCAGCACCTTGATCTTGGATTTTCCAGTCTCCAGAATCGTGAGAAGTAAATTTGTGTTGCTTATAAGCCACTGAATTTATGGTGTTCTTTTATGACATCCTGAACAGACTAAGACAACGTGTAACCTGGAAATTCAAAGGAGGGTGGTTGTAGGGGACGCCTCAACAAAGGCTCGCTCGCTCTAGTTAAAGAACCAGGAAAGAGACAACTCCACAAAGGCAGAAACCATTTAGGCAGTAACTGTTCTACTCCAGCCAAACACCATAGGGAAACAAACAAAAAAAACTAACAAACTAACAAACAAGCTGGACATTCCTCCCCCCAGGCTAGCAAATACAAAGTGGGGAACTTAGACATTGGCTCTTACCGGGCTGCAACGGGGCATCTCAACACCTCTTCCTAGTGGTACCAGAGAAGGCTGATAGAGAGTATCAGTCAGCACTATCGGGGAAAGTGAACTTCTACCCTCACCTCACAGTAGGGAAGCACCACTCCACTTAGCCATTGAGATGTATCCAATGAAGCCTAGTAACACATTGTGACTGTCACTGTCAGCCCCTGGTAATGAGGCAGGCACCTTTGCAGTATCAGCGGAGACCACGTGGGTAGCAGGAATTCACACCCCTGATTAGCAGTAATGAGGAATGCTTCCTTCCGGCGTGTGAGGCCCAGCAAGGAACCCGGATTTCTATCTCCACCTGGAGGTAACGATGTGGCATTCCCCTCCTGCAGCTGGTACGATAGCAGAAAACGCCAAGTAAAACAGAAGGTTTAAATGAGATCCAGTCTCACAACATAATTGAACATTTTCAGGTTTCAATGAAAAATTACTTAGCCTACGAAAACCAGGAGGAGCTCAAGCTGGATTCAAAAGAGACAATTAATAGTGCCAACTTAGAGATGACACAGATGTTAGAATTGTGTGACAAAGGCTTTAAAGCAACCATTATAAACATGCTTCAACAAGCAATTATAAACATGCTTGAGACAAATTAAAAAAAATTAAATACTCAGCAAAACCAAAACAGATGAAAGAAGAACCAAAAGGAAATACTGTAAGTGAACTACATAACGGCCAAAGTTAAAATATCAGTGTCTGGGTTCAACAACCAAACAGTGGAAAAGAATGGGGAGCTGGGAGGTAGAACAATAGAAATGGTCCAATCTGAATGACAGAGAAAAAACAGACAAAAAATGAAATGGACGGAGCCTGAGAAACCCATGGGACTATAACAAAATATATAACATTCTCGTTACCTTACCTGCTGGAGTCTCAGCAGGTAAGGAAAAAAAGAGTGCAACTGAAAAACTACTCAAAGAAATAGTGACTGAAAATTTCCCCAATTTGGCAAGAGACATACATCTACACGAGAAGCAAACTCCATACTGGATAAAGCCAAAGAAATCGATGCCTAGACACATTATAATTAAACTTCTGAAACTGAAGACAGAAAAATTTTGCAAGTAGTCCGAGGAAAGTGGCACCTTTTCTATGGGGTAAAAATAATTTCTCATCAGAAAACACAGAGGTCACAGAGAAGTAGTCCAGTATTTTCTAAGTGATGAAAAATCCCAGATCCAGTGAAAACGCCCTTCAGGAATGAAGGGAAAAGCAAGATGTTCTCAGATGAGGGGAAACTACTTGAAATTGTCTTTCCAAAAAGAACTATCGAAGGAAGGCATCTAAACAAGAAGAAAATAAAGAAATCTTGGAGAGAAGAAAGAACACAGTAAGCAAAAATGTATGTAAATACAACAGACTTTGTGTCTCTTCTTGAATTGTCTAAACTATGTTTTCTAAATGATGCCAGCTGAAGCAAACAAACATTACAATACTGTCTGATGCAGTTCTTCTAAATGTATGTAGTGAAAGCATTTAAGAAAATTATTTTATAAATGGGGGAGAGTCAAGGGAACTAAGGAGAGGTAGGCTTTCTGTACTTCACAGGAACTGGTAAAACGATGATGGAAGGTAGGTAGTTATTAATGTAATGTAATGTAATGTAATGTAACATCCAGAGCAACCACTCCAATGTTGTGCTATTTTGAGTTTAAAATATATATTCAAGAATGCTACAGATAAATCAAATTGAAATCATAAAAAAAATGTTCAAGTAACCTTCAGGAGGATAGGAAATGAAAACAAACAGAACAGAGGACAAACTTGAAAAAACACAGTGTTGCTTACACAGTGAGAAAACAATTCCCTTTTCAATTTCTTCCCAACCCCTCATCAAGTCAGACGGAAGTCCCAGCGTGGTGACAAAAGCATCGGCCCTTCTCTCGTGTTATGAGCCCCTCCTTTCTGACCTGGAGACAGAGCAGGGCTCAGACTCAGAGCCTTGGCTGGTGACAGCATTTAGCCAGAACTTTCTAGTGTTTTCATTGCATTTATTTTTCAGGTTACTTTTCCTTGTAGCAAAAGATATAGATTTTTACACATAGGTGTTATAAAATGTTCATTTTTCAGTAATTTAGGGGACATGGTGGATCAACCAATGAAAAAGTTATATATTCATAATAGTTCATATATTCGTATATCCAAAAAAACAAATATCAGGAAGATGACATCCAAGTGATTGACATTTATTAACATATTTAGGCAAAGTAGCAAAGCCACTTCCTATCACATATATTCATAAAACTTCTGTATTGATATGTATCATGTGTTTTTAAGCCTACCGTAATGTGAGCTTCTTGAAATCAAGAAAGATGTCATTTTGGTTTCTTTAGCATTTAGCATTGTATTTGTCACATAATGTTCTTAATAAATGACTGATTAAACTGCTCTAAAGGGGACTATAGAAGAATAAGAGCCCACTCAACCCCTTTGCTATATTTTGCCTCTGGTGGGCAAGAAGTCATGAATAATTTAAATGCTTGAATTGCCTCTAAGCATGGGTTTATGTACGCATGGGCTAGTGGCTGTAAAACCAAGGGAGGTGGGAATGCATGGGATGATACCACTTGACAAGCGTCTAGAGTAGAAATGTAAGAGGGTGCTCCCTGATATTACAAATCCAGCCTTCCGCAAACTATGTTTAGCTTTCCAATGAAATATTTAACATAGGTAGGTGTTCATTTATATTATATTTTAATCAAGTACACTGTGTACCAGGATCTTGATTTTTTAAAAAGATTGTAGATATGGGGTCTGCTCTTGAGGAACAAGGTCATAACTTTAATAAGAATTATCATTAGCTAGATTGGTGACAAGGAAGGTCTTTGTTTGTGCCTGTTCCTGTATATCTTTGTGAGAATGTCTTCTGTCTTTGTACATTTAAGACATTAAAGCTCCAGGTTTAATCATGCCCTTCTTCCTCACCTATTTAATTTCAATAGTGGCAAGAGAATCCCTCAGAAGCTGAGTTTCCATTATTTCCGGAAATGACATTTTCACATTTTCTCTTGCAATATGAAATTATCCAAGAAGACACAAGCATTTTTCACTAAGAAAAAAAAATCCACTCTGTGTTTGTGTGTGTGTGTGTGTGTGTGTGTGTAGCAAAGTTGAATTTGTGGCTAAGATTATATTGTGGGGCTTTCTTCCTTGAGCAAGTTCGTTATTACTCTCAAACAAAAACAATAACAGAGACCAATGACTACATTTTCCAGAGGTGGCCTGAGCAGATCTGACCTGGAAACAGGTAAGGATCATGGAAGTTAGCACAGTGTCTTGCTACGCAAATCACTATTGATTGTGTGATATCAATTTTTGAAGCCTCCTATTTGAAATAATCTTGACAGTATTACAAGTTTAGCAAACTCCTTTTACATAGATAAATACCAAGTAAATTTGACCTGTTACTATTAAAATGATCACAAATTTTGAATCCCTGGTCTCACTTACTGAAATTCATTGTATAGTCCTAAGAATTCTATGGTGCCTTAGGGAAGGAAAAATTAATATTTTATTTTAGAAGAATAAGAGTTTTGTGTAAAATAAAGCAAGAAAATTAAGTTTGTAAATTTTACTCATTTGATCTTATAAAGGACAATTTGGCTTAATTACAATGAGTGGAATGTTGTGATAGAATATACATCAGGAAGAAAAGGGTTGCACAATGTTCTCCATAGAATATTCTGACAATTTCATATCCCCTTATGTCTAAGAACAATGGCTTCTTTCATATTCCACTTTCACATCAATTTCACAAGAATGAAAGGCCATATTTGTGGGAAATGACATTTCAAAACTGAAAAAAAAGGGAAGCACACACTTATGAGGAAAAAATGATTCATTTCAGAGGCATAGTTCTGTCTGATGCCCTATTAACCAGAATTAAATATATAGTTTATTTCTTCACTCAGTAAATATTTACTGAGAGCATGACATGCGCCAAGCCCTCTCTTTTATTAGCAAAGTTACTTTGGTGAGCTACGCAGAAAAAATGTCTTCTCTAGCAGGACTTATATTTTATTGAAAAGATTCAGATTATAAACAGAGAAAACTCTGAGGAAATTTTGGATAATGAAAAATACGATAGAGGAGATGAAAGTGGGTGTTATAATAGAAAGTAACTAGTGTTGAGAGAGAAAGCTATCGTTATATCGAAAGTCGAAGAAGGTACGATGGTCTGTCTACAATAACGTAGATCTAGGCTCAGGGCTTTAACATCCTGCATAGCATAGCCAACACACACACACACACACACACACACACACACTACAAAACACACAGGTGCATCTGTCACTTCCAGCCCATCATTGGCACAATGCTGGCTTTAACTTTAAACAGCTACCCTAATGACTAATGGCATTCAGATCCCGGGGAAAGGCTTCTTCACCTCTCTTCGCCTTATGTCCTCAAAAATGACAGTGAGAGTTTAGCATAGTCTACTGTTGATTTCAGAAGTAAAAACCTCTGCATCCTTAGAAAGTTTGAGTAGCTGACTTGCCTAGACAAAAAAGAGGACAAGTTCTTCTCAATTAGGTGAATAAATTCTTGCACAGAAAGGATTATTTTCCAGTACAAGAATAAATCCATTTTCTTGTTATTTGTCTTCTAATTTTTGTTCCTGGAGGTATTTGCACACCAGGATGGTATCCACAATATTTAACACATATGTATAATATATGTTATATATGTATGAATATGTATATGTGCACACATATATGTACTTGTGCCTATATCTGTAGCTAGCTATATCTGTATATAACAGGTCTAGATGTAATATACATAAAGTCTTTACCAATTTTTCATTTTGAGATCTAGATAGTCTTTGAACTCTAGCCTTGATAAACTTTTATTTTATTGCATTATTAATATTTATTTAAATATACAACTAATATTTATTTAATATGTACATTTATTTAAATATATAAATGTTTCTATAAAATTATATTTAAATATTATGTGCACTTTATTTAAAACTGACAGCCATGCCTTGACCCGTGCAGCTCAGTTGGTTGGGCATCATCCCACAAAGTGTACGGTCACCTGTTTGATTCCCAGTCTGTGCACATACCTCTGTTGTGGGTTCAGTTTCCGGTCAGGGTGTGTACAAGGGGCAACTAATCAATGTTTCTCACACTGATGTTTCTCTTGCTCTCTTTCTCCCTCCCTTTCCCTCTCTTTAAGAAAAAATAAAATATTTTAAAAAATTGATGGTTATTAGTTATTGTTCACCTTTTGCTCTTTATCATTTTCATAGGTAATTTTAAATAGTTAAAATTTTTGAAATACCTTTTTGAAAACATGATGATACAATTATATTTAAATTTATAACTTTGACAAAATATATGCACATATTATATATTTCAAATATATTTAAATGTCATATACTTCCAATCTATTAAATTTTATTTTCAATCCTTTTGATCATTAATTATGAATACATTTGAAAGTGTACAAACTGATTACAATAATACAATAAGTGATATGGCTAAAGTGAAAGCAAGAAAATTAAATTCATGAAAATATTATATAATAGTTTATAAACTATGTATGAGGTTTGTCCAGAAAAAGGCAGCCATTGTTAATATAACAAGAACGGTTTGTATGACATTGAGGTAACCTGGCAGCCAAGGAGAGTGAGCTGGAATGCGCATGTGTGAACAATGATGACTTCACTGTACTAATCGGTGGGAGCAGTAGACACCCATTGGGTGAGCATGTGTACTGTGTGGCTGTTGCATGCAAAATAACTGAACAAGTAGAGCAACTAATCAACCCCAAGTTTTGCATTAAGCTTGAACTTTCCTCCACAGAAATTATTCAGATGATTCAGAAGGCTGCAGCCATGGGCAACTAGTGATTGGCAGCTTCATCATGACAACCTGCCTGCTCATGTATCACATCTCATGCAGTTTTTTGGTGAAACATCAATCACCCAGGTGACTCAGCCCCCTTGCAGCCCAGGTTTAGTGACTTGTGACTTCTGGCTTTTCCCAAAGCTAAAAATCACCTTTGTAAGGGGCGAGACTTCAGACCACCGATGAGATTCAGGAAAATATGATGGGGCAGCTGATGCCAATTCCAGCAAAGGATTTTGCAGAATGTTTTGAACAGTGGAAGAGATGCAGGGAGAACTGTGTGAGGTCCAAAGGTGCCTATTTTGAAGGGGACTGAGGCATCATTGTCCTATGCACCATGATTTTGTATCTTGTATCTTCAGTAAATGTATATATTTTTCATACTACATGGCTGGACACATTCTGGACAGACTTCGTCTATGTTTATTCTGTCACTCATCTAAACATCACCAGTCCTCCAACCAGAACACGAAGCCATGTGCAGTAATAACTCCATTAGATTCAGCTCTCTGATATTTTGTTCGTCTGCAATTACATAGAGTTTGAAATTTAATTTCTCTGTTATAAGGACAAATTTGGAGGATTCAACATGGTGTAACATACTCTTGTTAGCTTGTCAGCTGGTCATTTAGACATGAGGTCTGTGGGTTTCCATTTGTTCTCCTACCCTAAGCCCAACAAATGTTGGGGGCAGATCGGCCTGAAAAGCAGTATGGCAGCTATGTGTCGGTCTGAGTGCAGGGAGAGAAAGATGCTTGATATGCTAGAGAAACAGTAAGAAGGGCAGTATGACTAGAACCCAGACAGCTGGGGAGAATACGTGAGACCAAAGGCAAAGCTATTACAGTAAGCCAGATGAGATATGATTGACAGCAGGCTCGTAGGAATGTAAGTGGAAGAAGCTGGAATTAGTATGTACATTGGAAGTACCATGGAAAGGACTGCTGAAAGATTCCACATGGGATATGAAGAAACAAGTCGGGATGTCTTAAACAAATGGGAGATCCACTAGAGTAATGCAGCCATTTACTGATACACAATCACAATTACTCTGCAGATGGTATTACTATAAATATGTTTACTCTGAAGATTGTATTACTATAAATGTGTTTACTCTGCAGATTCTATTACTATAAATGTGTTTAAAGGTGGACAACCAGCAATGTGAAAGTGATAACAATAACAAGAACAGTGATGCCTACTATCTGAATGCACCTCTGTACTTATAAAGGATTCACTTAATTGTCTCATAAATCCCTAGTTGTACCACCTTCAGCAAGTTATTGAACGTGAGTCTAGTACTTCTGACTTTAATTTCTTTCCAATGTACGAAAAGTTGACTCTCTAGTGTTTTTCTCAGTCTAACTTTCTACAGTTTGGGTGCTTTAACCTTGGATCCCAAAGCTAACAAAAGCCAACCATCTACAGAAACTGTACAGATTGGCCTCCTTCCTTATGCATGGTGAGAGAGCCCCTGCCTTCACCCTGAGTTAGCAGCCTAAGCATTCTATTCCTCATTCCTCACTTAATCTACCAAAGCAGATTATGGGCTTCCACAAGCAGCTCTTACAAACATTGTCCTCATTAAATAGTTATAAGATCCCATGAGATGAGAAATGTCATCTTGAATTTTAAAAATTTAAAATAGACCAAACTGAGGCAAGGGGGAAAAAATGTGAGCCCAGGTTTTTTTGGTTTTTGTTTGTGTGTGTGTGTGTGTGTGTGTGTGTGTGTGTGTGTGTTTTGTCCTTATGCTCTTCGTTAGCCACACGCACACTGTAGCCACTTCCTCTCCCTTCAGCGGCGCTGCCCGGTTTCGGAAGCCTTCTCTGCCAAGCCAATTTGCACCTCTTACAGGCTCCCATTTTCTCAAAAGACAACACACACTAAGAGATTCTTTAAATCACCCTTGACAACTCTGTCTCTCTCTGTGCCCATATCCATTTCCGCTGTCAAGTGGAAATTTTTATTTTACATTCTAAATATGTCCGGAGCCTCTCCCCATCTCTCCATTTGCAACCCCAGCGTTCGGAAACAAGCGACCATCATTTCTCTTGGCAGGAGTTCATCTTCCTTCTTTCTTGTGCCTTTCCAGTCTGTTGTCCACATTGAGTTAGAGTGAGCTTTTCAAAAATGCAAAGCTGATCATGCTTAAAATATGTCCGTGGTTTCCCATGGTTCGGGGGATCAAGGACGCAATACTTTTTACTATGGCCAGCATAGCCGTGCACAATTGGGTCTTCACCGGCTTCCCCAGCCCCATCTTTACCACGGCTCCTCTTGCTGCGCCATAGACACTGTGGGTTCCTACAGTGCTCGCACGTGCCGTACACCCTCCTGCTCCAGGGCCCTTACAGTGCTGTCTGTGTGACCTGAAATGCTCCTCGCCTGATCTGTGCCTAATAATTGTTCCATTGTAAGAATCTTACCTCAGCTATTGCCTTCTCTGGAAAGTGTTGGGGATCTCCCTGAACGAATCAAATTACCGAGTTATAAATTTACACAGCACCCTGTACCCGTTCTTACTAAAATTGTCATTTCATGTGTATGTCTGCCAGGTTGGGTCATATCTGTCTTAAAATTAGATTGTAGACTCAGTGAGGGCAGAAGAAACCTGATTTTACTCTCCATTTTCAACACTTATCCCAGTGCCTAGGACACACGAGGCCCTCGATAAATATTTTATACATGATTATACAAATTAATTAAGTAGCTGAACGGTGAATTTCTTGGCAAATAGTCAAAGTTGTTTAAAAAAGATATAGGCTTAGAAAATGCCTATTTCTAAAAGAAACTTAAGAATTGCCTACAAAAAAATAGTGTAAAATACCTTAATGTAATACTTAAATTATTTGTTTTAGTTTACTTAGCTATTTTGTAATTATTTTGTATTTGGCTATTTTATTTTTTATTGTTATCCTATTACATTCGTCCCAATTTCCCCCCCTTCACCCTCCTCTGCCCGGCCCAAACACCTGCTCCCACAACCAACCCCCACACTGTTGTCCATGTCCATGGGTCATTCAAAATGTTCCTTCCCCTTCCTTCCACCATTAACTCCGTCCCCTTAAATTACTTTTTCGTGGGAAATCACAGTTAGAATAACAGAACAAGAATTAGAAACTATCAAATATTTGTACAGGCAACATTTAGCACTGAGATGTAATCTGATTTTTTAAAGATTTATAAGGTGCTAAGGCTATCTTTAGAGTAACATTCTTATTATGTTCTAGAAAATAGCATGGCAACTCAAGGCGCTTAGATGGAAATCAAACAAAGTCATTCTTCTGTGATTCAGTACTGGATGGGTTATTAGAATCCGTGACCCAGATACATCTGTGGGTGCGAACACAAGCTCAGCCTTATTCGTTCCCCAAGCCAGCCAAGCACTGCTTATAAATGACCCAGAAGAAGCAATAATGGGGTATGTCTTTTCTGAGGACCCACTGTTCTTAATGAATTTTCCTAGTTAGCCCTTAAAATATCTCTGAAGCAGATTCTTGCATTTTTCTATTTTAAACATGAGGTAACTGCCATTTTAGTTATCCTGAAGTAGACACACAGCCCAAGTGCGGTACGTGAGTCACCATTTACCAAAATATCTCCTACAGAACATACATAACAGGAAAGCGGTTGACTGGTATTTTTTTTTAAAGATTTTATTTATTTATTTTTAGCGAGAAAGAGAGAGAGAGAGAGAAACATCAATGTACGGTTGCTGGGGGCCATGGCTTGCAACCCAGGCATGTGCCCTGACTGGGAATAGAACCTGCGATGCCTGGTTTGCAGTCCACACTCAATCCACTGAGCTATGCCAGCCAGGGGTTAACCGGTATTTTTTAATTAAAAAAACAACAATGACAAAATTTAGTTTAGATCCTAGGTCAAATACATTTTTTTTGAAAAGTTCCTTTTTATTGTGTCATTTATCAGAGATGAATGCAATTTGTGATCCTCCAAAAAGAGGTGACTAACACACAGAATTTCTTGTATTTATTGGGCCTCTTGAAATACCAATATATTTCAAGAAGTAGTTCAAGAAACTCTTATGGTTTGTGGACCACAGCTCGGGAGGCTGTGAGAGTGCAATGTACATGCTTTTAGACCGCAAACAAAGTGTGAGTATTTTCTTTCACCTCAAGTGTCCCCTGCCTGTAGCATGTTTGGAAAAGGGGGAGGAGGGGGAGGAGACTGTTTAAATCCTAAATTTTCAGATCGACTCTAGATACCCTGAGTTCTATACTCTTCTAAATTATTTTCCTTGTCTGAAGCTCAGATAGTTTCAAAGACTCCAAGCTTACTAGTTACCAATCGCATAAGGATTCAGTTAAGCAAGAGGAGTAACTTTTAGAGGACTGACGTACAACATGCACCTGTAGTCGGTATTACTGTATCATGCGTTTAAAAATTTAAGAGGGTACATCTCATGTTAAGTATTCTTACCACAATACAATGAAATAAAATAGAGTAAAGATTAGTGAGCTCAAGGCACACATAATTTGGAATCAGAACAAGGTTTACTAGACTTCGAAGACTGTGTTCTTTTTGCTGAAGTTTAGTGCTACTCACGTGTTTCCCCGGCAGACAAAGCCCGTGTCACGGAGAGAATGTGGGGTGTGGGATGAAACTGCCTAGGAACAAGCTCCTTCTGGAATATTACAAACTCCAACACTGACTAAATATGTAAACCCATGACTTACATAACCTACCTAAAGTTCACTAATGTCATCAATACAAAAAGAACAGTAGTAAGATCACCATGAGGATTAAACAAGATAATGAATATAAAAAGACACAGTGAGCATCCTCAAATAGTCACCACTACTGTTGTGCATACTGTCATGCATACGTGGTTGGAGAAATTGTCTGATGAAGGAAGTTTTTGTACATAAATTAAATTTAGAGAACTGGGATATTTATTCCAAAATGACAAGCAAGAATTTTTTGAAAATATTTAGAAAAGCTTGTTATGCCCTGGCTGGTGTGGCTTAGTGGATTGAGTGCTGGCCTGTGAACCAAAGAGTTGCTGTTTGATTCCCAGTCGAGGTACGTGCCTGGGTTGTGGGCCAAGTCCCCAGCAGGAGGCGCTTGAAAGACAACCACACATTGATGTCTCTCTCCCTTCTCCTCTCTCGAAAAATAAATAAATAAAATCTTTTAAAAAACTTGTTAAAGTGTTTATTGGAGTTTATTTTAGTCATTGATTTTTATTATTTGTTATTATCAGGGTTTAGTAACCTGGGTTAAAGAGATTTATGACTGGGTAGATTTTAGGAAGTCCGTGACTCCTAAGTCATAAACTAATCTGTATCTGCATGTGGCTGTACACGTTTTCCTCCTGAAGACAGGTGCATGACTTTTTTCAGATTCCTCACCCCTAAAATTTAGTAATCTCTTACCTATATATCTATCTCTATCACTTCTCCCGACATGGGTTACATGGTAAGGTGTGTTTGTCCTATATAAGTGAAATCATTTCACAGAGATTTTCAGGTGTCAAATTTTGTAGATTTCTTTGCAAGCCATATAAACATTTAGGTTCCACCTTTGGGTAATCATGGGCTATGCAGAAAACTTAGGCTACATTTTCTAAGTACTCAAATGTCAGCATGTAATCCAATAGCCTGAGCACCCACGTGTACACACTCACACACCTGTGCGCAAAAGAGCGACTTGATAATGTCACCGTCTACTTGACCTATGCTAAAAAATAAACAAAAAACCCCACTGAAACTGCAAATTAAAAAGGGTAAATAGAATAAAGAAGAGTTGAAGAGGAAAGGTCATTCATTAAATAGTTCACTATATAATA
The DNA here is from genome assembly GCF_004126475.2 of Phyllostomus discolor. NCBI lineage: Eukaryota > Metazoa > Chordata > Mammalia > Chiroptera > Phyllostomidae > Phyllostomus > Phyllostomus discolor. The sequence continues at coordinate 127,044,316 of NC_040909.2, read as the reverse complement.
AGGCTATTGTCCTCACTGCCCATCATCCAGGGCATTAGCAAAGCACATGAAGGGAAAATATGTATACTATTTATTTCAAACTTTGGTCTTAATCTTATGCCAAACATTGTTGTTTCTCAGACAAATCACTATACTCTTAAGCTCTTCCTTGTTCCTCCTGGGTTGGATTCTGGGAAACAGTATTTCCCGGACCCCTTGGCCAGCAGTGTTCTATTAGGTCAGCCCGCGGGAGGTAAGACCTGGGCGGCTGAAGAGAAGTGAGCCATTTTCCGACGGCAGGAGCTGTCAGTAGTCACCTGGGCCACGGCAGGCAGTGGACGTGGGTGTGTTTTATGGTCCCTGATTCCTCCTGAGACTCTGTCACCTTAGTGCTACAGGAAACGAGCCCATGGGTGGTGACTTCCATGCTGCCCTTGGACTTCTACAAAGTGGCCTATCCCTGCTCCAAACTATCAACTGAAATACGAGTCTAGTACCGTATATTAAACCGCATTTTACTTCAGATACCCAGGATGGCTTCTATTTTTCAGGACTAAATGTTATGGATAGCATAATACAAACAACACAGAAATGAGAAGCAAAATGAGCCTAGTACTAAACTAGTAGAAGTCCGGGCTATTAATTCTTCCATTAACTTGCTGGGAGACTCGGGCATGTGATTTTACCTTTTAGGGCTCAGTTTACTTATGTGTGGTTTCAGATGATTTCAGTAATAAAATTTTCCAAACATTTAAGGAAGAGATTACACTAATCTTACACACCTGCGTCAGATGATTAAAGAAGGACAAAATGTTTCCCAATGAATCACAAGGGAACATGATAAGAGAGGAAAATTACAGGCTAACCTCTCTCTCATGAACGTAGTTGCAAGAAACCTAAGCAAAATTTCAGCCAGTGAAATCCAGGGATATATAAAGTAGATAGCATATCATAGCACAATTAGATTTAATGCATGAAAGCAGATGTAATACGTGAAAATAAGTTAAGGTGATTTATTATATTACGAAAGAAAGGAAACATACAATCATTTTGGTGAATGTAAAGAAAATGACAGAAAGGCTACAATCTTTTTATGATAAAACTCTCGGAAAGCTCGAGAGAGATGGTAACATGCTTATTCGGTTAAATAAGGAAAACTAGGAAACATTACATTTTACAGTGAAATTTGAACAATTTTGCACTGAACCTGTGAGCAAGACAGGACCTGTTTGCACTGCTTGCACACGGGGGCTCAGAGCCAAAGCAGCACACCTGGCAGACGCCCTCGTGTGTAGTCAGTTCTTAACAAAGGCAAGAAAATGGCCGTGCACTGCTATTTTGTCAAAAATAACGTAAAATAATGAGAAATAACTGATTTAATTTAGCCGTTGGAAGGAAGTACGTTAGGGTTGTAAGATGAGAAAACCGGTCAACCTGATCACTTTTACAAACAAGAAAGAAAGGGAGGGAGGGAGGAAGGGAAGGATGGATGGGGGAAGGAAGGGAGGCTCTAAATGGACATTTCCATTAAAGAAATAGGCTGAGCGCTTGATGGTGGGGAGCCGGTAGGAAAGGGGACCAAAGTCTTGGAAAGTATTGCTAGATGGAGAAAAGCCAAGTGATAACAATAGGGCTTACCAAAGGTATGAAATAATCTTGCACTCCTCTCCCATTCAAAAAAAAAAAAAAACCGCATTGTCGCTGCTTTTTAAAGACATTTACAGTTCATATATCCACCCCCAGCTGACTGTGGTGGTTTTGCCCCCCACACATTTCAATCTGCCTTTGTGCAGAATGTTTGTTCTTTTCTTTTGGAATAGGTCATCCATGTTTACAAAAGTTGCCCTTGCCTTTTATTTTTTGTGCTTCAAAATTGTAATGTCTGGGATCTAATCTGATTACTTGCATATCACTGGGGCCCAGCTCTGGGCAGGCGAGGCTGAACAATAGGATTTTGACGCCTCCCAGGCCTTTCAAAAAGGAGAGGCAGCGTGGGGACGGAAGTATGGATTTCATATCGTTGAGGACACACCACCGATATTCACATTTCTTTTTGCTTGTGAAACGGAGGGTATAAAGGTAGTAAAAATAGTTCTGACAGTTTATCTTCAAATGGGTAATTGGGAGGCCAGTAGGAATTTTCAAACATAATATAACAAAATCAAGACACAAAAAAGTTCCTTTTCATCTGCACAGAGGCTCTGTTGAAGCTGAAATACTTGTGGGATATTAGGAATGAAAAATGTCAGCATGCACACTGCCCAGGCTTGCCTGGTTTATGGCTCCCACCTCGTGGCCATCGTTTCTGCCCGGAAAAAGAGCCTCTTTGTCCCTGGAGCCTTGCCTTTCCGAGACGAGAAACATCCCCAAGCATCCTCTCACTTTGACATATAGGTCATGGCATTCAGAGAATAATGCGAGGAATTGCCTGAGTGCCAGTTCGCTGAATTGCTGGGACATGCAACTATTTAGTGAGGATTCCATCGAGCCTTGTTGCTCCTACGAATTTCCTTCCTGAATGAAAAGTCACATTTCAAGTGGAAAAAGACCTGCCTGAGTTTTTTAGTGGCTTGAAATGCAAGATTTGCAAACAAATAAAAGGCCAAAAAGGGAGGGAAGGGTGGTAGGAGGGAGACACAGGAGATGGAGACAGAGGGAGACGTGTCATTCCAAAGTCTGAACCTAAAGCCTGTATTAGTGATGTGTGTGTGTGTGTGTGTGTGTGTGTACGTGTGTGTTGAAATCCACAAGAGGAAGGCCAATCCTCTAATTCAGAGCGGAAATGATCCAGACCTTGAAATGAGCCCATTTCCTGATGTTTTGGCCAGTGGAGAAACTTGGTTTTTGGAGAAAGACGAGACTGACCTGAGCGCTCCGCCCTCGGCCAGAAGTGCCCTGTACCTGCAGCCCTGGGCCTGATCCTAGAGAGGAGCCGTGAGTTTCTGGCACAGCTCTGGAATGCAGTGGTCGATTTCTCTTAGGTAAGGGTGCTGTCACCATGGCTCCTTTAAGGCAGACCATTTTTAAGCACAGCTTAGTTGTTCGCAATTGTTAAAACTGTGGCACTAAAGGACAGCCACTTCTCTCTCTCTGCATATTTGCTACAGTCAATACTGTATGCCAGCTAAAACACTTAATCCTCTCCCAAACCTTGTAAGGTAAGGAATTCTTGTTACCTCTCGCCAGTGACAGAGAAGTATGCCAATCTAGGCACTCTGTCTTTGCAGCTTGTTCTAAGAAATAAGCCCTAATAAAGCCTGCCACGTTTTTCTACTTTATTTTCCCTTCCTTATGCTATTACAATCACTCTTGAAACTACACTGCATCTTGTATGTATAGGCAGGGAGTCCAGCTATTAAAATAACTTGTTGCTTTTTTCTCCTCCTTTCCAAAAATGAAAAGCATTCATTCGTACATGCGTGAATACATTGGCTGATTCATGGATTTATTCATTTATATGTCCAATGTCTTTTTGTGAAGCTGGTGCGACTTACATGTTTTTTAGGTTCTGGGGTTACAGACTTGGGAAGTGGGAGAAAGGAAAAAGTCACATTTACATAAGAATGGTATTAAATGGATTCTAACCACCAAACAGAAGAGTGAACTAGATTGGTAGGTCTATTGGTATAAACATTCTGGGTTTACATGAACAGGCCTTCCATCTCTAATGTCGATGAGTGTCCTAAGCAGTGGCTTTCATAGGTCTACTGAGGGTGGGGAAAAGATGGTATTGGTTGGAGAAATGACACTATTCTTATTATCTCTAGTCCCACAGGTAGGGAGAGGGTGATATGTTGCTCTCAGAAATACTCTTCTCCAAGGATGAAATACTGCCATTTGTGACAACATGGGTAGATCTCAAGAGTATCATGCTAAGGGAAATAAGTCAGATGGACAATGACAAGAATTGGCCTAGATGGTGTGGCTCAGTGGATTGAGCACCGGCCTGCGAACCAAAGAGTTGCCCGTTCAATTCCCGGTCAGGGCACATGCCTGGGTTGCGGGCCGGGTCCCCAGTAGGGGGTGTGTGAGAGGCAACCACACATTGATGTTTCTCCCCCTCTCTTTCTCCCTCCCTTCCCTTGTGTCTAGAAATAAATTTAAAAAATCTTTTTGAAAAAGACTTATATAATGCTATTAACCAATGTCACCTCAATAAATTTAATTTTAAAAGATATTCTACTCCATCAAAACATTAATCAGAATGTCCGCGGTGTCTGGTGTGGCTGGGAGTTCTTCCATTCCTTGGGAGACACAAGCACTTCCATGCGGAAGGAAGAGCACACCGCGTGGTCAATACTCACGGATTTACGTCGGGCTCACGGCTGGATTAATCAATTTCCCTGTGCCATTGCTTGCTGCCCTCACAGGCTATTTCTTCCCACATATTGTCTCCCTTCTCCATTTTCTCCTGGCCCTTTTCCTCCCAAATTCAGCAATCTTCTTAGCTAGGTCTTCCTCTCTCCTTATTAGCTCTACATTTTTACCAATGACACCCTGGACATTCCCTTCCCTGGGTCAGTCTGATCCGCGATCTTTCCCTTCTGACCCCGTAATAACCCCCTGCCTTACAGGAGGCACTCAGACCTTAAAAATCTGAGAAAGGTAGGCCAAATATGCTCAGTATTTTTAAATTTCCTTAAAATTAATTATATAGACAGTACCCCTTTACACATTTTCTGTTAAAAATATTTAACGAACATTGTGCAACTACTATGTCCTGAGTACTGTGCAAAGCCCTAGGAAAAAACACAGGATAGGTAGATGTTCTAGTTGAAGGGACATTTAAAAACCAATGTATTTGATCACTAGCATTATCTGGTTATTAGCAACAATTTTTGAAAAAGATTTTACCAAGGACTGCTGCTATGTAAATGACCACAAACTTAATAGTACAAAACTCACGACAGGTTTTTATTTCTTTTAGTTAATGTAGAAAAATATTGTAAAGCTCTTGCTAGTGTTTGAAATCCCAAACTAATATGACTTTCTTCTCCCACCAAATACCAAAGCCTTACATTAAATGTTCTTAAAATGCCTAATAAAAATGTTTCTATTTAAAGTTGGTTTAGTACCGTTAAACTTTAACCAAATCCAATTTTGTAAACCAAACTGAACACTAAGTACTATATTTTCATTCCTAATATAACTATATTATTTGCTAAACATAAAAAATAGAAACCTACCTAGATTTGCCTTGTACACTATTTGTTTTTCCTTACATATTTTGTTGAAAAGAGACAGACAAAATGTAGGTCATGAGATGTAAAATGTTTAATTCCTTAATATTAGAAGCATTTGCTAATTTTGGAAGACCCTACGGTCATCTTATAGGGTTAATGGGAATGGCCTGAGATTTGTTAGACGTTCTCGGGGATTCCAGTTTTGCTGCTAGGAGGAGGGATGAAGCACCCTCAGAGTTAACTGACTTTGTCACGGCCTTACCCACAGCACGGATGAGGGCGGCGTGCGTATGACGCAGTGGGTGCTAGTTCCCTTCTCCACCTTCCGGTTAGAGCAGAGACTGGTGATGCTGTAGCTGCACAGATCACAATTCCACATTAAACAAATGGCACTAATACTGATAGTGTTGCATTTCTTTGATTTTCTTTATTCTCCCTCTGTGGTATAAAATATCACTGGGATATTAATGAGATAAAATTGCAAAACATGGGGAGGAGTTGGAAAAACAACTCATTGTCATTTTTAAAGGGAAATCATCGTATGGACAATTTTCCAGGAAAAATCAAACAGAAGGGATAATAAGACACATACTATTTGGGGTTTTTTTGTTTGTTTTAAGTTCTAAGCAAGTTCTGAAATAGCACCATACATTTGCAGAAATGGAATTCAGAAAAACAGGACTTCAGTGGAAGGAAATTTAAAAGTATAGGAATTACAATTGCAGATACATAAAGAACTGTAAAACTGCCAAAAAAAAAAAAAACTAGCCAAGAAGTTCTGTTCATCCTATAAACCCAGGGAAATATAGCAAGGAACCACCTGACATTCAAATATCATGAACATACTCTGGTTGCACATATATGAAAATACATCCAAAAAGTCCTGCATCTTCTCTATTCCTTTATTTACTTCTTTTTTTTAGGATATATTTGCACTCTCCCCCTCTAAAGAGATATCATGAAACCAGTAAGTTAAATATAGTGAAAAAGAAAAAGAAAATCAAGCAGGAACTCATCAATGTTCAAGGACACAGGCGATACCAGGATCCTATGACTCGGGCCATTTGCCCACGTTTTTATAATATTGATAACACTTAACACTGAGCAGTCGATACAGTTCAGGTACATTCTACGTGTTGTCATGTTTCATTCTCACGGCTGACTTAAGCATCATGTTCGATTAGTCCCATTTCACAGATGAAGAAACTGAGGAACAGAAAGGTCTTACAGCATGCTCAAGGTTGCACAGCCAGTCAGTGGTGGTCTGAGCTCTCAGGCACCACACAGTACTGATCTTTATGACCAAACATCTGTAGAGGGAGCAGGGATGCCGCAGTGGGTGACACCAGGGCCCTGACCTCAGGGAGCTTACAGTCCTCTGTACCAGCCATTAACTAAATCACTAACTCAGTTCACACTGCAATTAGTCTTATAATCAAATTATAAATAATGACCTTCAGAAAGATGGAAAAAAGGAGTAAACAACTCTTTAAAACAGTCTACATTTTTATGCGTGTAGCTCAAATACCCCGCATCAATGGACTAGACGGCCAGGATATTGAGGAATATTCACAAAAGTAGCCATTTGAATTTGGCCTTCATGAATTAGTACCATTTCCCCATTCCCCGGAGAGGGAATGGGAGAGACCATTTTATGTGGACACCAAGTAATAGTGATAAAATGCACATCACTACTATTAACAACCAAAAGTCGTGTTCCATGAGTTGTTTTGCTCCATGTCTGGAGATGTCCTAGCTCATCTGGTACTCATGATGAAATAGGTAACTACTGCACCCCCCTTCATTAATAGACAGGAAAACGGAGGTTTGCAACTTGCAGAATTTATCACAGCTAGTAACTGTTCACAGTCCAGGCTGTCGGAATCTAGCATCTCTGTTCTTAGCCAGAATGACAACAGATTCTTTTAAGGATGCTGATTTTTCCTACGGCCTCTTCTTCTCCCATCTACTCCAAACCTCAACTCCCTGTTCCCACCATCAGGTAAACAAAATCCTTAGGCAGGTACCACCCTGGGAAGCAGCAGTGCCCTCTCTTGCCAGCTGGACTTTATCTTTCCACATTGGTCACGCTTCATCTCGGCGCCCGGCAGCCCTCCAACTGCAGCAGCTAGAATGGAAGCGAGGACAGGGGAACCCCAGTGATGGCAGGCGCAGAGCTGTTTTGTCACTGGAAGCCAAACAAGGCACTTAGCTTTGAAGGCACAAGAAAGGCTTCATTTAGATACCAGGCAAAAGAGATCAAAGCTGGGGAGGACAAACATGCCTGTTGTCTGCAGCAGGCAGCAAGTTACCAGAGGGAGCCCCACGTCCCTCGCTGCAAAGCAGATGCAATACATCTGAGGGGTTACCATAAACCAAATAAATACTGCCGCGGAGCCTTCCCTTGAAGTCTCAACGGCAACAAAAGCGCGGGGCTTGCACCTAAAACAGAGCAGGGCGCGCTCTCTCTGCAGCTGGCACATGGCCTTCTGCCCCAGACGGCTCATAAGGCCTTAGATGAACACCGCCCATGTGCTAATAAAATCACCCAAAGCACAAAAACCGCTTGACATATGTCTGAAAGAACAAAAAAAATGGATTTTATTTAAAGTGTTCTCTGGGAAGTGACATATAAGACTTTGCAAATCACAACGGTTTCAGGCTGAGAGTGGGCAGGGAAGAGTCATTCTTTGCTCTGTTTGGGTGAAGGCAGGGCTCTCACACACGAACAGAGGGAAAACAGGGGCGCCTTTCGCTCCTCAAACAGGGAACTTTCTGACGGAAGAGGTGCGCATAAACACGGGGCATCTACTCTCCCCTACAGCAAATACTGTCCTAGGTGTTTTATATACATAATTGTGTCCGATTTACACCACAATCCTGTGAATTTAGACTTATCAGCTCTACAGATGGGAGAACATATTGTTTCCTCATGGCCATATAGTAAATGGTGGAACTGGTGTATAAATGCCTTCCTTCAAAAAACACAGGATTTTTATTTTAAAGTTACCTTGCAATGAATTCTACCAGCTAGGAAACCAAAACCTCAGTTAGGAAAATTTATGAAAGTGGCACAAAAGCAATTAACTTTAGGCCTAAAACATTTTGTTGAATTTGAAAGAAAAAGAGAGACGTTTAAGATCTAATAATTCAGGATTGGTAACAAGTACAGCATATTGAAGAAAAGGACTTTAATCCTTAAATTTAATTTAATTGTATTTTTTTAAATGTTTTATTGAGATATGATTGACATTTAACATTATATTAGTTTCAGGTGTACACCATAAAGATTCGATATATGCATATATTGCAAAAGGATCACAACAAGTCTAGTTAACATCCTTCACTGCAAATAATTGTTTCTTTTTTTATTTGTAAATTGCAGCTGACATTCAATATGATTTTATATTAGTTGCAGGTGCACAGCATAGTGGTTGGATATTTATATAGCTTGTGAAGCAACCCCACCGATAAGTTCTAGTACCCACCTGGCACCATACATAGTTATTGCAGTATTATTGACTATATTCCCTTTGCTGTTAAACTTCACTTTTTTAACACAATTTTGTGTGCACACTAAAGCAATCAACTCATCCTGACTTGCCCAGAACTGACATGATCAAACTTCTTGTTTTGTGTTGGAGACAGATGGGAAGTAGCAATGGTCTAATTGCTAGTCTAGAATTGCTAAAGGTAATAGAAATGTATGAAATGAAACCCAGTGGTGATTAGATTTACTAAGCTAGTTATGAGAATGAATTAACAAGGGGACTTGAATTGCCCTGTGTGTTGAGGGACGGTTTCCTGTGAAAGTGACATAGTGGAAACGTGAAGAATGAATAGATATTAGTCAGATACAAAGAAAATTGGGGTGGGCCTATTCCAAGCAGGGGAGAAGCATGTAAAAGACAAGACAGGATGGCAGAAGGGACAGGACTTTGGTACACAGGAGCAACCAGGGAGAGGAGTGTCATGAAGACAGATTTAAAAAGAGCAAAGTGCAGATGACACTCACAGGCAGATGGGGAAGACAACCCAAAGGTTTGCAAACTGCAAAAGACTTTGGGTCATGTCCTAAGAACCAAGAGAAGCCTTTCACGGGCTTGGGAAGAGTGAAGGGGAGAGGTGAAGAGTGGGGGAGAGTATTTCCATTTCGGCCGTGGAGAGAGGGCTGCACTGAGGAGGACAGACCAGAGGAGAGAACATGCGCAGATGAGTGCTAAGGACCAGAGGAGAGGCACTGGTGGCCGGAAGTCAGCGGTCCCCGCAGAGACTGAGCGGAGAGGGCGGGTCGTGTACATTTCCAAACGGAAACGGTGACTGCTCGGGGCAACAGACTGGATGTTCAAGTGCAGCAGAGGAAAACGTCTAAGACGATGCCTAGTTTTCTGGCTCCTGTAAACAGACGGGCGGTAGAAACATATTTTGTTTAGTTTCACTGTCTAATAGTTTCTGTTATCTGTTTTAATAACGACATTCTTGTTTTTGTAATAACATCAAAAAATAGATGGCTCTTTCCCCTGCCAAAGAGTCTGCAGTCCCCTGCTGCACTTGACCTGGTGCTCTAATGGCACGGTGATGACTAGTAGGTGGAGAGAACTGACATGCTCAGACATCAGGAGTGTAAGTCACAGCACACACCACATGTGAATGATGGTCATAAGGGACAAGGGGATAATTAGTTTCAAGGTTCTCAAGCTGAAGACGAGTCAAGAGGCAGATTCGTGTGAATGAAAAAAGTTTAGAACTAATTCATTTTAAACCGTCATGACTTTATGAGGGTTATGAATTAGTCACGGACAGATTTTTTTTGTTAATAATATTCCATTGCAGAACAGTTTTCACAAGAATCAACTAAATGATTCTGCAAGTTTCTTTGCTTATTAGATTCTGCCAATATAGGTAAAATCATTGTCTCAAACATCTTCTAAAATCAGCTGATTATGCTCACTCTCTATTTTTTTCTCTCAACAGTATCATTATTAAAATAGTAAAGCTACTTTTAAATGATTTTGTATCCTCCCATGATCAGATTGTCTGAAATACTTAGCTTGTAGTAACATCAAATAATAATAATCATATACTCTAGTATATAATATATAATATTCAGTACATATACCCTATTATAGAATATACCCTAGTGTATAATATATAATATTACATAATATAGTATATAACACATGTAATATATGATATGTTATATTATATATTAGGTATAATACATAATATAATATTACATATTACTATGTAACATATTGTAGATCATGTGTAATACATAGCACATGATAAGATAGTATATGCATTATATATACATGATATATAACTATGCATATTATGCTTTAATATATTAAACTAATAAGTAATACTCTTAATATATGCCATATTTTATAGTTTAAAAGTCATTTTACATTGTTTCTCACTGAGTCTTTACTGTGGGGTAAGTTCACTGTCCTTCTGACCGAAGAGAGGAATTAGTGGCTGGGACAGGTGGTCAGAGTGAGTTTGAGAGCAGAGGGGATGATGGAATATATCTGTAATGTGTAATACATGGTATGTGACACAGAGTACATCACCTATAATATATCACATCCTGCACATTCACATGTGTTCTCTCGCTGAATCTGCCCCGGTACAGAGGGATTACTGCGCCCCTCCAACGGAGTAGGAAATGAGGCGGTTGGATCGATGCGCCCAAGTTTGCTCAGCTAAAGTGCTGGGCAGGTTCAGGACTCACTAGCAGTGTTGTAGAAAGGCAGTTCCAGCACTCACTCTCCCACATCCCAGCTGCCTTAGATAATTGGCTGGCTTTTGCTTTATAGTTTTTAACTGGCTCCCAAATGGCAGAGTTACTTATAGGAATATGCATGACATTATCTGATTTAAAATGACTCAACTAATGACATCCAGAAGCAATCCAGAAAACACTGGCTATGGTTCCCATGTCAGGCTCTGAATGGGGTTATTAAAAAGCCCAGTAAGCATTTATGTGTCGCTGGCAAGATCCAGACTCTCGGGGCTCAGCTGCATCACGATCAAGTGGTTTTCGTCATTCTTTCCTTTTCGAGTAATGCAAGGAGCAGCCTTGCACTCGGGCTCCAGAACCACGGCTGTCTCTGCAGATGGGAAGTGAGGAAGCAAGTGTCCTGGAAGCAAAGGTCATTAAGGCTTAATGACCTCCAAGGAGCCCACCCACCCAGAAGAACAAAGACTCCTCTGGGTTCCCGGACAGATGAGAGCAGAGGAATGGTGTGAGCAGTGTGTGTGTTTTAAGGGGTGGGGGGGGGGGGAGGATGTTGACATCATTCTCTGACTTCATAGTTTAAGTGCAGTTAACTCCAAGAAAGCTAAGAGGTAAGTCAAAACATGCAGGGAACTCACGGGCAGTGCAGAAGTGAAAACAAATTTTTGACCCTGCTTCTTGCTCTCCCACATCTGGTACACACTCCTAATAGTACCAAAAAGAAAAAGAAAAAAGCAAGCACACACTTACACACATACACGTATCTCCGTATGTTACATATATATGTATATAAACATTTGTGTGTACAGTTTCAATGTTTTCCTGACCTCCAAAATGCAGATCATGCATTCTTTGTAAAAAAAAAAAACAAACCCAAAACTATATTATAAAGAACTTTTCCTGATGTCAATAATTCAATTTTCAAAGATTATTGAGATTGAGTATAAATTATCCATAAAAAGGATAAATTACATCTACTTTGGCCCTGCCTCTAGTGCTGTCGACTCCAATCAACCTTCTCCTTCATATGTGTGCACGTGCAGGCTCACGCGGACATAGCTGCTTTAGTTTCATTTCGGTCCCAAAAAGGAGGGGGATCAATATAATCATCCTGCCCAATTTGTATCTCGACTTTCTATATAAGATCTCATTTATCGCCCCGCTGAGTTTGAGAGGAAAGGGTTACTAATCACATTTTACAGATGAGGAAAGATAAGCGCCTGAGGAAGATAAGGGACCGGAGTAGGGTTTCATGTGGAACAGATGTTTTGTCTGGCTCCGGAGCCATTGGACCACACCGCCGTCTCTCCTGAAATACTTCAGGCCTGGCATTTCTCAACAGCTACAAAACAGAGAACAGAAGATGCCTCGCTTTTTAAAAATTGTGCTGAACTAGCAATGTCTTCCTTAATTTCTTCTTTTTTCCTGATTCCTAAGGATGCAGATAATGTATTTCCTTGGAAAATGGACTGTAACCTAAAGAAGTCTCACTGATAGGAAATAGTAAGAGATTAACTATTTTTAAAAGATTTTATTTGTTTATTTTTAGAGAGAGGGGAAAGGAGGGAGAAAGAGAGGGACAGAAACATCAATGAGTGGTTGTCTCTTGCGTAACCCCTACTGGAGATATAGTCAGCAACCCAGACATGGGCCCTGACTGGGAATGGAACCAGTGACACTTTGGTTCACAGGCCAGTGCTCAATCCACTGAGCCGCACTAGCCAGGGCAAGATTAACTTTTTAGAAAAAGTTCTTGAGAGGATTGAGCAAATACTAGAAAATAGAGACATTGCATCTAAGTATGACCCCTCTTTGGTGCTACCTGGTTCCACTCTACCTTCTACTTAAGAAGCTGCAGAGGTAGAGTCCTGAGACCTGCCACACCAGCATCCCCTGCACTCTTGTTACTGATGCAGATCACGGGCCCCGTGCCAGACCCGCTGGACCAGAATCCCCGCAGGCGGGTCCAGCCGTCCGTGTCCTTGCCAGCCCCCCAGGTGCCACTGGAGTGTGGGAACCACGGAAGTACTTGATTGTCTGAGTGAGCTTTCTAAAGTATAGGTCTATATTATGTCCCTGCTCAAAATTTGTGTCTGGCTATCATGACTGATAGAAAAATTCTGAACTCTTCAAGTGGTGTGTCTTCTTTTCCAGACACAAAGCCCTCACCATACGCTCTCTCAATGAGAGGACCCCATGTCTCTGGAAAGTCTAACCTTTCTGCTCAGAAAGGCTTTCATGCCCGTGTCTTTCAGCTAGAAAACTACTCTGGACCCACATTAGGACATAAGATCACCACCTCTTGGAGAATGCTCTGAAGTCACCAAACAAAGAGTCCTTGTTCAATACTTCTATCATGTTTTTTACCAGTTTGGGTGATTTTTAGAGGTTCTCCTATTCACTACTTGAACTCTTTTGAGATCAGAGAGCACGTTTTATATGCCATTACATCTCCTGAGCTTTCACTGTCTTCGCATGGAGTAGGTGACTGACCAATAGTTGTTGCATAGATCAAGGGATAATTGAGTCAAAGCAAAGTACAGCACACTCAAAATTCCACCAGATCATTTATGGTTCTGGGAATATTAAATGGCATCTATTACAACTATTGAAAGCTTTATTTCCATCAAGGATACTAAATGCGCTGTTTTCTTTGACATTCTCAATCACTTTTATTCTTATTTTTCATAATTCCCCTCCCCCCCTTTTTTAACCATACTCTGGGTCTGCTGTTTGCACACAAAGGATTTGATGGCACCCACTTAGAGAGTTCACATTCAAATTCGACATGGCATTCTCTGCCCGACATGGATTTCTCTGTTCGAAATGGCAACTCTGCTGCTGTCAGCTTTGAATGTATGATGTATTCCCATGGGGTCCCCACACTGGTACGTAAAATTGATTTGAGAGCTCTCTGGGGGTCTTGTCAGGGGGTGTCAGAGCATTCTAAAAGTCAAGGTATGGCCAAGTGTCCAGGGACAGCCAATAAGCCCTGACTGAAACAGAAGAAAAGATCTCAAGTTAAGCCAGCCTCATTAAGAGAAAGTGACAAACTCCCAAGGAATGGTATCCGTTGCCCCTCAGCAGGGTCATCTGTCAAGAGAGAAGACAGCTGAGGCAGAGACCAATAAAAGCCAAGAATCCGAGGGGTAGCGATGGAGCACACTGCTCAGATCTCTGTTCAAGATAGACTCTGAAGTTGCAAGCAGTACCGGTAGCTGACAGCTTCCTTCAGGCCTTCAGAATCACTTACCTTTTTAAAAAAGATTTTATTTATTTATTTTTAAAGAGCAGGGAAGGGAGGCAGAAAGAGAGAAACAGTGATATGTGTAGGAGACCGTTCTGCCTGGTGTGGGCCCAGCTCCCACTGGGAGATGCACAGGACTCACGCCCACGGACAGGTTCTCCCATGGGGAGTCAGGCCTGCGATATACTTAGGCCACTATGAGTCTTACTCTTGCTAACAGACTCCCTTGCCCTGAACTAAGGACATTTACTGCAAAGTAACTTCCTAAAATCCATGCTAAACCTTCCAAGGATGAGTGTAACCGGTTCAACCACTTTTGCCTTTTCATTTGCAAATATCCCTCTTCTGTGATGTGATTAGCGGCATTGGCTCCTTTGTTTTCTGTAAAAGGTAACCACCTAAAGCCAACCTGTGCGTAGCAAATGAGGACCATCATGTAATGGGCGGAGAAACCCAATAAAGGCCTGCCATGGTGGAGGCCGAGGCTTTTGCTCCCCTTGAGAGAAAAGCCATGCCGTCCCTTTTCCTCCACCAGACTCGGTAGTCCCGGTGAATCTCACTTCATCCATAATGATAGGACACTGCAGGCCAGTGTCTGCATCAGATATGTGAGAGCTACATCTATCAGTTGCCTCTCACGCACCCCCTACTAGGGACCTGGCCCACAACCTAGGCATGTGCCCTCACTGGGAATCGAACCTGTGCCCTTTCAGTTCACAGACCGGCATTCAACCCACTGAGCCACACCAGCCAGGGCAGAGTCACTTATCTTCTGAGACAAGAGTACCCTTTTTTCTGGGTAGCTCCTCACAATGACTATATGTATCAGGGGTGGTCCTAGCATCTGTTTATTTCTGTCCAACACGAGACCCTTCAACCAATCAATGCCTCCCCCAGAGCTTGCTGTCGGATTGGCAGAGCTTCGGTCAGATCTGCCCTGTAGCCTCCCTGCCTCGCTCTGCTTCCCTCCATCCCCTTTCACAGATGTTTCCACATCTGCAGTCGGAAAGCTTTCCCTGTCCGGTCCTGTTTCCTCCCCTCTTAGCTGTCACAGCTCTTGCCTTGCAATCAATCCCTTGAACACCTACTCTGTTTTAGTATCTGCTTCCCAAACGTTCCAGCTAACACAACTGTGTTAGTTACCGGGATGTCATCGAAATATCCTCCTCCCATAATCTTCATCGTCTTCCTGGAGAAAAAGAGAGGAAGTGACAGAACTCTGGAATTGATCACCTCCAATAAATTTCTCTCTCGAAGTCATCTACTGAATAAAATGGGCGTTCAGGAAGGAGATGAAAGTTGTTTTACAGAAATAAGGAAGTCCTCTTTTTTTTTTTTTGCATCTTTGCTTGTAATATTAAAGAATTTACAACCCTGCCCCTTCTATTCAAGGTAGAACCAGCTTTTTCTGATTAACGAGACAGGAAGACGGAGATTAGGGAGAGTGGAAGAAGGGGATGGGTTACAGGGAGGACAGGCAGGGAAGCTTTGCAAACACTTGAAACCTCAGTGTCTTTCAAGGGAGGTTGCTTTCCAGTTCCAGCCTCTGACCCTTCATTAACTTCAATGCTAGTTTCCTATCTTGGGAAAACACTGGCCAGGTTAATTTCAAAATCCCATCATTTATTTGGCTCTGGGAAAATGATCAAAGGTTTACTTCTTGCAGGGGTGCGCAACCTTTTGGCGTCTCTATGCTTCCCTGGAAGAAGAGTTGTCTCGGGCCACACATTAGATACACTGCGACACATAATCACACACAAAAAAATCTCGTAATGTTTTAAGGAAATTTACGATTTTGTGTTGGGCCACCTTCACAGCCATCCTGTACCATATGCAGCCTGCAGGTGGCAGGCTGGACACCCCTGGTAGCGGGTACCTGAAAAGAGGGAGAAGAGAAGCAACCACCTGCCAGCTCTGGTCCGTCTCATAGCAACACAATGTACTTCCTGGAACTCTTTCCTGGAGCTGGGTTGTTACCCTTTCAAAATGGCTTAGGTTGCATTCTACCCAGAATGAAGGGGCTTTATTGGAAAGAAAGTACCCGATATACTTTAGAATCTGAGCTCTTTAGCATGCATTCAGCATACTTCGTAAGCTCCACCTGAACAATCTTTGTCCCCAAAGGGGTTCTGTGGAAGGTAACCTAATCATCAATTTCTAACTTCAGAAACGGTGGGCTGTCACACCCCAGGCATGGCCTCCTTAGTAAAAGGTGATTTCCCGCGGTGTCAAGCTCTGTCTCCTTCTCAAGTATATGATGAACCTGCTTCAATACTCATGTCGTCTTTGGTCATAATAGTCAGATTTATCTCTCTCTTTCAATCATTATTTTATTCTCTCACTGTTTTCTAATTCATTATATAGCTCCTCATATTCTGTGAGTTATTTTTCCACATAAATACCGTATCTCACCAATAAAATACCAAAGTTATTGAGGAAAGAGGTCATATATTTTTATTCTAGGGGAAAATATCAACTAGGAAATGCTTCAGAAGTGACTATCAGAGAAAGACAAATATTGCAGGATTCCACATAAACCACCACAGCAGCAACAACACACCTCAAACCTGGTGGTTACCAGAGGTGGAGGGTGCTGGGAGGGGGCATCAGAGGAAAGTGGTCAGAAAGTCCGAACTTCCACTTATAAGAGAAGGAAGTGCGAGGGATGTGATGGAGAACATGGTGGTTACCACTACTGTAAAGTTGTGGTACAGAAAAGTTGTTAAGAGAGTAAATCCAAAGAGTTTTCATTTCAAGGAGAAATTTTTTCTTTCTTTCTTTCTTTCTTTTCTCTTTATTGTATTTATGAGTTGGGACCCCTCCCCCCAAAAAATCATAATTATCTTCTGGAGGGTGGGCTCTTTGTAGCACAGGCTCCCCCTGCAAGATGAGTGTTCTAGGAACTCATCCTTATCAGTGTAACAACTGGTGTTGTTGTGAGAGGCTGCGTTTGGCTTCAGTGAACTTTTTTGAAGACTCTTTCAATGTATTTGCCCATTTCATGAGAGGTGATTCACAATTGCACCTGTCCACACCGCGCTGAGTAATCAGCCATTTTTGACCAGAATGGCAGGGCCCGCAGGCCTCACCCTCCCTATTTACCCCATCCTGCCCTGAACACCTTTTTTTGTTTGTTTGTTTCCCTGGATGAAAAAAGTCTTCAAAGGGAAACATTTTACTGATATGGAAGATGTGAAACAAAAAACTGCAGAAGCACTAAAAGGCATCAAAGTCAACAAGTTCAAAAACTGTTTTGCACAGTGGGAAAAATGTCTCAACAGGTGTATTGCATCAAATGGAGAGCACTCTGAAGGTGACTGACTGAAGTTTAAACATGTACGAATAAGTGCACAGTTTAAAAGAAATATCATGGTTAACTGATTGAAGAGCCTCTACTAGGAGGTTCTTTCTCCGACTCCCCAATGTTTTCCTCCATAAAACTGCAAAGACTACGAACACACCCAGTTACATCTCAGCTACTACTTCTTTGATTTCGCTCCTAGGCATATTTTGGTGTAAGCAAAACCTTTCTGATGGTATGAAATAAGTCAAATGCAAGTGAAGTTCTAGAGCTGTTTGAATCCTTCAAATAATATATGTATTTCCTGGATCCCTTTTGAGTTTATCACAAGCTTTCTGAAATTTAAAAGAGTATGTTTCCTAAAAATGATCGTCCTCTATACAGCTTTACAAAGGTTATAGTATTTGTGTATCTCGTGTGATGTTGATAAGTTTTAGGAACCCTAAATGAGCCCATTTTCATGTTGCCAATTTCGATTTTGAAAGAGTAAATCTTGGAGACCACTCACACATCACTGAGCGCATTGTTTTACATTTCTACCGCCATGGTGAAATAAATGCACGCGGCACAGGGTGAAAGTGGAAAAGGTCGTGAGAATAATGATGAATCCATCTCACCGCTCAATTATATCCCTGTCTCAGAAAGCCTTGTTCCAAAGTGGACTGGGTTTCCTCTGAGTTACAGGGAGAGAATAAACAAACAGAAACGTTTTTCAAGGAGAAGGAAAGTAATTGCCAAGCTGTGCACCTTTCACTGGAGCACAATAAAACAAGTTAATTTGCATCAAGTCAACAACATATTTTACCGGTTAAAGAAAAAAACAACAAACAAACCTGGGAAGCTGTCCAAAGTTTTCCCCTGAAAAAACTATTCTACTGAAGTCTAAATTGCGTAAACACACCCTGTGATTGTCACCAACTGGGAACATTGGAAGACCCTTAATGCCAAGCATGAGTAGGCATTTCAGCCTTGTTTCAAGCTATGTCACGAATTCGAACAGGCCAGTTTACAAAAAGCATAGTACAGACAGTGCTTGCTTTCACTGCCATCTACTCCCTGAGCTACTTCTCTGAGCTCAAACCCACCACATCTGCTGGATGTAGCAGAAAGAGTTAAGGAACAGACAATCTGTAGCTCATCTCATCAGTATCTTTTGCATTTCAAAGCCACTATGCAATCAGGCTTACCAAACAATGATCCCCTATACATGCAATTGATTTAAGGATCTTATCAAATTAAAAAAAAATTAAGGTAATTCAACGACCCCCAAAATCTGTCTTAGCTAGCTCTCTATTCCAGTGGGGGAAGTCTGTGTACTTTGCCCTGGTCTGATAAATTTTACCCTATTGTTATGACGACTCGTCTTTTACAAGAACAAACACAGATCCTAATCCTCCATTTCTATAGGTAAATACATCAGCCACTCTCCCAACGCCTGTGGGTAGTTATAAATAAGATGACAATACGACAGTCTACAAAATCCCAAATCCACCTGATTTTACTGAATTGTCCTCATAATTAAGCTCAGATATTATTATTGTTTACTATTACACTAATATTTACTAAATGAGGTAAACTCTCTTATCTTTAGTCATTGTTGGTCTGGCATAGATGAAAAAAACAATCTGTGACTTATATAAAAATCTGACTGTTAAACTTTTTAATTCATTCAATCTTGAATTTTTTCTTTGGCTGTGTTTTTTTTCCCCTTTTGTAATGAGATAAAATAATATGCTTTTAAGACTTTAGATTCTCGATCTTTTAGAGAAGAAGGGTGTCAAGACCTGAGAGGTGAAATGAACTATCAGAGGTCACACCCTTAATTACTGGAACAACCAAGGTCAGGATTTAGGTCTCCTGATTCCCAGTCTAGAGTTCTTGCTGCATATCCAGATACTAAACAATACTGCATATTCTTGATGACTTCAATTTTATATTAAACTCTCTAAAGACATGACCACATTTGACAGCAGTAGTATTAGAGGAAAATGTTTTGATAGACGTTGAAATTCTATTATCTCTGCAAATGAAATACTTGTCTAGCTATACACAGGAACATGGCAGAATGAAAGAAGTAAACATTACATGAGGTGGGTGAAGAGCCTACGGCATTAAATTAAGGCTGCAAACATGAGGAATGAGGTAAAGGTAGGTTTAATGAAGATATTGTGTTTTACCCACAAGTTCCGAGTTAGCATGTTCTAGGAGTGTGAAGATCTTGGGAATTTGAGAGGGCACGGAAGAGTGGAGAGCAAGGACGGCTCATTTTCAAATCACATCCTCTTCCTGGGGACTGCAGTTGATGGAGAACGTCCTTCTGCAGTTACTGCGTTGTATAACGGGGTCTCTCCCTCGCCAGTGGAAATTGCACTATTTCAAACATCTTATCTCTCATTTTCCTAAACTCGACTCTTCCTTCTGTGCTTATATGATTGCTGAATAGGGGGCAGGGTGTCTTCCAAAGAAGCGTTTGTAAGTGTAGATGATCTAAAAGATACTGCTGTCTGTATCATCTTGTGCTTTTCTTTTCTTTTTCTTTTTTCTTTTTTTTTTGCCTACCAAATCAAACGATAATAGGCAGGGCCCAACTTTCTTTTTAAAGTGTGGTTTCATAAAATTTCCTTTTCCATAACAATATGACCTAGGATGTTCGTTCATCCTATAAAAATGCCTCATACTAGACAGCTGTTTTGCTTTTACTGAGCTTTGTAATTGGGAACGCGGTATTTACAGTGTCCTGTTATAAGCTAAATAGGCTCACACCCAGGAAACGGTTATTGCTTAATGAAAATAATATGTTATAACCAAGATTATATTAACATCTGACAAGAAGACCTCCCTTGTACTGAAATGTGCCTGTTCTAATAAAAGTATATGCAGATTCAAAGCTATGTCTCTGGTTTTACTCATGGGCAGTATATAAGAACATAACTTTTCTTTATATGTTTTTATCTGAACTCAAGAGCAAAGCATCTAATGATCTATGAAAATGTTTCCTAGTTTGGCAAATGCACAGGCCCTGGATTTTAGTAGCAGACAGACCTGACTGAGGATATGAGCTGTGTGCCATTGTGTTGCTATATTGTCTCATAAAAAATTGCTTAATTTCTATAAGGCTCAATTTTCTCATTTTACAAATGGAATAAATATACATGCCACATGGTATCTTCATGAGACTTCAAGACAATATCCAGTACCTAGTTCAACAGCAGAAAAAGAGTAAATATTCAATGTGGTAGCATGGTTAACGAGATACAAGAGTCAGCCTAAGTTCAAAGCTTTGTTCAACCATTTTCATGTCTGTCTTTGCACTTATAAATTAAGCATAAGAGTAATAGCTGATGGATAGGATTTTAGAATGATAACCAAAGATAATATATATATAGGAATTAGAATAAGACCTAGTGCATAATAAGTACTTATTCATTAACTTAGCAAGTGTTTATTGAGCACCTACTACATAACATTAGTAGTAGGTGACTAACATGAGCTATTGGAAAGCTCAAAATTCAACAGTGAACTAAATGGTCAAAATATGCAGCTGCATGAGCTTAATAATTTCCCAGAAAGAAATCCAATAAACAAAATCAACAAGTAAGATCACTATTATTTTAAAATAAAAAAATGCTAAGGAGATTTTCAAAGAGCAGAGAGGAGGTAGGGTTGAAAGTTTAGATAGAGTAGGTAGAAAACACTCACTAAAAACATGTCATACGAGTCAAGACCTGAAACTTGAAAGTTATCATTATTGCTATTAGTTTTCTTTCTCTCTTTCACACTCAGTAATTTATGATAGAATTCAAAGACAGGAGGTGAAGAAGGAAATATCAGGCAGGGATTAGACAAGAAAACAGAAACCGCTCAAGCTGGAAGACATTTAATGCAGGGAATTAGGTACTCAGAAAAGACATGAAGAAGTGACATAAAAGAGAAACTACTGTTTCCTTTCAAGAAATGAGGAGTTACAGAAATTGCTGGAGATGACTGCCAATGATCTTAGGCACCTGTGGTACCAAGATGGTAATTCTCAAAGGGTCTCATTAAAGCCACTGACAAAACCTCCTATTTGTCCACTACCAAAGCTCATGAGCTTGCCTGCCCCTAAGGGAGGAGTTGCATTACTTTCCATTTTTCTGCCTTCAAAATTTCATGCAAACATATCTATTAAGGTCATTTCAACCAGAAGGATGATGGCAATGGATTTTGGGAAATGTAGTTCCTAGGTTTCCAGCCTATGAGACAAAAGATGGCATAAAACAAAGTTTGGGTAGGTATCTATTGAAAAGAAGAGAGAAGGAAAAAAAAGGAAAGCAATGCTATTTACTATGCATCAGGAATTATGATAATTCTTTATATTCATTTACTTCACACAAAACTTTATTATTAGTAATACATTATCTTCCCCATTTCAGAGATAAGAAAACTAAAACTTAGGTTAATTTTTGTCCAAAGGCACACACCAAATAAATTTGAGTTATTTTGTATTCTTAGCAAGTATTATTCCAGGACTTCCATTCTTAACCATTCTACTTTTACTTACCTATTTTTTAAAGATTTTATTTATTTATTTATTTTTAGAGAAAGGGGAAGGGAGGGAAACATCAACGTGTGGTTGCCTCTCACATGGCCCCCACCAGGCACCCTGTCTGCAACCCAGGCATGTGCTCTGACTGGGAATGGAACTGGGAACCCTTTGGTTTGCAGCCCGTGTTCAATACACTGAGCTACACTGGCCAGGGCTATTTACCTACGTTTTTATCCCCAGAAAAAAGGGTGAAGAGTGAGGCTAATTACATAATTCTCTAGGGCAGGGGTGTCAAACTCATTTTCAACTGGGGGCCACGTCAGCCTGGCGGTTGCCTTCAAAGGGCTGAAGTAATTTTAGCACTGTGTAAATGTAACTATTCCTTAACTGTTAAGGAGTTGAAATTACATTTGGCCCCTTGAAAGCAACCGTGAGGCTGCTGTGGCCCCCAGCGAAAATGAGTTTGACACCCCTGCTCTAGGGCATATCATTACTAATGTTGTTTGTACTGACTTTGTTGGAAACAAGTTAGGGAAATAGCAATTTAAAAAGAACAAGAGTTAGCTTTTTAAGGGCTACAAAGAAAGAGGTAGAATTCAGTAAATATTGCTAGAAAAATGAAGAGACACGCAGGAACATCCCGCCATGCTATTTTCCACAAATATTTCAAACAATTTTTATTTTCAGTCAAGACCCCCTTTCCAGAGTAAATTCCACAGAAAATTACAATATTGGAATCTAGAAGAACTCTTAGAAATCTATTCATCTCAGATGAAAAAATGAGATCACCGAGACCAGGAAAATTAAGAGATTTGTTCAAGTTCACACAAAGACAGACTTGCAGTTAAGGACTTTTTCTTCTAGACCATGTTTTCTTCTGTTGTTTTAATTCTTCAGTATCTATGAATTGTTGTGTGTCTGGTGGTGAACGCAGCAAAGTGGAAATCTTGTTTGCTACACTTGGCTCACCTGCAAATGCGCTGGCAGCTATGTCATGCCTCGTTTGCTTCATCCAAGGTTTCCAGAAAACTCCACGTTACCGAGTGTGGCATAGGAGTCTCAGGAACCCTCATGCAAAATATTAAAGGGTCTGGACCATGAGTTAACTTATGTAAAGTACATGGAGGTTTTTGGATAATATCCATAATATGAGCAAAGAAAAGGGGGCCATCTTCTTTTTTGGGACCATCAACCAATACTTTGAAGAAGGACAGCCTCTAAATTCAGTACCAAATATTTCTCTTTGAAATCTTACAGTCAATTCTGGAACAATTTCCATATCCATGAAATTTAAAAAGTAATCACAAAGTGAGCTTGCCCTTCCCCTCTTCCTGTGTAAAAGTAGGAGCCTTTTAACATTGCTTTTGGAATATTCCTATTCTGCAGAAACAGCTGGCCACACTCGCCATTTAGCTGTGTATGCCCACACCATCTTTGGAGAACTAAATGCTGTAGTTTACTTCAGCCATGTTGGATGAGTATTTATTATTCAAAGAGGAAGAACAAATAACCAGTGCATAGTTCTTCCTCTTTGAGAGCACTGTTCCTTAAGCTTTATTGGTGGGAATGCATTTGTGTGTTTGGCTTTGTTTACTAATCTTTGTCAGTCTCCAGTGACTGAATAGATTTATGCTGTTAAAGTTAATTCCACATTGTTTATTATACTTCAGAATTCAATATTTTATTTCCTTTAGAGAATACCACCTATTTCATCACTAATAGAAAGAAAAGGTTTTTTTTTTGTTGTATTCAGAGGCCCAGAAACACATGATTTTATACAATGTAAAATTTAGCAAATGCTCTCACACTGAGAAATACAGTAAAATTCTTTTTTTTAAACATCTTTATAGGCTGATTTTTAAAAGATTTTATTTATTTATTTTTAGAGAGGGAAGGGAGGGAGATGAGAGAGAGAGAGAGAGAAACATCAATGTGAGGTTGCTGGGGGTTATGGCCTGCAACCGAGGCATGTACCCTGGCTGGGAATCAAACCTGAGACACTTTGGTTCCCAGCCCGTGCTCAATCCACTGAGCTACGCCAGCCAGGGCTTGAAATACAGTAAAATTCTTAATAAACTAGTCTGTTCCCCTCGATAGGGTGTATCATCAGAAATATCCAAAATTTTAACAAACTGTAACTGAAAAGAAGAGAATGATATTTTGCTGTCAAGTACAAATGGCCTCGGCTAACCACTCCTAAAACAACTTGGAGAATTCATTTATTAAAACTAACTTTCTTCAACAGAAGGCAGTGAATCCACTGATGCAGAGTCTACAGCTCATTGCCCTCCTTGGTCCCGCATATCCTGCCATCTGGGACCCACTTCCGCTGAACCCGTAAAACCGATTTTGACAAAATCATGAACAGCCTCTTGGACATTAACATTTTCCTGAAATGATTTTTATCCTTGGTGTATCTCAGTCTTTCCTAGGCCCTCTTTTCATGATTTTAGGCCCTCTTGAGTGATTTTTTTTTAAACCTTCACCTGAGGATATGTTTATTGATTTTAGAGAGAGGTGACGGGAGAGAGGGAGAAAGAAACATCAATGTGAAAGAAATACCAATCATTGCTTCCTGTATGCCCCCCAGCTGAGAATGGAACCTGCAACCTGGGTATGTGCCCTGACTGAGAATCAACCCTGCAGTCTTTCAGCACATGGGACGATGGTCCAACCAACTGAGCCACCTGGCCAGGGCTCCTTGGGTGATTTTATATATTCTTTTGATTTCAATCATGTTCACGTTTCTAAATATTTGCTTATAGCTCAGATACCTGTCCTAAGCATCAGACTTTTATATTTAATTTCATATAAGATACCTCTATTTGGATATCTGATAAAAATCTCATACTCCCTATTCGCAAAACTAAACTCATATTTTTACCCCCCCACAAAATGCATTTTCATCTGTGTTTTGGATTTCAGGGAATGCCATTCATCCATCTTTTAGTTGATTAAACCATCATCCTCACAGTTGTCATTCCTGCCTTTTTCTACTTTCTCCAGTGCTTACAATCAATCATGATGTCCTCAAGGTTAGGTCTTCTAAATACTTTTTAAGTCTATTCATGATTCATACTACCTCTATGGTTTAGAACACAGCCATCTCTTGCTTGGGTTATTACAAAGGAATACCAACTGGACTTTCTGTATCCAATCCTATTTTTCTACAACTAAACCTTTACACTGATTTAAAATTATAATATGGTCATCTCATGCCCTTCCCTCTCCCTTATATTCCCAGCATCTCGCTCTTTGCCCAGGCATACAACAGGAGTTCATTAACATTTGATTAACAATTGAAAGAAAGGGAGGGAGGGAGGGAGGGAGGAAGAGAAGAAAAAATGGCAATTAGAGAAGTCATGTTTAAAAAATATTTTTAGAAAAGTAACCTATGTTGTTTCATCCTGAAAGTCCCAATAACAGAAAACAGTTGTTTTTGAAATGAGTAAATATGAAGTTGGGCGAAGATAAACCATATGTATGGGATGCCCAACAGTAGGGAGCGAAAGAGGAAGGTGGGACAGTTAAGACAGAGGAAACAAATCCATCCTCCATGAAGTCCCGGCCTGCCCACTCACTCCCCTTTTCCCTGTGCCCCAGATCCCATTACCTACGGTGGTACTGAACATTTCAGCGCAAGCAGAAAACCTTTCAAATGTTGTTTTACCATAGGAAAGAGTGATTATTACTCAAAAAAAATCATGAAAATGAAAAAAAACCCTAGACCTTAACTAATCCAATATTTTGATATAAAACTGCTTCTCTGAGCCTTTTATTTCTCCTTATTTTTAAAAGTTCACTGGTAAATTGCAGCATTTCAGCTGTAAGAAATGTGCCTAGTTCCATATTTAGCACTTGAAAATGTCACAGGAATCTTCAAAAACACTGAGATGAAGCTGGTTAGTCGAGTGAGTTCACTGTTCACCAGGATGACTTACCATCCAAAGCCCCCGGCTCCCGCCGCGGAGGCAGGGCTGGCCGAACCAGCAGTGAGCAGTAGCTGCGGTGCTGCGTTGCCATGGGTGGAGAAAAGTGGTTCGCAATTTCTTTTTCTCAAACATGTAAGCATGAAAGAAGACCAAGAAGAAACTCGAGGTTTGATTGCAAAGCAATGCCCATTCTCTTTTAACGGCTTTCTTTCCCCGCTGCACTTCTTGTCCCCGCACAGAAACAAGAGATGTGCTGTGACTCACAATTGCCCAGCGACCACTCTTCCTTATCTGGAGATACTACACCCGTCTCAGAGACACGGTTTCAGCTGAGCCATCCCCATTGAAAACCACACTGCTTAAAAATAGCATCTTTCTTCTTAAGTTTTTTTCCCCTTTGACTTTATGTGTTTCAAATTAAAAGGTGTTTGTTTGTTTAGCAGTTACGCAATCAATGAACGAAGAGTCATTTCAATTCTGGAAAAGTTAAACCGACTTCCTCCAACCTTTTCTTTGCCTTTAAGTCCTTGGTTTTCTCTATTGAGTCTCTCTAAATATATATCAGGGTATTTTCTAGATGAGCATGAAGTTTCTTTTAAAAATTACTTTCATTTTCCTGATTATAAACTCTCTGAAGATCATGCAAGAAATACTCAAATAGGCTCTGGCTGGTGTCGCTCAGTGGACTGAGTGCTGGCCTGTGAACCAAAGGGTCATCGGTTGGATTCCCAGTCAGGGCACATGCCTGGGTTGCCAGCCAGGTCCACAGTAGGGGGTGTGAGAGGCAACCACACACTGATGTTTCTTTCCCTCTCTTTCTCCCTTCCTTCCCCCCTCTCTAAAAATAAATAAAATCTTTAAAAACAACAACAACAAAAAAAACACTCAAATAAAAATGACTCATAATCCCATTAGCTAGAAATAACTTTATCCTGGGATACTTTCTTCATTTGTTTTAATATAGTTAAAATCATGAAGGTCTACATATCATGTTCACCCTTATTATTTTACCCCAAATGACTTACATATTATAAAAATCTCTTCAAAAACATTTTTATTGCTAATCTTGGATTTGTAGGTAGTTTTCAATATTTTTACTCACAAATTTTGCAGTAATGAGTTTCTGTATATTTCTCAAGCACAGAGTCATAGGTGAGTAATTACTGCATCAAAAATATATATTATATATTTTGGGGCATTTGATTCCTATTTCTAAATAACCTTTAAAAAGATTATAAAAGTTTACTTTCTCATAAGTAATATTTAAGAACAACCCCTCTCACAATGATAGGAAGGACATCAGGAATTTTTTTTTTAACCTTTTAAATTTCATGAGCAGAGTGGATAGTTACTATTTAATTTGGCATTTTTGCTTGCCAGGGTTATTGAAATTTTATGTGTGTTTTATACACACATATTAATATTTCTCAATGTTCACCAACTTGCATATGCAGATGGGTGTGTCCCTTATATGGTAATTTTACTTATTTTTATGGGCTTGCCCCTAAGATATATATTTATTTCTTTTACTTTTTTAAGATTTTATTTATTTATTTTTAGAGAGCAGGAAAGGGAGAGAGAGAAACATCAAAGTGTGGTTGCCTCTTGCATGCCCCCCACTGGAGACCGGGCCCCCAGTCACGTGCCCTAGACTGGGAATCGAACCATGACCCTTTGGTTCCCAGGCCTGCACTCAGTCCACTGAGCTACACCGGCCAGGGCCTAAGATATATATTTCTGTGAATGTAATCACATTTATGATGTGGTTGAGAACTCCACCCAGGGTTTGAACTTAGGCTCACATATTCCAGAAAAACACTTTACCAAGAATCAGATTTCCAGACACCACTCATAGAACCAAATCTATTTAGCCTTCTCTGCTCATAGGGAGGAGCAACATTGATTCTGAATGTGTCAGGAAACACTAGCCCTGGATTTTATGGAGCCGTTGAGAGGAAAGACCGAGTTTGTTCAGTAATTTTCCCCCAAGGAGGTGGCAGCCAGTGCCAAGGGAGAGGATGAAATCAATCTCATTTCTTAGCAAAGAAAAAGGGACTGGAGCACCCCGAGAGACTTTATTTTATAACAGTATGTCCCCATGCTTATCACTAAGTATGAGATGAGAAGACATATGGACTGACTTGGAAATGATATTTTAAGGAAGTATTAAGATAATTCATAGAATACATAATGAATAAATAAATACAAAGACATGAAAACTGGGATCACTAATGATTTGATAATGTTTTGGACAGAGCTACAGTTAAGAGTGCATATTGAGTAGGGCAGAGGAGAGTAATGGGGGAGAAATGGGGACAACTGAAATTGAACAATAAAAAAATTTAAAAAAAAGAGTGCACACTGAGGTGCCACTGAAGAAGCAAAAAGTGTTTTAAAATAGCAAAAGACATGGTAACAGCAGATAAACAAAGCACAACGAGAAAACTCACCAGCCCTCAACACATCCTCCCAAAGACCCAATCATTCTAATTTAATACCAATACACAAGAAGGAATAATTATTAGCATTGCCACCTCCCATCAGTGCTAGTCTAACACTGCTTCCTCACAATTGTTACACCTCATCACCCAGAGCTGGCACTGTCTAACCCACTTCCTGCCGCAGGAACCCCGGTGGGCCCTCCTCTTCGAGAAAAAACTCTCACATTCCACCCCCTCCGCTTTAGGAGCAAGAGATTAAAACACAACAGGCACTCTTTTCAAAAACACCCTTTACCCTGTATTCTGAATTATTCTTTGACCTCCACCTTGACTTGCCAAACCATTCTCAATGATAAGTTAATAGCAGATGATAATCATGTAAATACCCATCATTTGTTTTCATTCTATAACTATAATAGCTACCAGTAATTAACATGTAATCTGCTGAGCAATATGGTAAATATTTTTCAAAAAGTACAAATATATTCTCACCACTTGTAAAGTAGATGCTACTACTATTAGAATTATTACTAGCTACCATTTCTTGCATGCCTATTTTGTTTTAGACACTGAGTTGCAAGTGTTATAATAAATATTTATAATCTCCTCAACAACTCTACATGAGAGGTATTCATGTCACTTTATAAATAATGAAACAGATTCAAAGAGGTGAATTTAATTATATATGAAGTACATACTACAATGGTTAAAATCTAGAAAATGCACATTAATATTACTTGTTTTATGATTAGCATATATGTTTTGTTACTAACATTTATTTTGATGTCATGGGACATGTTCCTTGGATGGAGATTTGGCTTGGGAAGGCATGCCATACACATACAAAATTAATTTTTGTAACTTCATGCTCCATTTTCTTAGTATTAGTATTAATATTAATAATATTAAATAATAAGAAATAATAGTAATAATCCCAATATTATTATTATGTATGTGCAATGTATTCAACATATTATATAGTAAATGCATTAATTCTATATTAATACTATATGTTATAATAAAATAATGTTACTGTTAATACCATTATATGCTATAATAATACTAATATTAATAATAAAGAAGTATACTGTATGTTAAACTTTGGATTAAGATCTTGTTAGAATGTACCTTATTTTAACTTTAAAAAATTCTGTGCAACAAATTTTTATGTTACTTCCTGGCTTCTGGATGAAGAAATATGGGATAAGAAAAATGCATTAGCTTGTGTAAAGCAGCACAGCTCACATGAAGAGGGTCAGGATCCGAATTCAGGCCATCTGAGTTAGAAGCTCTAGTTCTTAATCACTGTGCTTCTGAGAACTAGGAGGAATCTTACAAATATCTTTGCATTTAACTCCTTATTTTACATATGAAAAAATGGAGACAGAAATAAATTGCCCATAATTACCCAGCATTTATGGGCAGAGCTGAAATTTGGTTGCAATAGTCTTACCGTTTGCTTACTATGCACAGTCACTGTACACATTATCTTATGTAAAGTCTCAGTATGTGTGTAAGATAGGTTTCCATATCATCCCCTGTTTACCTCCGGGGAAACTGAAATTCAGAGAGGTTAAGCGAGTTGTCCAACACAGCCCAGGAGAAGTGGGGCTTAGGACACGGACAGCCTGGCTCTTGAACCTCCACCCCTAACCACTGTTCCCCTCCGGGGTGAGCCATCGCTCAACCCAGCTCCTGCCCCAGGTCGCCACAGTGGTCTCCATTTTCTTCCTCGTGGGCAGCAGTGTGCTGGAGCCACATTAGACCACGTGCACAAGCCAACTTAAAAATTTTCAGTACTGTGAGCCAGCGGTCACACTCAATATTAAACATTAAATTTTACACACTGCCAATAAAATAAATTATACAGAAAATAAAGGTAAATCTTTTTGTACCTTTGTGACTCATTTTATTTGTAATGCTAGTAATATTAATGGTAAGATCATTAATAATAAAGTTAATAAATAATATGAATAATACAATACCATTAATAATATCCTTACTGTTAATACTATATACTTTACTATATAATATGTCACGTTGTCTCATTTTCAAATCCTAATGATTTTACCATGTCTCACTGTTACCTAGGCTCTTGAGATTATGTCTAATGGGCAAAGGTTACAAATCACAGCATTTACTCCCACATACACCAATACCACTGCCAAGGGTCATCATCCTAAAATCTGAAATCACCTAGTTTTTTTCTGAAATAATTTAGTCTATATCAGGAAATCTTAAGTTTATGTTATACTCATCCAAAAGATATGTTTTAAAAAAAAATTAACCACCTGGGTGACACTACTGACACCTTGTGAGTACCAACACTTCAAAGTAACATTTCCTAGAGAATTTCAGCTGGTGTTTAAGCTAAAAAGCCTTTTAAACATCTCCATGAAATCTCTCTGCCTCTCTACCTCCTGTAAGCGACTTAGCATAAGACGAAGGGTGGAAGGAAGAGAATAGATTCTAAATTCCTATAATATATACCACACAGTGGACCATCTGATCAACATTACTGTTTCCAGTGGTCGTTTCTACCCTTAAGATGGACAAAATACGAAAGGTGGTGCTAAACCCACAGGCCAGAGAAAATATTGAGTCAAATGTAAGCGGGACACAGCCTACGAGATGCAAACCAGTCCAGGTGATCCCAGACTGCCTGGCCTGGTTGTGTGAAGCTTGGTAATCTTGCCTTGTGGGTCAGCGGTTCAACCTGGCTGCCGCTGAGAGGAGATGAAAGCTGCTGGCAGCAGAAGGGGATTTAACGCTCTGAGTGAAATAAAACAGTTATCTCAGTTCAGTTCTGCATGGAGCCCTGTTTCTCCCATAACGGTTCACAGCCACAAACACCCTTGTTGACAGTGTCTGCAGAAAAGCCAGGATCATAGTATGCCCAGGGATTAAAATCACGTCTCACCTTGGTGGTCTCTCCGGCACAGAGCTGGAAAGGTAAGCGATGTTGTTCTGCCCCTCCGTCCCATTGGAGAACTTTAATTTCCAGCAATAAGTTTCTTTCTCAAGAATCCTGAAGTTAAAAGTTCAAAGGAGCACTAGAAGGAAATAAAAAAAATTTTTGTAAAGTCTTTTTTGCCCTGTCATTTCCCTTTTGATTTTAGATAAGAAAATGCAACAATTTCTGAGGTCACAGCTTTAAATCAAAATTTTTTTAGGGGACATTTTCAGTAGGGGAAATTTTTGAACAGCTGAATTCTGTTTGAATTTGTAGGAATTTTTTGAAACCATTGAATTGGAAAAACAATAAATTATAGTGTGGAATTTTAGAGGACCTTGTACTAGTGAAAAAGTATAACTGAGCAAAGTGGCCTCTCTAAGCTATTTGAAATATTTAGATATCTGGGAAGACCAGGTGGTGTCATAGAAACAGAGACCGGAACAAAACAAAACAAAACAAACAAAACAAAACAAACAAAAACACAATAGTGCAAGGGGCTACGAGGCTTGACCTTAGTCCCACATCTGCCATTTAAGAGCCTCATGACCTTCAGATAGAACTAGGACTTCTGTCTCAGACACCTTGGAAATAACCCCCAGCAGATACCAAGATTGACTGTAGTTAAGTATTTGGAGAGTCAGAAGTTTTATGTGGAGTTTTGAATGCCCAGAGGTCAGTGTTCCTGACCCCCATGTTCAAGGGTCAACTGTATATGGTTTTCTTTATTTGTATGTGGAGTTCAGTCCTTTGTGATCATTATAAGCTTTTAAGTAAAAGAACCCCACAGGTATTTTAAATATTGAAATTGTGAATCCTAGTGACTTGCAGGATCAAAAAACGAGCAGAACCTATAGGAGACCGTTCTGAGTGGCGTGGGCCCAGTCCCACTGGGAGATGCACAGGACCCGTGCCCATGGATGGGTTCTCCTGTGGGGAATCAGGCCTGCAGTGTACCTAGGCTGCTATGAGTCTTGCTTTTTGCTAAAACTCCAAATTGAGTTTTTGCTAAAATCCTGAATTGAGGACATTTACTGCAAAGTAACTTCCTAAAATCCATGCTAAACCTTCCAAGGATGAGTGTAACTGGTTCAACCACTTTTGCCTTTTCATTTGCAAATATCCCTCTTCTGTGCTGTGATTAGCGGCATTGGCTCCTTTGTTTTCGGTAAAAGGTAACCACCTAAAGCGAATCTGTGTATGGTAAATGAGGACCATCAGGTAATGCTCAGAGAAACCTAATAAAGGCCTATCAAGGTGGAGGCCACGGCTTTTGCTCCCCTTGAGAGAAAAGCCATGCTGTCCCTTTTCCTCCACTGGACTCGGTAGTCCGTGTGAATGTCTCATTTCATCCATGATGACGCGGACGCTGCGGGCCGGTGTCTGCCTCAGAACCAGTCAAGGAAATTACTTGAAATTTTTCTTTCTACCTGGGCGCATTACATGTTACACTTGGCCAAGGTATGTACATTTTAGACACTTCATCTCTATACTGGGAAACTCAGTCTATAAGATAAGATACTTTGATCTAGAATTATATACTATTTGAGATTTTTACACAAATGCAACAATGGTGTGGATCACCTGCTGCGGGAGGCAACCTGGTGAACTACCTCGTGACTACCTCACGAGGTAGTGTCAGGAAGTTCTCTACCTGACCCAGATTCTGCAAAGTGTAAAACTGTAAGAATCAATGAGGGCTTAAGTCCTGTTTCTTGATGTAGTTTGCTTTTTTGCATATAACAAGAATATACATTTTTCTTTTAATTTCAGACATTTGAATTTTTTAATTATAAAAGTAATACATGAATGAGGGAGTATAAAGCATCTCAATTCAGATTATTAATCCCCACAGAAACAAGCCCACACTCCTGAGAGCCATTTCTAAGAATTTTGTATCATTTCATTGATTTTTTCTTTACTTACTTAAATACATATGTATATTGATAGAGTCATTGTTTTTTTAGAAATATGAAATTGCATTAAGTATCTTATAATGCCCTCTATTATACTTGACATCCTTCTTACATATATATGTATTGACTTTTAATCAGATATATTTTTTAAAGATTTCATTTATGTATTTTTAGACAGAGGTGAAGGGAAGGAGAAAGAGAGGGAGAGCAACATCAATGTGTGGTTGACTCTTGTGTGCCCCCTCCTGGGGACCTGACCCACAACCCAGCAGGTGCCCTGACTGGGAATCAAACCGGTGACTCTTTGGTTTGCAGGCTGGCACTCAATCCACTCACTGAGCCACACCAGCCAGGGTATTGATTTCTATATACATTTGGTCTACCTCATTCTTTTGATAGCTGCATAGTATTCTATAATTTGGGTGATCTAAATTTATTCTGTAATTTGGAAACACTAAATATTTCAACCATATTCTTTCTTTGAACCTTGGGATAAAGGGAAGCTTAGTAAAGAAGATGAAAACACAATGACATAAAGGGCAAAATAAAACACAAATGAAATTATAAAACAACAAAACAAAAAACTTTAAAGTGGGAAAAGACAACTTAGATTTAAAGGACAATGACAGACTGGGAGAAAATATTTGCTATTCACACAAAAAGAGATTAATATTCTTAAGATATAAATAGTTCTTCATATTAGTAGGAAGAAGGCAGAGAGAGCACAGTGAAAATTGACATTTAGGGGAAAGAAAATAAAAGCAATGATAAAATAAAACTTTTGGTCTCTGAGACAGACAAAAATGTAGGATCACGTTAAGGCCCAGTGCTCATAAGATTTCAAGGAAAACAACACTCTCATACATTGTTTATCAAGAGCAGTGATGAGTCTGGAAATATCTATAAATTTTGGAAAAGGAATCTGGCTATATTATTTTATTTATTTTTTAAAGATTTTATTCATTTTATATTTAGAGAGGGGTTGGGAAGGGAGAAAGACAGGGAAAGAAACATCAATGTGTGGTTGCCTCTCACGTACCCCCTACTGGGGACCTGGCCCACAACCCAGGCATGCGCCCTGATGGGGGATCCCTTTGGTTCTCAGGCCAGCACTCAATCCCCTGAGCCACAGCAGCCAGGGCTGGCTATATTTTAAACTGTAAATGTATGTATCATTTGATCTAGGATTCCACTTATAGGAACTTATTATTATTTTTTAAAGATTTTATTTATTTATTTTTTAGAGAGGGAAGAGAGAGAGAGAGAGAGAGAGAGAGAGAGAGAGAGAGAGAGAGAGAGAGAGAGAAACATCAATGTGTGGTTGCTGGGGGTTATGGCCTGCAACCCAGGCATGTGCCCTGACTGGGAATCGAACCTGGGACACTTTGGTTCCCAGCCCGCGCTCAATCCACTGAGCTACGCCAGCCAGGGCAGGAACTTATTTTTCAGAAAATAGTCACAAGTATGTGATACTCTTTTCAGACAGGACTTTTGCGCATTATCTCCTGAATGAAATACATGAGCATCCAGAAAACTAGGAGTCAATGTGGGTCAATGTGGGTTCTTGAACATAAATATGCTTTCCTTTTGAGACTCCTGTTTCTGTGTACCAGAAAGCCATAGGAGAAAAAAAATGTCACCAAAGTAGAGCCTTTGCCCTGACCAGTGTGGCTCAGTCAGTTGGGCATCGACCTGCAAAGTGAAAGGTCACCAGTTTGATTCCCAGACAGGGCACATTTCTGGGTTGTGGGTTCTGTCCCCTGTAGGGAAGTGTACAAGAGGCAGCTGATCAATGTTTCTCTCTCACATCAATGTTTCTCTTTTTCTCCATCCCCTCCCCTCTCTCTAAAAATAAATAAATAAAATAAATAAAATCTGCTCTGGCTGGCATAGCTCAGTGGATTGAGCGCGGGCTGTGAACCAAAGTGTCGCAGGTTCAATTCCCAATAAGGGCACATGCCTGGGTTGCAGGCCATGGCCCCCAGCAACCGCCCATTGATGTTTCTCTCTTTCTCTCTTTCTTCCTCCCTTCCCTCTCTAAAAATAAATAAATAGAATCTTTTAAAATAAATAAATAAATAAATAAAATCTAAAAAAGAAGAAGAAGAAGGCAGAGCCTTTGCACTCTCCACACAATTTCCAATGCCACTAAGCAAAGACAAGTGGAATTGGGAGGGAGTCAGGCAGAGAGCTAAGGTTTTGCTATTCAGCAAGGACTGACGGAGCCAGGTCCTGAAGGGAGAACGAATGAGTAAAATAACGCTGCCCCCACCGTTCTGCAGCTGCACGGGGAAGGGAAGACAAGTGCGCACCCTAGACAAGGCACTGACAAAGTGTTACAACGAGTTAGTGGACACGCAGTCACGGTGCAAGTATAAGCCAATTTCAGGGTCAAAGCCTAAGCAGTCTAATCCTCAGTAAACTCTTTTGAGCTGCACAACAGAAAGTCCATCCGGGTTTTGGCCTCGCTCTGTATAACTAGAAAAGGAAAGTCACCATGATAAACTGCACAGCCTTTCAGGGATCCCATGTCTTAATTCCATCTACACTGAGCTGAAGGGAAAAAGCTAATGAAACACACAAACATGCCTCAGGAAACAAAATGCCTAATAATCATGGAACAGAGAAATAGCACTAAACGTATTGTACTATTTGGATGAAGTCAATTGAATATTTATTGAGCGACAGCTGTTTCCATACGTTTTTGTTAGGCATCCGGAGAGAAAGATGAGCGATGGGGTGCATTTTGTCAAGAGCGAATCGACATCCCTTATCATGAGCAAATCACATCAAACCGATTCATAGAGCGAATGTGCTCACGTCTGACAAAGGAGACGTGGGAAGCTGGGGCTCAGAGTCATTAAGAAAAATTATTCCGGTAAATCTGCCCCCTGATCACCGTATTGCGCCTGAGTCAGCATGCCTGCCCCCTAGACACGAGGCAGGGCCCCTTTCTTTGTCAAAGGCCTGTTTTCTACACGTCTCCCCCATGTTTTACATATTTTACTGGTCACAGGGAATGGGAACAAAACATCTGCTCTTTATTGAGTGTTTACTAGGTGTCGGAGACTGTGCCAAGCATTTTATGTACGCGGCCTTCCCTAGTTTTCACAACAACCCTGTGCAGTTTGTATTTTCTGTGTTTTATGGATTAGAAAGACCTAGGAGCGCAAAACCAGTAAGGTGGTTAGCATCTTACCACGGTCACGTGGCGGAGATGGTGCTCAGGTACACGGGGATTTAGCCCTAAAACTTGTGTGCTTACACACATGGTTATTCTGCTGTGTGATGACAGAGGATTTGGAAATATGGATCACTATTATTTTTTTCCTTTTGAATATTTTTTTTTTTAGGCTGCAATCCCCAATAGGATCACTATGGTTTTACTGCAGTGCTCACTTTTCTGCTTCACAGAATCTTGGCTTTTATTTTCTTCCATGTGACCAGGTCCGTAGATGAGGGTTAATTTGCATGACTACATAACATAGGCGTTAAAGTTAATATGCTCTATTGCTTTTGGCTCGTAGAAAAACCTAACGTTCAAAAATCATTTTAGAGGTGCTGGAAGGGAAAATGAAAGTGCAAACATTTAGAAACCAGTAAATGCAGGTTCTCGGTTAAGGGGAGTCATTTGCCTTTGTCTCTGTTTCTGCCGAGGAAAGATTAAAGGTGCACAATGCTCAGGCTGGTTTTGATGTCCGTTAGATGGATTTCTCCTAAGAACCTTAGATAATCTCTGATATTTATATAGTGGCAATCACATCCCTAGCACTTAGGAATGGTCAGAGAGAGATTAGATAAAAGACCTTTAAGAGATTAGTGTAATATGACCCAGACTTTGATGCATCTGGTCTCTGTTGGCCTTTAAGTCGGGCCTCGTATGCCATTTTCACAGTAAATCCAAGGGGCATGTTTAAGATTCTATACTATTATTCTCTTTTCTATTCAGCTGAATGTAATACTAATTTCTTTTTTTAAGTAACTTTTATTTATTTATTTATTCACTTTGAGAGAGAGAGAGAGAGAGAGAAACATCAATGTGCAGTTGCTGGGGGTTATGGCCTGCAACCCAAGCATGTACCCCAGCTGGGAATCGAACCTGCGACACTTTGGTTCGCAGCCCGAGCTCAATCCACTGAGCTACGCCAGCCAGGGCTTGAATGTAATACTAATTTCTTGGTGACTGGATCCTCCTCGCCATGAAAGTTGTAAACACTCAGTTCTCTTCTCTTTTGGAGATTCAGTATCATAACATGAAGGCTCATTAATTGTATACAACCCATGATTGGTAGTGAGATGGACATCTATCTTAATCATGTTTTTAAAGGGGAAAATGATTCATTAATCTCACCTCCTAGTCCTCACACTGCATTCACATTTTCCCAGAACACTCCATTTCTGCACAGCCCACTCTGTTTCTCTTCAAGACACAGACATTGAGGCAAAAGGGGTGCTTGGTGATTGGTTGAAAGTGTGGGGATAAAAAGCAAGCCTTTCTATATCCCTTTGATTATTTTTACAGATTGCCCAATGCTCCTTTTTACAGACTGTTACATTTCTTAAAAGCCCCAGAGTGAATGCTTATACTAATCCCAGTGTATATCTAAGAATATTGGCCTCTTGGCCTAGTTTCTCTGTTGGAAATTGAATGCACATTGAGCCCTACCACGCTCCCTTCTTTCTCCCCCACGCCCTCACACACCCGGTAACACACACACAGATTTTTTTTTTTTTTTGCAGTTAGAATATGTTAGCTAAGGTTCAAAGCATCCCATTAAAATACCCACACACATTTCTAAACCACTACCACCCTTCCAGGTGTCAAAAGGCATGTACTTCTTTCATAGGCTTTTCTTAAAGAAATATTATATACGTATAGTATTCATTTATATATATAAATATATATATATCTATTATATATATATATAATAGATATATATATATATATCTTGGTTTATAGCCAGTTTCTCCTTTACAGTAATTTTTGTTTTATGTCCAGTTCATTATAATCTCAACTCATCTAGCACTTTCTATCTGAAACAATGTCTTTGATACATTTCTCTCTGGACATACAGACAGGCACAGAATCTTAGCATTTTCTTCTGAAAACTGAAAGCTGACGGGATACTAGAATTATCCATTTTTTTATTGTCTTAAAGTACAATTCAGTGATTGACTTGAGCTGCCTTTCTACTTCAAAGCTGTGTTAATTATATACATGGGGTTTTCTAGTGTGGAGATGCAGAACAAGAAGGTAAACGAATTGTTTTGCCTTAAAATCAACAACTCTCTTGAGTTGTCATCTGCAGGTATTAGTTCCATGTTGTCAGTGACGTTTTCTCGGGTGTGTCCTTCCAATAGTTCTTTATTTTAGGTTGATTTGGCAGTAAGTTGTCCTAGCAAAGTCCATGTTGTTCAGAGGGCAGATAAGACATTCTTTTACTTGCTGAAAGAAAAAAAATATACAGTCCCACAACACTGTACAGAACGTATCCCTGCTTCTAATGCAATAAGTAAAGAACTAAAGAAGTCCAGGAATGGATCACAGAGAAGAAAAAGAGGGTCAGTATGGAAACATGACTGAGGACAACCTCCTTACCAGGCAAAATGATGATACTGTGTTTATGTACTTATTTATTCTGGAGAATAATTGATCTAGAAAACTGCTGGGTTAAGGATGGAAATCACACCATCACACAATCAAATATTTTTGTTGTTTGTTGGAGGACCTTGACCAAACTAATTGGTCACTTTACTCACATTTTGTCTACTGACCTAGAGCGTAAGCTCCTGTAGGTCAGGAATTACAGTATTTTTTTCTGCTCGTCTCTTTTAGGAGGTGCTCCGAAGATGCTGTCTGCCTCACAGACCTGTAAAAGGGCTCAGCCCAAATCTCTCCTATCCAAGTCCCTAGGCACACTTCTGACTGGGGCAGAGGGCAAATTGGACATCAAAGAGTCGCCAAAGGCTTTTTTTCTGCGGTGGAAGGCTGAGGATGATTCTTTGATCTCTGCTTCCTCCCCTGCCCCTCCCCCCACACATACCTCCCAGGCCGGCTTCCAGCAGGCCCCACCCCGGGCCTGCCCTCCTCACCCTCCCTCACAGAAGACCCCTGACAGGCTGGTCTACATTAAGGAACAAAACAAAACGAGAGTGCAAACAATCGACCTTCTAATCCAGACAAGCTGCTATCATAGCCTTTGGCTTCCTTATCTGAATAGAGAAAACATTTGGGGAAACCTTTTAAATCTCAGTTAAAAAAAAAAAATCAACAGCAATTTTTTTTCTCTCTTCTTCTCTCTCTTTATTTAATGTGGAATCAAGATTCCTTTGCTAGTGCTATTGTTGGCTCACCTGCTAAAGAACCGAGAGGAAATTTCTAGGGAACCGAATGTGAAGTTTACACCCATCTAGCTATGTAATTCTTGAAAAGCAAATTAAAAAAAATTAAAGTTTCAGTCTACTGTAACCGAATCTGTCCTGAAAATGCAGAATTTTTTAACTGTGCTGTGCAACTAGATGATTGTTTCTTTTGAGAACAAATTGATAGGGAGCTAGTCAAAAAGTACCTAAATGTTTAGACTCATTTACGTACTCCAACACACAGTAGGAATAATTAGAAACCAACTTCAATTCCATCAACAGAGGTGTGGTTCAGTATTGTCTTGAATACACAAGATGTTTTAGAACCTACTTTAATGGGACAGACTAGATAATTGCTGGCTTTGATGTTTTCGATTTGGAATGCCTGGAGGAAGGGAACTAAACCTCGTGACCTGCTGGGGACCCTGCTCTGTGTGGGAAGGTCATTCCGGTCGGTCTCGAATCAGCAGATGGCTTCCGCACTGGGCTGATCCCTGAAGTCAAAGCTGGCAAATAGCATCACTCAGTTCTGTTCTGTTAAGTCATAGTGTCATAGCCTTGTCGTGAATACACTTCCCAGAAGATCAGGCATTGATCAGCTTAATTTTAATTGAACCAACAGGCACTGAGAACTTTCTACCAAATTCTATGATCATATACTCACAGGTTTAAGGAATAATAGAACCAATTTGAAAAATTCATTTTAAGTTGTATTTACAATTGAAGTTTTCTCCTCTGGCTTTTTACATTATTATCTGAGAATTAAAAAGTTTGTCAAAGGTTCGTGTACCAGGTCTTCCTCCTAAACCTAAGCAGAAACCGGAAAGTTTTGAATGGAGCTTCGAATACCTGGGCCTGATTTCGAAGCAGGTAGATGTTTTAAATCAAATTTTTTAAGTCAGATTTTTGTAAGCAGATTTTTAAAAGCATTTACCTGCTTATCTCTGAATGAGTATAAAGCTTTTTCCTTTGTTTCTTCATAACTGTTCTTGTACTTTCCAGCCATTAAATGTAGATGTGCCCAAGTCCTACCCTCAGCCTTCAGACAGAGGAGAGAGACCTGTTTTTCTATCCATCCACCCTCCCTTTGCTTCACCGTGAAGCACAGAAATTCGAGCATGTCTGTCCCTTATCTCCTTTTTTTCTCAAATATTCATTCCATCAACCTAATGCCAAAAATGTTTGAAACGTCAACTTTTCCTGTCCCTGTACCCCAAGTCCCATCACCATGATCTGTTTTCTTATTACACATAAAATTCCAATTTACTAAATAATTAATTGACTTATTGTTTATTGTTCCGATTCTGTCACCTTTCTACCTATTATAGAATGTAAGCTCAAAAGGGACAGGGGTTTGGTCTGTTTTGTATCTGCTGTTTAGCAAGTATCTTAGAAAAATTCCCAGGACACAGTAGTCCCTCAAAAATGTTATTTGAACTCACGAACAAATCAACTCCAACTCCTGAACCAACTGTTTCAGGCAAGTGTCTTATTTTCTCATTCAGTTCGAAGTTTGAGTTCCA
The DNA here is from genome assembly GCF_004126475.2 of Phyllostomus discolor. Lineage (NCBI taxonomy): Eukaryota > Metazoa > Chordata > Mammalia > Chiroptera > Phyllostomidae > Phyllostomus > Phyllostomus discolor. The sequence goes on along the minus strand of NC_040909.2, from coordinate 127,003,213 downwards.
TATCTGGTTCCTGTTTTCACGAGTTTCCACGTGGCCGATGGGTCAACAACGGTTGACTATGCTGCATCATGATGACTCACATCCCACCTTCCACTTCCATTCCCAGTGGCAGGAGCCTAGATGAAATTTCCATTTTTTCCTTGACTGATCAAACACAATGGCCTCCTCACTGGCTTTCTTTCCTCTAATCTTTCCCTTTCATGAACTCAATTGACACACTGCCGCCTTCCTAAAGCATAGCTTTGACTACATGATGGCAGTTGATTGATTCCTTCATCAAGTATTTATCTTGTTTAAATCTCGTTTTGTTTTGTTTTTTAAATAAGTGATCTTGGACAAGCTTCTTAACCTTTCCGGGCCTCACATGTCTTTGTACGGATAATGGAATGATACTGCTTACATTACAGAATAGATGTTATGATTCAAGTAGATGAGACATGTAACTATTTCACACAATGTCTGAAACTCAGTAGACACTTCATAAATAGCAGTTGTGGTCATCACTGTTATCACTATTACCAGTTAATTAACGTCTAGATAAACTGGCATGAAGAAGAGATTAATCCCTGAAGCTACAAATTCTGTCTTTACTGAAAACCAATGAACTTGCTGCATGGTATATATAAAATTTCCTGAGACATGTATTTGTATAATTCCTCCTCTTATTTTTTTTCAATAAATCCATGAAGTTTTACATTTATTTTGTAATGAGAATAAAAGCAAAAATTGAAAAGAGAAGAAATTCGTCATCTGTGTCTGGTCTTAATTTAAAAATCATGTTGTCAAACTGAAAACGTTCAATTCTTTCCCAGCCATTTTTTTCTTATAAAAATGTGCAGTAAATCTGTCCAAAAAAACGAAACCTTTTAAATGAGCATTTCTAAAAACATCCTAAAGGTCATTATTGCTTTAGAACTGTTTTGTTGTGTTGACTGAGAACCTTTGAGATGGAATTTAGAGACTTTTTAATGCCCAGATCTTATGTAGAATAATAGTAGCATCTTAGCTTCTAGAATGCCACATTGTTGGTTTTCCATGGTTGCACTGAATGAAGTCTACGTGCTTGTAGGTCTGAAGCAGACCAAACAGGCTATGGAAGAAAGGAAATGGTGTGTTCGATTTTCAAAGGTTGGCTCACTCAAAACGCAGTGATAAATATGCTCTGTTTGAAAATTCTGAGGCTCACTCTCACACCCACGGCTGCTTCATCACAGAAGGTATGAGAAATGATTTGCAGGCCTGGAAAACCAGAGAGACCAGTTCAAACGTCACTGGTAAGAAGCCCGTGACTCTCAACTTTTAAACAATAAGACCTAGAAAGTGATAGCCAAACAGGGATATCTCCATTGACAAGGTATCTTGAGATACCTTAAGGTATCTCAATTGACAAGTGTAAATGTTATCTTGGTTTGGAATACACATTTTTTATAACTCAGATCATATTTCTTTTCACGTTACTTCATTGGTCACAAACTTTCAGAGTCCCCCATGTAGTGCTAATTTTATAATTCTTCCATAACTCTCCTCCAAGCAATGACTTGGATTCTTTTACATACCAGATAACTAGGTAAAATGTTACCAGAATACCTCTACAGTTACAATGGCATTATGAAAACATTTCTAATCATGGTCAAACAAGAAGACCTTGAATGGAAATATCCATCTCTATTGCCTGCCAGGTACATTATCAGGATCGATTTATTTGCCTTCCTTGGATTCTATGATCCTTATTTGCTGGTCAGCCATCAGATCGATAACATTACCAGGCAGTGTTAGGGTGTGTGTTCAATGAGCAATCTAAGAGTATAAGATTTTAGGCAAAAGAGGGAATTCTGGTAGCTAGTGCATTCTGGGAAGATTTCACAAGGAGCGAATGATAATGAGTTGGGCTTGGGGAGATATAAATATAACTGATCATCATTAATGAGAAGGCAATCCAGGATTGATAGGAAAGTTACATTTATACAGCCCTAAAATTATTTTGGCCCTTTGAAGGCAACCACCAGGCTGATGTGGCCCCTGGTGAAAATGAGTTTGACACCCCTGCTTTAAAGGAAATCATTTCACTAAAGCCCCTTATTCTGTTTACTACCGGGACCCTGAAAGTATACTGGATACGTGTTAATTCCATTGTCACTGTTCTAACAACAATGGAAGGCACCAGGACATGGATGTAACATGATAGGAGCCATGTTTTAGGAGCTGTAAGGCTGGTGTGATATACTCTAAGAAGGAGAAAAGAGGGAGGCCAAAAATAGTTTTAATATAAAAACTAAAATTCTGGCTAATCATTTCCAAGAGTTCTGACTCTTGGAAAGGTGTTATAATATTGTGGTTTATAAGGAATATGTATATATGTGGTCATTCAAATGACCAAAATGTACATCTCATATATATTTGGTCTTCACCCATGGTTTCTGGCTCACAGCCCCTAAAACACTTAGAGTGTCCTGAGCAGCAATGCGATGGTGCCATCTTTGGCTATAGTATTTTGATGCCATGTCCTCAGTTCCTGAAAACACTTCAGAGCCACAAAGGCAAAATGGGTGTTTGTTATGAATAACAAGTCACCAAAACTGGGTTTATGTAAAGGAGGTCACTTAAAAAAATTTTTTTAAAATATTTTACTCATTTATTTTTAGGCAGAGGGGAAGGGAGGAAGAAAGAGAGGGAGAGAAACATCAATGTGTTGTTGCCTTTCACATGTCCCCCACTGGGGACCTGGCCTGAAACCCAAACATGTGCCCTGACTGGGAATTGAACTGGCGATCCTTTGGTTCACAGGCTGGCACTCAATCCACTGAGGCACATCAGTCAGGGCAGGAGGTGACTTTTGGAAGGCACCCAAGGATGGGGGTTGGTGACAAGCATAACCAACCTTGAATAGAAGGTCAGAACTTTCAGTCCCACGCACTGATTTCCAGGGATGGAGAAGGGCTCCAGAGGGACTCCATCACCAATGGCCAGTGAGTTCCCCAATCATCCCTGTGCAATGAAACCTCCGTAAAGCAGGGTATGGTGGGGGGGCAGGGGGGGGGGGGGGGAGTGTCATAAAGCTTCCAGGTTGGGGAACCAGAACTCTTACATGTGCTGCCATGCTAGGTCCCAAACTCCACAGGGACAGAAGCTCCTTTGTTCTGGACCTCACCCTGAGCATTTCTTCATCTGGCTGTTGATTCGTATCTTTTAATATCCTTTGGAATAAACTGGTAATGGAATGAATCAAACCCAGGGAGACGGTTGTGGAAACCTCTGATTTGTAGCCGGTCAGTCGGAAGTACAGGTCACAACCTGGGCACGGGACTGGCCTCTGAGGCGCAGGGCAGTCTTGTGGGACTGTGGGATCAGATGCCACTTCCAGGCAGGTGGTGTCAGACTGCAGCTCAACCCTTAGGCACCTTGACGGTGTCCGAAAATTGCCTACTGGCGTGGGGAAGCCTGACACACAGACATACCCATACACACTCTGGAACTGGGTTCAGGAACCCAAAATAGATGCAAATCACAAAAATGTAGACTAAGTGATGAGTGATCTTACTTCTTCATGAGAGATCACCGTTACCAAACATGGCAAGCGAAGGGAAGGAAGAACCAGCAATGAATTCAAAGATGACCTATAGGTATTAAGCATTTTTTACCAAGTGTTTGATTTTTATTCAGATATTTACCAATTAAATAAAAACTAAAGAGTTCTTAACTACTCATTAGAATTTCAATTTGTGCCAGAGAGTGAGAAGATCATAATTTTCACTGCCTTTCATTACTTGAGTGGGCCCCAGGGAGAAAGAGAGGAACTGAAAAAGTAAGACCAGTCTGGCAAACTAAGAGAATATCCAGTTATTATGAGGCCGACTAAGAACCTGAGGTGTGATTCCAAGACCTAGCATCTAAATACCTAGTAAATTCTCATTGTCATATTAGCAGTTTTAAGAAGTATGTTGTCTATTTACATAGGTACTTAAACCTTCAAAATGATCCTAGAATTTGTCTTTTTTTCAAAACTGTTAAAATGAAGAAATTAAGGATATGAAAGTTAAGGCATATATGTGTATACGTGTGTGTGGTCTGTTCTTTCATAATATATGGATACATATTCCTATTTTTTTCTGGTTATAAAAGCTCTGCTGAAAGCAGAATATTATTTAAAACCACAGAAAAGCATAAAGAAGAAAAATTAAAATTAGCCATTACCCCACTAAGAAGAGTTTGGTAAATTTGTCTCTGTTTTTGTATCCAGAGAAATACATAACCTCCATTATATATATGTATATATATATACACACATGCATATGTTTATATTTTCCATATATACATATATTCATAGTTAAAATACTGTAATAAAAATTTTGAAGTCCTTCCCTTACTATTAGTTCTCATAATACCCCAAGTTAGTCTTCTTATGTTTTATCTATACATTTTATTCCATGCCAGGCACCGGCTTAGGAGCTGACTTGGTGTTGAAGCACGTAAGTCCATTGTCATATTAGCTCTAATATGGCAGCTCTAAGCACTGGAGTGTACTTATGACTGTAAATCCCGTGCTCTTTCTTGTATGTTACGGCTACTCTCGGTCACACGTCCTGCATTCCCACTGCTCAAAATGGAACAGCCATCATGCCAGTATTTTAAACCAAGAATGTTTCTACATTATTTGACAATTTGGTAATGGTTATTACCTCCCCTCCCCACCCCCCCCATACTCATACCACACTAAATATCTGACTGTCACTGATTACCATCCTTGGAGGATTTTTATCACCTTCCTCGGCAGCTTGCTACGATCTAATTAGCCCTTGCCTAGAGCCCCAAGCCTATCTGCAAAACAGCTCCAAGAAAGAGAGAAGGGAGGTGCATCTGTGGTCCTTCTCACTATTTGCTTATGGCGGACCCTCCCAGGGTTCATATCCAATGGCTGAGTCCAAAGATGTCTGGGGCGATCGAATGTGAGACCGGGGACCAGCTCGTGCCTGCGGCCTTCCTTTCAACCACTGATCATTTTCTCCTCTGAGACATGCAGAATCTGGTTCCTCAGAAGACATTTTTATAGAAATACATGGTAATACAGGTATGCTTTCTTGTGCAATTACAATGACATATTTCCAATCCATGCTGCAGACAAAGCTGCTGCCCTGCTGATCAGGCTGGACAGGAGTGGGGGAGCAGGGGAAAGGAGGCTTTAAATACAGACAGACGAATAAAAGATGAAACCCTGGGCAGCTGTGTCACATCAACGCCAATTCTTTCAGATGAGATAAGACATTTAAAGTGCAGCACCTGGAATGTAGTAAGCACACGGTGAAAGCCACCTGTAAATTCTCACCAACTGATAGCTATTTCTACAAATGCGATTTTATTTTTGTTAATATCAACACGGCAAGACTTTATGTAAAATATAAAATATTGAAAAAGTCAATGTTCATAATCACACCACCTGAAACTTAAGAATAATTACCACTTGTTCATATCCCCTTTTATTATTCCTTTTATACAATATGCACTTACTTTTGCATGAGCTATAAAATATACGTGCCCTGGCTGGTGTGGCTCAGTGGATTGAGCACTGGCCTGTGACTAAAGGGTTGCAGGTTCGATTCCTAGTCAGGGCACATGCCTGGGTTGTGGACCAGGTCCCCAGTAGGGGGCACATGAGAGGCAACCAGGCATTGATATCTCTCTCCCTCTCTTTCTCCTTCCCTTCCCCTCCCTAAAAATGAATAAATACAAATCTAAAAAAATATATACATGTGCCATGTTCTCCTTCTCTTAATATATATTTTGAGTCACAAATATTGACTGTGGGGAACAGGTGACTGGGTCACATAATGACATATCTTAGCGTCCAAAATACACCCTAAAGGACCACAGAAGGAGGTGCTCTGGGCTGAGAATTCAATACTGCTGCTGTTTGTTTGTTTAACTTCCCCACAAGAACATCAGGTTAGAGGTGTGTGTCTGAGACTAAGAATATCTCCCCACACTCTAAAAGGAACCTTGCCCATTTGCCCTTCTTCGTGTCCCAGAGTCAAAGGAAGAGTAAAGAGTCCTTTCAGCTAGGCTGAGTTGTGGCCATAGTTGAAATTATAAAGAATGATCGAGGAAGGAATAAGCCCTGAAATGCAGTGTCATAGCCTTAGTTTTGAACCTTATTTTAGACAAATTCTTAGCATACTTTTTTCCCCAGCAAATATCCTTAGCAACCCTTGTGAGCGTACGTAAATGAAACTTGACCAAGGTTAGAAATAGGATGAATTTAGCTTTAATGGTCAAATGACTAGAGTCTTTGGCTTTTTATATCTCTGGCATGTTTCTCAACAGTATTCCATAGTGGAATGGCTGAGTTCTGATCGATGTTCTTCCTCTTGTGTGCTGTGGGACCTTGGGCGAGTTGCTTCAGTTCATTGTGCTTTGGTTTTCTGACCTGTAAAATGGGATGATAATATTCCCTTGTTCATAGGAATGGTATGGATTCACTAAAGTAGCACATGTGCTATAAATACTTTATATATTATATATGTACATATGTAAAGAGAATATATCTGTGTACAGATGTTTATAAAACTTTAACACTGTGTGATATAAGATCAACCCTATATCCATATTAGTATATATTTGTCACTTTTATAATTATTGCCCCTTCACTTGTAATGTCCTCTCATTAATCCTCTTATCTTGTGACCACAAAACAATTCTAACTAATTCAATTAGATTAGTGATTGGTTTGGGGAATGCCATGTGGCCCAACACTGGTCAATGAAACCCAAGGGGAAGGCTTTCTTTGCAATCAGAAAGAGCTACTTATTTATCTTATAACACGATGCTACCTTCCCCTTCCAGAACCTCACATCTAGTAGGCAGTGCTCAAATGACCCAAACCTGCTCTGTGAAGACTTGACCAGCCCCCACAAATAACTTCCTGCTCTGTGCCCTCTGAGTCCTGTTCACATTTGAACAGTAGGACACCAAAGTGCACGAAGGGCTGGCTCTAAAGTCAGATTGTCTGGGTTAAATATGGACTCAGCCAATTTTCTGTTTCTGTTGCATCTCAGTTTCCTACTCTGTAAAATGAGGAGATCCATAATAGCTATCTTTTAGGACTCATATGAGGATTAAATGAGTCAATTATTATAAAATATATCAAATGGTGCTTGGCATAGTAAAAATTTATTAAATTTGTGATAAAACAATTCTAGTGGGTTGGCCAAAAAGTTCATTTGGATTTTTTTTCTGTAAGATGGTCCTAGTAGTGCTTAGTTGTCTTTAACTTCATTTGAAATAATTTTTATTAGATTGCATTGTGACAGCTGTCATAGCAGCTGTCACATAGCACTTAAAAAACTAATCAAAATTGGTGAATTTTTGGGTATCCATTTTAATATTGAAGACAGAAGAAAATACACATTTTTGGCATATTATTGTTTATTACTTCAAGAAAGGTAAAAACGCAACTGAAATGTAAGAAAAGATTTGTGCAGTGTGTGGAGAAGGTGCTGTGACTGATTGAATGTGTCAAAAGTGGTTTGTGAGGTTTTGTGCTGCAGATTTCTCACGGATGTTGCTCCATGGTCCGGTAGACCAGTTGAAGTTGATAGCAAACAAATTGAGACATTGAGAACAATCAATGTTATACCACGTGGGAGACAGCCAACATACTCAAAATATCCAAATCAATCATTGTTGGTGAAAATAAAAAATGTATCTTTTATTTTACAGAAAAAACCATACAGACTTTTTGGCCAATCCAATATTATTACAATGGTATTATTTTAATGTAAAAAATTATTTACACATGTTTTTCACACACTAGATTGTGAAGGTAACTTAAACTGGGATTCTCCATTGGCTAGCAGAGTACCTGGCACATAGTAGGTGCTCTGCAAATGTTTTCTTAAGTGAAGCATAAAAGAAGGAAGGGAGGAAGGAAGGAAAGAAGGAAGGCAAGGAGTAAGAAAGGGGGAAAGGAAAAAAAGGAGGAAAGGAAAAGTATTTTTTGAGTGTGGGGTGGTGGTTTTTTTTTTTTTTTTTTTTTTTGGTTGGGGAAAAATTTATCAGCCTATAAAGTTAATCTAGTTACCTGTTTCTTCCCACTGTCTAGAATTCTGTCCTGAGTCTCCCAAAGCCACTCACCGAAGAGGCTTAGCTATGAAGGGCCATCGTTTCTATATTTGCACAGATGATGCTTTCAGCAGGACAGTACCATCGAGACACAGTGAAGTCTATATCAGGGGTGTGCAAAGGCCAGGGACATAGTGAGCAACTGAGGCCTCTGACAACATCTCCACTGTGTGGCCACCCTGTCTGGCTGGTGCCTCAGAGGAACTGATTATATCGTAGGGACTGGTCCTCCCCAGACCACAGAACTCCCCCTGCCTCCCCAGGCCACACAAAACGACCATATTCATGAAGGCCACACAATCTTCCCTGTTTGCGAATTGGAGAGCTCACCCCACATCTGGATGCTTAAGCACTCACTGTCTGGGCCCTTAGATGCTTCATAATAGAAACTTGAGGATCAGCCAGACTTCTGTGATGGAAAGTAGTTATCAGAAAATCTCGGCACATCAAAACAACAAGAATGGACTGAGCTTGGTAGGTTACAGTAAGTGAGTTTTTGAGATTATTCAAAATTATTTGGGAAGAGCTGGTCAGATTCTGGAGCCGGGGCCTCATTCAGGGGTGCCAGCAAGCCTATATGAATTCTACAATTTAGATTAAACAAGTCAATCCTTTGTGGTTTTGACACTGGTAGAAATGTCAGCTTCTTTATTATGCAAAGCATCATTTCTTTGCGCAAATGGGGACAGAAACAATTACATCTTCAAAGAAGCAACTTATTTTTGTAGAGCATCTGCAGTAGTTTTACCACCTTGTTGTCCTAGCTGTACCTTTTTTTCTCTACGATCCTGGCACTGCCTGGCTAATTCCAACCTTTCCTGGTGAAAACCAGGTTCCTCTTCTGATCCCCAGTGTAAGCCCAATGACTTTGTTATTCTCTTTCATATCAGTCTATTCTGTTCCTACAATGTACTTAACACCATTGCAATATGTAACCTGGGTGTTTGTTTAAAGTCTCTCTCCCAGGATTTCTCTAAGGACTCCTCTGCCTATAAAGAGTACCCGAAAGGCTTACTAAAGCGCAGACTCCTGGACGCCATCCCAGAAATTCGGGATGATGGTTATGAGAGGTGGGCTCCAGGTATTTACTATTGACACTGAAGTTTGAGAACCACGTTACTGAAGTTCATGTTTTCTGAGGGCAGGGGTCATGGCAGTTCTACTGGGCTCTGGTCTTCCAGCATCGAACTTAGTGCCTGGCACATAACAGCCTATGATACTTTTTTTTTAGTAAATTAAAATAAAAATTTGGGCATCAAAAACAGTGACTACTAACTCCTATTCTTATGGAGAAATTGAAAGACAAAGAGTTTAAGCATCCTTCGGAATTATTTAATCACGAAAACAGAGAAGTTGTGCTGGATTACCCTTTATCACTTATAAAAGGCCTTAGAACATTTCCAGTAACTCCTGTGTTTTGGCCAAAAAGTGGATATAGTGGAAAAGAAATAGATTTTGCAACCCTTTAGACTCGACTGGCTCTGTGCTTCTGCCAATTTACTTCAGCTTTCTGAATTCCAGTTTCTTCATCTATAAAACAATAGCAATTTTACAGTGTGACGGCGAGCACAGAATCGCATAAGAAGACATAAACATAGACCTTGCATCAGGCTTGGCTTGAAAGACAGTCAGCGAATGCTAGCCCTTTCTTGTCTGCTTCCCTGGTTCAAGCAAATTGTTTTAAAAAACCACTGGGGAACATTTTGGCAAGCAGTCAGCAACCCCCTGCCCTTTGTCATTATTCTTAGTAATGTTTAGGGAGCATGGCAGTTCTTAATTGGAATTTAAAAGGATAATGAGTACAGCCCTGAACTTGGATTGGCAGAATGTACTCTCTTGATCATGGCCGTGTTTGGACCATGCATGGCTTAGGACCAATCCATGTGCAAGAGATCTGAGCTGGAACCCGAGGCTGGGGCTGGGAAGATTCAACCACAGAGACAGTTGTTCAGTGGGGGAAAGGACCTCTGGTTAAATCGTGATGATGTATACTTGAGCACCATACGATGATTCATTTAAAAAAAAAAAAAAGAGCAACTAACAGGCATGTTTAAGACTACTAGAAACCACTATTCTATCTATATTTTAACAGTGCCAAAAACATGGATAATATCCAGCCATGGCAAAGAAATAGACAAGAATAAGACTCCCCCACCCTTCCACCCCCATCCCACCCCAGCCCTGCCCTTGCTTAATTCCTTGGAGAAGACATTCTAATTGTTTTAACTCTTTTACCGGGTGGGCCGGGGAGGGGGCAGTGAGATGAGACTTGAAAGGCTTAAGAAAGCTTTGGCCACTCCCTCCTTTCCAGCTGTGTTAACAAACTTCTGTGAAACAGATGGGCGAGGGGCTCAAACACTCACAACTGCAAACTCTCTTAATCAATTGACACTTCCCAGTGCTAGGAAATCCATACCAACGTTAACCCTCCCAGCGCTGCTCCAGGAACGCCTGGCCTTTGTTATGTCTTTCTCACTTTCACTTCAACTACTTACAAGGAACTCATTCCAATAGCCCTATCCTTTCTCTGCAAAACTTGCTCTTTTCTTTGTACATACTGATAGCAAAGTCAGTTATAGAACTTTTCTTAAACGATTGGTCCCTGTCACGTTGGAAACATGATTTCTGCATCACCATGTACTTCGGATGTTAAATAGTTCACTACAGATACTAAATAACAAGAAGATAAATGCTCACTTGTTAAAGGAGACAAGTCCTTTTGTTCTGTATTGGTAATAACAATACAGAATGTTAGTATGGGCTTCACAGTTTTCAAAGCATTTCCTCCCACACTAGTGTCTCTGAATACATAGGCATTGGATAACAATTTTTGTGAATATTCAAAAACAAATGGTTGCCAGTGATAGCTCAATGTACAGGCCCCCTGGTTGGTTCATTGGGTGGCATGTGTGATCTAACTTAGCCCTGGCTCACGGCGGGGGTGAGGGATGGGGTCTGGGTAGCAGTTTTGCACGTTGTTGCTAGTTCCCCATTATGGTCTAGCTGTTACATTACACTCCTTGGGAGAGGTTGCAGTGTGCCTCAAACTGGGGTGACAAATAGGGTGACCAACTAAGTAGAGTGTCATGGTCGGCCCAGGATCATCCTGGTTTTAAACCTGAAAAACCCAGCATCCTAAGAACCACCTTAGTCCCAAGCAAAATGACTGTTCACATGAGTATAATGAATAAATTCATTTAGGTTTGTGCTTGGTAAGTATGTTAAAAGTTGTCTTTGACTATCCTGTTGGGAAATACTAGTCTTCATAAGTATTCCTGTCTTATATCCCTACTGAGATTGTAATGGGCAAAATGAGAAACTGGGACATCAATGTTAGGACATTAACAAGTGATGCCTCCAATAGGTGCAGAGCTTCTGACCAGGTGGGAAATTACTGGGGTTAAGAGTTGTCAAGATGAATACTGCTTTGCCCTCATTAAGAAGGATTCTACATGGAAGGGGATTTCGCTGTGTAGGTTCCGATAGCTTTTACCCAGTATGGATGCTAATTTCTGCTACCTTTTCCTGGTCCTGATTCTCTATGCTTAGGATCTTTACCCAGTTTTAATGATAATAAAAATAGTTATCCCCTATTATTAGAGCTTTATGTTAACAGATATTCAACAAACTATGTCTCTTATCCCTGTGGCATACCTAGGAAGTAAATGTTATTCATCCTATTTTATAGGTGAGAAAACTCAGAGATGGTATTTGAGCTGTGGTCCAATGGCATTCACACGGAAAAGGGTCTAAACTCAATTCTGTGGTTACTTATAACAAACACAGATGATGTGACTCAACAACAACAACAAAAAATCTTTGTATCACAGAACTGACTCTTGTCTTCCAGCCACAACTCTACCTGTCAGACTTGACGAGAACTGTCAGCTGAAAAGGTGCAAGAACTCATTTTTAGCTATGTAGCTTTAAATGGTTTAGAACCGGTCACATTATCTGAGGGACAGAAACAATTATTTTACAAAAATCTTTCAAAAGGGATTCCAGTTTTCTTAGGAGTTGTTGGAAGGCCCTCCCTACTGACGCCCGCCAGCTGACTCAACCACAACACTTTGTGTTGTAATAGTGCAGGCTCGTCTGTGGGGTGACAGGCTCCCCTCTGTCAGTACCAAACCTACAAGCTTCCTTACAATTTGCTAATTCTCAGTCCTAGTTCTGCCTGAAAACAATCAGAGGACATTTATAAACAAAATGCAAACAAGTTCTTAGGCTCCATCCCAGACCTACCAGACCTACTGATTTTAGAAGTGGCAGCTATTTTTTTTTTTTTTCAGAAGAATTATAGGTCATTCTGATGCATAATTAAAACTGAGGACGGCCCTGGCTGGTGTGGCACATTTAATTGGAGCGTCATCTCGTAACTGGAAGAAAGGTTGCGGGTTCGATCCCCAGCAGGGCACATTCCTAGGTTGCGGATTTGATCACTGTTCAGTCGTGAATGGGAGGCAACCAGCTGATGTTTTTCTCTCTCCCCCTACCTCTCTCCCTAGAAAAGTAGCGAAAAAATGTCCTCAGGTGAGGATTAAAAAAAAATTTAAGCAAGTAAACACTGAGAACTGATGCAGGTTTCATGCATCACATAGTTTCTTGTTGGAAGAAAGATCTTGCCGTCCATATTATGTTTAGTTGACAGAGTTGAGATGCTGACTCAAGGCTATTTGGGCCAACTTTCCGGACATGAACATAAACGGAGGGCCTCATGTAGTTCCTGTCATTCTTTTATTTGCATTCCTCTTCACCACCTTAAAATACTGTGGATGCTCTGTTATAATCAAAAGGTGTTAGTTTATTCTTCAATTAGGATGTCATAGCTTCCTTCTCCTTTAGCAAAGAGAGCAGGGACATCCTGTCCAGTGAATGGAAGGACTGCGGGAGGGGAGAATATGCAGGTCCCAGTGATTGTGAGGCCTTGCTCAGCTGTGAGGGCTGGAGCCCAACCAACAGGGAAAGTTGACAAACATTCCAGATTTGACCTAGAGGCCCTGAGTGGGCAGGGAGGGAGACCCCCATTTAAATACTATGCCTTTCCTTGTATGCTGCCTTAAAACACAATAGCAGAGTCTCAGCAGAGAAAGCCTACTTTAGGATTTAAATTAAGAACAGGAGCTTTAACTTAACTCTTGAGTAGAAGCAGAAATTCATCTAAATTGTCATCGCGTTCTAACTACGGGCTGGCAGAATGTCTTTTGATGCTATGTGGGTATGGGCACTAAATCAACCAAAGCGGTGCAGAGATAACCTGCCCAAAGGCATCACACAATAAAATAATGGTAAAGGGAAATAATGGCAATAATAATGATATTAATACTTAATATCCCCCCATGGCCTTACCATGGTAGACCTTATTCCAAACGTTTTGCGTGCATTATATCAGTTTTTCTAACTCCAGTATGGAGGGAATGTTATTATCACATATGCAGACGAGACTTCTGAGGCTTAGAGAGTTCAAGGCACTTATCTAAGGTTGCAGGACAGGGAAGAGTCAGAGATAAATTCAAAGACAGAGCTGACTCACTTTAAAAGTTTATAACTTTATTTCTTTTGCTGGCTTCCAAAAGGCCATGTTTTATTAATTAGGGCTATCTGAGGAAGAGCTCAAAAATATACTGCAATGCTAACAAAAAAGTTGTATAATAGCATAAAATAGGGGTTGGAGAGCCCATCCAAGAAACAGTGATTATGGGGTTAGCGGAGAGATCTTGCATCGGCCATGCTGAAAGGCCCGGAAGAGTCTTTATACCTGAAGTCTCGTGTGTTACTTGATCCTTGGTTATTTTTCTATTTGTCTGTTTTTCTGATGGGTTCCTACAACAAACAACCATCTTCGTCCTAGCCTTTATTTTTTTTCTCCGAGTGATACGATAGCCTCTCAATTTGAAGGGAAGTATGTTTTGCAAGTCAGATTTTTTATGTCTGTGTGAGATTCCCTGAATCGCCTTGGTCCTCTAATAAACAGAATTAATAGTATTGGGATGAGCTTCTAACAAATTCCAAACAATGTGCTCTTCTATGCTATAACTCTTCACTGACAGCTTACCAAGATGGTGCATTTAATGGTTCCATAAATTTGTGTAATGGTAAACAAATGACTAATAAATGTCTGGATGCTCAATGAAAACATTGAAATGAACATACTGCAGAAATAAATAAATTACCATTAAAAGCTTAACAGTGACTCCATACATAGCAACCCACAGACTGGGAAACATGGTGGTTTGGGAAAATGTACAAGTGGACACATTATTAATGGCTCCGCTTTTTAAAATGGGTGTTTATTCAGCAACATAAATAAGACCTAAATCCAAAGAGGAAGTCTCTCAGCTCCTGGCAATAGCTCTCATAATCTTATCATAATCAAATAATAGATCTGCAAAGTTCCAGTGAATTTCTACAAGTGGGCTATGCTGTCCCTTTAATTCCTCCACACTGTAGTTTTTAAAAATGTTCTTTATATCTCCAGGGAAGCTAATTCAAGATCTACCCTGATAATAAGTTGCACTGCCCTAGAAGTTTAGTGAAAATTATGAATTGAATAATAAAATGTCCCTCCCCCTAGCCTTCATTTGATTGGCTAAATCATCATCATTCTTTCTGGAGTCTCCTTTATCCCCATGATATGTCCAGAATTCCAGGTCAGTGTCTCATCCATGCTCAACAGAAAATTTTGGGTAGTGTCTTAACTGATGTTCTCCCTTCTTAAATCCTTCTTTTCATTAATTCTTCCCTTTGTTAGCCTTCCTAGGTAAGTCCCTAGTCCCATTCATCCCTTGCTTAGAAATATTCCATTACTGAGGCCAGATTAAAATCCTAAAGCCTTAGCCTAAAAGTAAATACCTTCAATAACAATTCTATTTTATGTGGAAGTTAGGAGTCGTCCAGTTGCAAGTGGTAATTTAAGTCATAGTGGCTTAAAACAAAGATATGATGAAGAAGGAGAAGAAGGAGGAGGGGGAGGGGGAGGAGGAGGACAAGGGAGAGAAAGGAGGGAGGGAAGAAGGAAGGAAGGGAGGAAGGAAGGGAGGGAAGGAGGGAGGGAGGGAAGAAGGAAGGAAGGAAGGGAGGGAGGGAGGAAGGAAGGGAGGGAGGGAGGGAGGAAAAGAAGGGGTTAGTTTACTCACTTCAGCGCTGGCCTCAGCCACAGCCGGGGCCACGTGCTTCAGTGATGTCACTGGATGGCTCCTGCTCCTTCCTTTGGCTTCGCTTCCTCTGCGCTGGCTTTGTTCTCAGGAAGGCTGTCCAAAAGAAGAGGGAAAAAAAAAATAGCTGCCAACACCTCTGGCCTCAGGCCCCATCTTATACATAACAACTTCAGGGGAAGTAGTGCCTCTTTTAAAACCATGCCAACCAAAGGCCGAGGCTGGTAGCCTCCCTCCGAGGCGACCACTGTGACTGGGAGGAAGAAGAGAAGGACTCTGGGCGGTGGGGCCTAAGTCACTTGCCCATTTGGAGACCAGGACTGGATCAGCTCCACTGCCTTCAGAAGAGCTGAGAGTGGAAGACGGATGGCTCCCCAGAGACATACTGTTGACATTATGAAATGAAAGAGATACAGATTTTGGTTAAGATAAAAGCAAGAGATATCCATTGCATCTTTCAATCCTTTCCCTCATACTTACCTCATACTTACTACGAAGGACCAAGCTGAACAAAAGTAGCCATTGCTCCCTCTAGTATTCTGCCCACTTTTTCCCCCTTTATTACATTTCCTCAGAAACCCTACCGATTCCTCAATTCTTTTTTTCCCTTTTATTTTGTTTTCATTTATTTATTTTTTAAATTTTATTTAAATTGTTGTTGCAGTACAATTTTCTATCTTTTACTCCCATCCCAACCCGCCCACCCAGCCCTCCCCTCCTCCCTCCCATTTCTACCTGCCCCTAGTTTTTATCCATGTGTCCTTATACTCGTTCCTATAAACCCTTCCCCTTTCCCCTGAAATTCCCCTGAAATCCCTCGATTCCTCAATTCTTAATCAAGGTTAAAAGCAAAAAAAAAAAAAAAAAGAAAGAAAGAAAGAAGAAAAAGAAAGCTAACATGACTTTATTTTAATAAAATTGCCAGCCTGACGAACTACAAGGTGCCTAGTGAAGTCTGATTTTCAGATAAACAATCTGAAATTTGAAGTGTAAACATATACCAAATATTGCATGGGATATACTTATGCTGAAAAAGAATTTGTTGTTTATCTGAAGTTTAAACGTAACTGGGTGTTCCGTATTTTTATTTACAAAAATCTTAGTATCCTAATCGCTAGGAAAATGCACAAATTATTCTAAATACGTTTGACCAGGGCACTTTCTTTTCCTCACGAATCATCCTACAGGGGAGCTGCACACAGTTCGCTTCAGGAGCAGCCGCTGTAACTCCCGTTTCAATAACCCAGTGACACCCAGCTCTCTGTTCCATGCACACCCCTCGCACTCTGAGTGCGGTTTTCTTAGCCACTGTCTCGTGGAGTGAAATCATTTTCATTGAAGAAAGAGCCAGAAGAAGAAAGGATACATTTGACTTTCAAAAGATAATGTCCCCCAAGTAGGAATTAAATACTTAATGAGCAATACAAATAAAACCTGGGGGTTATTTTATATATTTGTTCATGACGTGCTAAGGATGACTAAGGCTGGTACAAAAAAATATTTCCAAGATGCAGGGACAATTATACTCTTAAAATATAACACCTACTGAGTGATGAAAATATTTCTATCTCTTGGTCTTACACAGCACTGAGAGCAGAGACCCTCCAGCTGCCGCTTAGCCCACAGCGTGTTGTGTCAAAAAGATGCACCACGGGTTATTGGCACCTGCACTTTAAGTCATCATACAAATGAAGAGTGTGTTGTGTATATGTGTGTGCGTGTGGAAAAGCCTGTAACAAATGTCTTTCCCACATTATCACAAAGAAAGAGATTTGTTTTAAAGAACACTCCTACGTGAGGTTTTCCTTTCTTGGGTATTTTTCTCCATGTTACCAAGGCTACCCAATGCCACATCTGGAAACAGAAATGTCTGGAAGAAATGGCATTTGTCGTAGAGGGCACGACGCAGAAACCTGAGAGACGCATGCCTCTGTTCGACGGACACAGGACAGTTACCAAAGCAAAGAAACCAGACGCCCTGGTGCTCTTTTAGATAATTTATAAGTGCCAAGGTTTTCATCCAATAAATAATAAAATAGACGTTTAATCCATTTAAGCACAGAGTTTAAATGCAAAAGGAAGAATATGATATAATTAGACTATAAGAAAAACTATGCTCCTCACAGTCCTAATCTCCTACTTTGATCAGTAAACTATCATTGATAGATATTGGGGACATCTCTATGTTCTTGCATGGTTTCCAAGCCCTTGGACTCTAAGAAGAGAGTGAGCACGACGTACACATTTATCTATGCATTGACGTATGTGCACGTGGCTGGGTCCCCCATATGATGGGGACCTAGAAAGTGGTCACGGGTAGAAGCACTTGTGGTGAGAACTATGAATTATAACTCTGTTCCTTCGTCTTCTCCATTTGCCTTTCTAGGCTCTGCATTCTACTGCTCATCACCTGCTTCTGGCATTGTTCTTCAATTGACTGCTTTGGGTCCTCTTGACTCAGTTGTTATCATTGGGGTTCTTTCTATGCAATTACAGATGAGGATACCTGGTAAACAAGGCTTCTATGGGCCATTGCTTTCCTTTGGGAAGATATATTCTAATTCATTCATATTTTAATGTTCCTCTACTATTCTAGAATACTAGGTGATTCATCCTTTCGTTAATACCATTTGGAAGAAGAAGTAATATAAAAAAGGAAAATCTTGTGTAGAGAGACAATTACATTTTTGCCAAGAGCTTTCAAAACTGGAGATGTAAGAGACTACTCTTCCAAGAGTCATAAAACAGGAGGAAGTCCTCTGCCCTTCATTAATTTTTTGCTTTGTGCAAATTGTCATAACAGACAACAAGGCCCTGGAGGGCAGGAAATTATGGCCACATTGGTCAGCATGAGAACAGTTCTTGGTGCAAAATAGGCACTCAATAAAATTTGCTATGTAAGTGAATGAGTGAATGAATGAATGGCATAAAACTTAAAATAGTTTCTTATGACAAAGGAGAGTTAAAGAAATTGATTCTGTAAAGGAATAGGTAGTTCTAACATATTCAAGTAATTATAGTCTAGGTTGTGATTCAGCAATGATTTTTCACTTAAACTTTTGCATTGTTCCCAACTCTCAGTTCATCTACTTTTAAGTAATATTTTCTTTTTCTAAAATTAAACTTATTAGGATGGCATGAGTTAATAACACTTTGTGTTTCAAGTACACGATTCTACAATGCATCATCTGGAAATCGCCTTGTGTGCTCACCCCCCAGAGTCTCGTCTCTCTCCACCACCACATATTCACCCCCTTTACCCTTCCCGTCCTCTTCTCACCCCCTTCCTCTCCAGTAGCCACCATTCCGTATCTACGTCTGTAAGTGTGTTTGTTTGCTTGGTGCTTGCTGCTTGACATCCCTAAGGGTCCTTCAGTGAATCATCAGATAAAGAAGATGTGGTACCCGTAGACATACACTGAAATACTATTCAACCATAAGAAAGGATGAAGCATTGCCATTTGTGACAATATCGATGGATCTTGAGGGTATAATGCCAAGTGAAGTAAGTCAGACAAGAAAGGACAAGAACCGTATGATTTCACTACCTGACATTTCTAAAAGAGAAAACACAAAGCTATACATTCTTAAACATCGTTTCAGTATCTTCTACCAATTGTGTTGCCTTGCATTTTTTCTGTATTACTTAAAGCAAACAACTACTAAAAGTACCACTCCAGTTCAAACATAACTTCGTAAGTTACCATAATTATTATCTTTATTCTTTTATAATCTTTTAAAAGTTTTTGTAAGTATGTTTATGTATGCATTGATATGTGTGTACATTTTTGTTATTTCTAGGACTATTCCAATGAGTGGTGATGAATGATGAAATTAGCGCATATTGTTATTGGTTGTTACTTTGGCTGATCCAAGTCAAGCTTCTCCCTGGTCACCAAATATCAGTTTTTAACATCACCAGTGTTGATTTAAAACAATCAGTGAGGTAGTCCTTTACTTGAGTCCTTTACTCCATTGTATAAATATCAGCTATAATGCTATCAGGGGTTACTCTCAGAGACAACTTTTTATACCCTGTGGGAATAAGTAACTTTTATTAATGTAAGCAGACCTCAAATCTATTTCTAAACCATTAAAAATAGCCTCTACTATTTCAGCGAGCCATCTATTTTCATTTGTGGGAAAAGAATTCTGGTAAATGTCAAGATTTATTTGGGCGAATTTGTGTGAATATCCAAGCAAAACTCTGAGTTTCAGGGAAAGCAGCTTTCTCCAGTGCCCACAGCATTCTGGTCTATTTGGTAACGGAGTCTGTGTTTTAAAAACCAATAGGCATTTATAAATTAGATATTTATGTGCTTATTGTATATTAGCATATATTATTAATTAGTAACGTCATATACGATCTATCAGGGTTGTTGTTGTTGTTGTTGTTTTACTTTAAGACATGTTTGCCTGGACACACAATCACGTAAAGCTGAAAGCGATGGACTGTCTACCAGGGGTGTCCAACCTGAGGCCCGCGGGCTGCATGTGGCTCAGGGTGGCTATGGATGCGGCCCGACATAAAATCATAAGTTTACTTAAAACATGATGAGATTTTTTTTTGTGATTACATGTTGCAATGTATGTCACGTGTGGCCCAAGACAACTCGTCTTCCAGTGTGGCCCAGAGACACCAAAAGGTGGGACAGCCCTGGTGGACCGTGACTTCACATTTCTTTTTAGTGAAAGAAACACTCCTTAAAAGAATTGAATTCTTAAAAGCTCTAAACATGTCTACTGGAAGCAAATAAAAGTAAAGCAGCAAAAACAAACAAACAAACAAACAAACAAAGCCAGAACTGGAATCAGGTTATGCTGTTTTAGAATAAGCAGCATAAATAAAGGAGTCCCACAGACTTGGATTACATTGCTACTTTCCCATTGACAGGTGAGTGGCAATGGCCAAGTCACTTACCTCTATAAGGTTATTTATGTGTAAAATAGAAATACGGATGGCTGTCGCACAGCAACTGTGAACATGGAATCGGAGAATAAATATGAAGTGTCTGACTTTGGGACACACACCTTATCCTGCCACTAGAATTACTTAATGCAGTTAATTTTTAGAATGGCCATTTTACCAAAATTTATAATACTATTAAACAGAGTTTTGACCTGGCAATTCAGTCCTAGCTATATATTCAAAATAATGGAAAATATATTCCTACACAAACATGTATATAAGTGTTCAAATATTATTCATAATAGTCAAAAAGAGTAAAAAATGCAATGACCAAGTGTCCACCAACTCATAAATGGATAAATAAATGTGGTATATTCCTACAATAAAGTATTAGGCAGCAAAAATAAAAAAAAAAGAACAAGGAATGAAGTACTGATACATACCACAACATGGTTGAACCTTGAAACCATTATGCTGGTTTCATGAGCCAAAGAGACCAGACACAGCCCTGGCTGGTGTAGCTCAGTGGATTAAGCATGGGTCTCCAAACCAAACGGTCGCCAGTTCAATTCCCAGTCAGGTGACATGCCTGAGTTCTGGGCCAGGTCCTTAGTGGGGGACACGTGAGGGGCAACCACACATTGATGTTTCTCTCCCTCTCTTTCTCCTTCCCTTCCCCTCTAAATAAATAAATAAAATTCTTTAAAAAGAAAGACCAGACACAAAAGGCTCCATATTGCATGATTCCATTTATACAAAATGTCCAGAATATGCAAATCCACAGAGACAGAAAGCAGCTGGCAGTTGCCAGGCATTATGCGGACAGGAAAACGGGCAGTGACTGCTAAAGGGACCAGGGTTTCTCTGGAGGTTGACGAAATGTTCTGAAAGTAGACAGTGGTGCTGGTTGCACTGCTATAGGAATATACTAAAAACCAATGAACTGGATGTTTCCAAAGAGGGAGTTATATGGTATGTGAGTTATATCTCCATAAAGCAGTTATTAAAATTCAAAATGTTCAGTATCACACCTTATCCAGAAAACCATATATGGCTTCCTCCAGCAAATAATCATTTTTTAAAATTCGCATTCAAAAGAACAAGTCAGCAAAGTCAATAACCATGCAACAACAGTTTTCAAAATTTCCTAAAAGAAAATCTTTCATCAATAAACAAATTATAGTTATTAGTCAGTTTTCTTTTCAATGAAACATTCAGCAAAGCCATACATAGGTCATCTCTGAAATTACACTGGTGTCTAAATGCCCAGCAAACACAGAAATAATCTTCTTTGGGAACCTGAAGGACACCTCTTTCACCTTTGCATTGAAGTGTTCCCAGTACAAAAGACCAGGAAACTTGTAGCTCCTAAACCACCTTTCTCATCCCCAAATGTCATGTTGCCTCTCCTTTGTCTGAGGACCTGTCCTGGGCAAAGATCGGGGGGACCCTGCAAGCATCCACAAGCACCTGCATCTGCCCACGCCACTAGAGCTTGTCACCCGTGGGGAAAAGACTTTGCTCATTAAGGTAGCCGCTGCCGCCAAGACCAAGATGGCCGGGAGACTCGCTGCCTTCCTCAACAACGCCTGGGCCAAGGAGCCGGTGCTGGTCGTGTCCTTCACCATCAGGGGCCTCGCTATAATTCTGCCCCTATACCAAGTATGCCATCATGATCAACGAGGCCACACCCTACAGCTACCCAGTGCCCGTCCGAGATGATGGGAACATGCCCGATGTGCCCAGCCCCCCCCAGGGCCCAAGCCTGGAGTGGCTGAAGAAACTGTGAACACCTCCACTGACCAGAAGGACATCCCCTCCCCTGTGGTCCCCAATAAAAATGTGAAAACCGAAAAAAAAAAACTTTGCTCATTAAAATGTGGAAGAGCAGACTGTACCACCTCCTACTTTTCAGTCATCTCCACAATGCTGTCAGGGGGTTGCTTCTGTTTTACACTGCGAGCTGAAAGCTCAGAGAGGGACATTAGCTGGCCAGCAATGCTGAGTTAGGGACCTTCAGAGGCAACTGTCAGGCCCACAACATAGTGTGAGGAATAGCTTCTCACCACGGTGCTGCCTCTATGGACTGCCCTTAATGGTGTAGCTGACGAGAGAGAATCCTTAAAAAGTCATGGTCACGTGGATGGAATTGAGAGTCAGACAACTTGGGTTTGAAACCATCTTCGCCACTTTCTAATTGGGTACTTAACTTCCATTGCCTCAGTTTCACCATGAGTAAAATGGGCCTGATGATGCACTTCTCTGATAGGGTTATTAGCAGGTTGAGATTAGATTCATTTGTTCAACAAATATTTGCTGAACACCTACTATATGCAGGCTCTATTTCAATACTGGGGATACAGTAGTGCCCCCCAAAGGCTAAGATTTCCACTACCATTTTTTTTTGCAGACTAAGGGTAGGAGACATACCATAAATAAAATACACACAGCATATAGTATGTTCAGTGTCAGTAAGTACTATAAATGTAGAAGATTTAAGTAGGAAGTGGGTAGGTAAGGCATGCTGAATATGTCAGCCTATTCAATAAGCTGAACAGGATAACTGTCAGAGTAAGAGCAGATGAAAATTAGCAAGTATTGTAACTAAGAAGAGAAATGATTGCTTCAAATTTGCCATAGAGATCTTACCCAGAGACTCCCGATGCTTCTGATTCCAGAAAGAAACCACCAAATAAAAACAAAAACCCTGTGCAGAGGGTTAACTCTAAGAGATCAGTTGGATTGGCCTTTGCCTATTGACTGGATTCAGAGAAGTCCTTTCCAGGAGTGGACACAGGGTGATTGCTCACAAAGCTGGCCCCAGGGTGTTCAGAAATGATGAGCACTCCATCTCCATAGCTGACCTTGGGTACACACAAGAGAAGAAAGACAGAACATTCCCAGGGGGCACAGCTCAGCCCTCCTGCAAGGGGTCCCACTGACTCTGTGAGTGCCAGGACACTGAATGGGGTGCAGGTACTGCTTGCTTAACTGCCGACACTTGCCTTGTGATGCTGTATTTGGATGCCGCTTGGCTGGAAAAGGATCATCCTAGGATTGCTCTGCAAGGCAAGGTGGGAGGCAGCTTCCTTCTTCCTTGCAGGCGTTGGGAGGGAGAAAGGAGGAGGAGGGCTGAGGCTTGAAAGAGCAACCAGGACGTCTTGCGTGTTGGTTCTGAAACTTGGAGGCGCACTGAAACAACCTGGAAAGCTTCAAAAACACAAGGCGGCCTGGGGCTCCTCCCCGGCGATCCTGATTTAATGGGTCTTGGGTGTGGCCAGGACACAGAGATGTTTCAGAGCTCCCTAGCCGATTCTGGTGTGTAGCCAAGACTGGAAATCACAGTCTAGAATAAAGATGAAAGCAAATGAACACCTGTGGCAGAAGACAACTTGCACTTTAAGGGTCAAAGACTTAGGCGGCAAGTAATGCCCAGTAAAGGAAAGGAATGAATGAAGATGGGAAAGAAATTCCTGCAAAAACCGTACAAGAAAAACTCAGATGGGTAACAGAACCCTGAACTGCATGGAAATGTGATTATATTCATGTAAATCTTGCTGTATGTATTTTTAAAAAACCACAGTGACTGGTTTACATGTGCATTACTGCTCTAATACATGATCCTTCTCTTGAAGAAAAAGCAATATTGAATGCAGTATTCCTTTCACACATTTAAGCATACGTGGTGGATAAAATTACTCCCCCCAAGATGTCCATGGCCTAATCTCTTAACCCTGCAAGGATGGTACCTTACAGGACAGAAGACAGAAAGATTACCTAGAGACTAGAGTCCAAGTCAGAAAAGGTGTGATGACAGCAGCCGAGGCTACAGTGACGCTCTTTGAAGATGAAGGAAAGACCACCAGCTAAGAAATGCTGGCAGCTCCTGGAAGCTGAAGGTGCCAACACATGGGTTCTCTGGTGAAGCCTTGAGGAGGGACACAGCCCTCTGCGACCTTGACATTAGTCCTGCAAGCCTCCTATTAGGCCCCTGACCTCCCAACCTGTAAGATAACAGGTTTGTGTTGTTTCAAGCCACTAAGTTGGGGGGGGGGGCATTTCTTAGAGCAGGAATAGGAAATGAATACCCCACATTTTCAGAACCACTAGCTCATTAGACCTCAGAGCTACCCACCCCCACCTCCTACAAGCATCCATTTTCGTTGTACCTATTAGCTGAATTGCAGTCCTAATGCTCAGGAGGAAATAGACAATGAGGTGCTAACTTAGCCAGGCAACCCTTATAAAATGCTGGCAAAAGTCCCAAAATCCCGGCCCTTGTAGAGGAGTCCAGGACTTGGACGCAGTGCAGCTAAGGATAACATGCACCTGGAGACAAATGCCATTACAGTGAACTCACCAGGCACGCCGATCTCCTGCAGGTAGTCAGAAGGTACCAGAACAGGTCTGGTAGAAGCTCTCAAACTCAGCTGCTTGGTGGAATCCCCGAGGAGCTTTTGAAATATCCTGGTGCCTAAGTCACACTCTAGACAAATCCGCTCCCTCCCTGGGAGCAGGACCCAGCGATCTGTTTTCACAATCCTCCCCAGCAGCGGCTCATTAAGGCACATGAGAAGCACCTGTTAAAATACCCAAGCTCCTGCATGTCTAACGAGAGCACCCAGGTTATGCCACTGATAATATCGTTGATGAGCAAGGTGTTATAATGTCCTTTCTTTTTTCTTTCTCTGTGAGACCTTTCTCTGTTAACCAGCACTCTAGGAAGAATTGAAATAGGAGGTTTCAAGATTATTGTGTGAGAGTGGAAAGGTGCATATCACCTTATTTAGCCCTGCACTCCCTTGGTCTGTTTCGCTTATTTCTTAATCTTATAGGCATTACTTTTTAGCCACCAGATAGCTTATTTTAGCTAAAAGGCAAGAAACTACCAAGAATCTTTTTTTTTTAATTTCCTCTTAGGCTATGTGGGGCATAGAGCTTTGAAGAATCTCCAACTTAATTCTTCTGTTGGTTGGTTCTCTATCCCTCAGAATATCAGAGGGAGTTTTATGAATGAAGCGAAACTCATTCGTTGTAGTCCAAACGCCCATACACAGTATGGGAAATTAAAAGCTCATCCAAATGTTTGCTGGGGCTGGGGAAGCTGCTGCCTGAGTTCCTGGGTTCCTGGCATCAAAAAGTATTAGTCTACGGGAAAACGCAGGAATGATCTCTGTTGCCCGCAGAACACACGTGTGTGGCTCCCAGGCGTCTGCTGAAGCCCCTGTGAATCTCAGGAACCTCAGGTGAGCTTCCCTGTTAACGTCAGCTGCCCACAGCAGCACAGCCCCCTGTGCCTCTCTGGTCGGCCCCCTTCCCGTGCGTCTCTCTGCAGCTGCAGCCAGTAATAACAGCTTCTTCTCATCCATCCACCTTCTAGATCTCACAAGAACACCTCTCAACTGGCCAACTCGTAACAGAGGGAAGGGATCTAGGAAATGCAGCCCTGGGCATTTTTTTTCCCCTTGGGATATAGAGCACACTAGAGGCAGGAGTGCCGGCATCCAGCGGACCACAAAAGCCTGCCACATTTAGCCCTTCAGTCCGATTCAGCAACTGTTCACTTAGATCCTACACAGGACTAGATTATGTGCAAAAACAGAAGATGAAGATGAGATGCCGCTGCTTCTCCAATGTTTCTGAGTCTAATGAAGGAGTCACACAACACATGCACAACCATGCCAGCCAGACGTAGCGTCCAAGAGTCCCCTCCTGTTATACTCAAGTGTACATGCTTTAAGAAGCCATATATGTTAAAAAAAATAATGCATCCAGTGTTATGCAGGATGCCTGATGTCATTCAGATTGGATAATCTGAGATGTCATGGAAGACCATGTATTTGTCAGTCCTTCTACTGACATTGTCCTACTTCTTTAGGAGTACAGGAAAATGAGTTCATCAGAAGTACTCAAACAGAAAAGTGAAAACAAACAGAAAGCATTTACCGGTAGGTTGGGCAATGGTGTGGGTCCTCAGCTTCGATCCAGAATTTTGTCTTCTCCGTCGTTATTGAACCACACGCCGTTAGTGTTCAGAATACCTTTAAAGAGCAGGAATCGCACAACAGCAGACTCGTGTGTGTGAGGATTTCTTTTACTCAATGTGTGCGTATTGAGCACTTGTACTAATGACAGCAATCACTATTTAGGGTATCGTCTGTGACCTATGTGACTTCATTTTATACCTCACAAAAACTCTTAAGAATTCTCTTTACACCCATTTACTATATCTTTTTAAACACTGAGCTCTGATACTTCCACTTTCTGACAAACCCTGGGGTGCAAAGTACCATTTCTGGGTGCTCAGGCACGAAGGAAGCACGGGGTGTTCCCTGAGTTAACAAACAAGTGTATTTAAAGTATGTGATTATTTTAATATAATTCTTTTGTCATTCACTTCAGGCACAGTAGTAAAAACTACTTTAAAATCAGTTCATTTGAAAAGCCTGTAAGAGCTCCTTTGGTTTCAACAATACCTAAAAATAGATTTGTATACTATCAATCATAGGCAGCAACTGCATTTTAAAATTGCACAGACTGCCAACAATTCCTTGAATTTGGAACTCCTTAGAATAACTCTGCAGGTTGTACATTTGGGAAATCACAGCAAATGAATTGGTTGTGAAATTCTCATGACAATAGGGAATTTGCACCAAGTGGCCAGTCTTGTCAAATACTCTTGATTGCTCTAGAAATATGCATAGGGTGTCTGTTACCCAATCATGCATCTTTAATGCGTCCATCCTCTGGAACATAACCACTGTGTTTTAGATGATTGTTGATTCTTGAACTTTCTGTGTAGGTGAATCCTTGAATTATATACACGATTCTTCTGGATGCATCTGTAGTTACCAGGATTTGTCCCCACTTGACTTGGCTGCATCCTTTTGGGAAACATATGGGGGCAGCTATTGGCACAGCATCTGTTTCCATGGCTCCCACTGCGAACGGGCACTAACATGGGGGGTGGAAGCCCTTGCGGGAATAGAAGTGGCAGGGTTCGTCGACACTTGCCTACGGGTTTTTATTTTAGTCTTTGTTTCTTTTTGCTATAACTTAAAAGGTGTGTCTCTGGAAAACCAAGGCTATCAGTTAAGGAGTAAAAAATACATCACACCAATCTGATTTGCTCTCTTGATGTGTCTTCACAAATTTGTGCACGTGGAGAGCTTTGGATTAAGTGAACGCCGTCAATTTTATGGGTTTGAAGTTTTCTTATGCTCCTCTCCCTCCTGCTGGGGAAGCACATTCACTCTTTAGCAAATCGCAATGTCCTGTATTTGTTTGCATAGCACTCACTTATCCTATATAGGTTAGACAGGTATTCATCAGGATCGTTTGACCTAAGCTAGACTGTGGTAACTCCAAAGTTTCACTCACTTTAATAAAACAAAAGCTTGTTTCTCACTCACCTTAAGTTGGACTCTGATTAGAAGAAGCTCTCTTCCACCTGGTGACTCAGGGATCCAAGTTTGCTCAATCCATGATGTTGCTGAGAACCCAAACCTAAACATTCCATTTTGCCATGGAGAACGGAACCACACCTCATTGTCTACATTAACATGACTTTGAGACTTCATTCTTTTCATTAGCATTTCTTTACTCTTCCACTACTATCCTGGCAAAGCAAAAGGTTTGATTGTTCATTATAGGAACTTGCCCAAAACCCTTCAACTGTACAATGAAAAGCATCGACAGACTGTGCCTTAAGAATCTTTGAATGCTTTGCCTCCAAACCCTCATCCTGGTGTTTCCACTCACCCTGAACTATGGGGTCGTGAGTGTAAGGTGGTCTTTTCTAGAAGGGTAACCAGTAAACTCTGCTTTATCTTATCAACAGGTATGTAGGTGACAGGTGGGAGTCAGCTTTTCAAGAAACCATCACAATACATTGTCTCTGTGATGGGAAAAGAAAGAAACCAAGAAGGCAAACTGGCCCTTTTAGTGCTTTGGGCTGAAAATGATATATCCTAGGTGGGGCAAAAGTAGGGTTACAGTTGTTCATATGGAAAACAATGCCATCATTAATAAATAATTATACAAGAATGAACTCTGTTTCACATACTCACCACTGTAGCCCTACTGTTGCCCCACCCTGTAGCTATTGTTCTGTTGCATTTGCCAGAATTCAGTCCTATGGTAACCTCCCTACAAGGGACGCTAGAAATCATGATCTTCCCTGTACTCGAGGGGGCCGAGTGGTGTAGGCAGCACATAGCACCGCTTCTGTCACAGTGTGATGATAATAGCTCTTAGATATCGTAGATAATAATAGCTATGTAATATTTAATGTTAAAAGCTAACATTATATGCCACAAGGTGCCAGGTACTGGTCTAACTCCTTTATATATTCCAATTCACTGAATTCTCATAACAATTCTGTCAGGTAGGAATTTTATTGTCCTCTATTTTTCAGAAGAATAAATAATAACACAGAGAGATTAAGTGACTTTCTCAAGATTACACAGCCAATAACTGGTGTGTGTCACAAAACCATACGCAAAAGAATACAGAGGAGTCCATGCTGCCTCAGGTGATGCAGGGAAAATTCAAGTGTGCATTTGTCATGCATGGTGTTTAACAACAACAAGAACAACAAACAAAAAACTATTCATAAATTACATTAATAAGAGCACTTAATGTATCTCTTTATTCAAAGTTTTATGCAAGCTGTATTGAATTTTCTCTTAAGCAAATTTTAAGGCACAAACAACATTAAATTCACATACATTCCTTCACTATTTAACTTAGACTATTTTTACTTCATAAAAAGATAAATAAATAAAAAAGAGAATGGGGCTATGATTTAACATTTCTCGAAATACCCAGCTCATTCCTAGTCCTGGGCAGAATTGATCACTGTTCTGTTTACCTTTATGATCGTGAAAAGGTAGTTTCCTTTCAGCCAACTGAACATGAGCTACCGTAGGAGTAGATACTCAAACAGCATCTCTTTGAGATAAGCGTGAGCATCCTGCCACTTAGGAAGTTCTTCAAATGTATTGAAAAGTCAATCTTTCCATTTAAAAGGCTCAGGGAGGAAGAACTGCCGTGGGAATGTTATTACCTTTCTCCGTAACGGAGAATTCTGGAATTTAGTATTTCAAGGGGACTCCTGTGAAATGATGAGTGGTTCTCTAGATTGAAGTTTATGGCAGAGCCTCCATGCAGTGAGAATGTTTTTATTTGCCCCGATTGGCTGGGAGCTGAAGCTGCAAAATGCAATAACAGATGTGAGGAGCCACATGAGAGCATCTTTGGGCTTCCCAGAGTGAATGTGTCTCCATGATGAGTCTGCCTGCGAGTTAAGGCAAGACCGGTTGTCCCGGAGTTAAGGAAGCTTAAGATGCTATTAAAAATGAGTGCACCGTGAAGGATTCATTGGGAACATATAGTGCATTTAATTAAAAATTCCCAGTTATCTAAGCCTCCCACTTATACAGTAAAAAAATGGTTTTTGGAAGTTGCAACAACTCAGCCAGTAACTATGTAGAAGTTGGAAAAGTAAATGAAGTCCAAATGCTATTAGGAAACAAGAGAGGATTTAACGCTTTTTTTTTTTTTTAATATGCTGGGACATTTGCAGGTGAACAATAGAGGTAAGTTTCGATGCAAATAGCAAATTGGTGATCAAGATGTATGGGAGAGGCTGAACGGAGTTCTTGTCCCTTGAGTCTATGTTTTATCTAACAGCTTGTAGAAACAGATAGCTCCCAGACTGGTTACACTAAAGTGGTGTCTAAGGACTTGCAAAGCATCAGAGCTTTCTAAAACTTGGGCATTCTGATTCCTATTTGGAGGCAAAGATACCAGCGTTGCACTGAACTTTGTAACTGGACTCAGAAACAAGATTTCATGAATGAGCACTTTCATGCTTGGTTTCCTGTTTTCTTCATTGTAACAGTGTTTTGATTTTCATGGTCTACAGACGAGCCACACTCTGTAAACACCGTATCATTGACCATTTGGTAGTATATTTTTTTTCCCTGTTGGCTATTGGTGTTATCTTCGGGGCCAATCAATGTTTGTATAAGATTTCTAGTCAAACAGGAAGACTGTATTTGTTTTCTTCTCAGAAACGAAACGGCACACATTTGGTGCCTATCGGGAGTCACCCCAGTGCAAGTCAGAGGGGTTCCCAATGTGGAACTTTCACAGTCCCACAAAGGAGGGACACACGTGACATTTGCATCTGTCTTCCTCACACATGCCTCTCAGCTGAGTCCTTAGGTTAGGCTCCCGTAGCCCGAGAGAGACCAGCAGTCCACATTTTCCTGGGGAACGCTGTGACACTAGGACACTAGAGAGACCAGCAGTCCACATTTTCCTGGGGAACGCTGGGAAACAGGGACACTGCCATGGCTAGTCATTGTCACCAAACCCACTAAGGCACTAAATCACGTCTGATTGTCCAGTCTATAAAATAACACAAATAACCGGATGCAAAAACTGGTGCACTGTTATCAAAAGAGAGGCCTAACCACAAACAATGTTTCTTCTGATAACAAAACATTTTGGTTGATGCTGTTTTGCTGGGGGCTTGTAATAGCCACAGCAGAGCAGTGGTCCCCAAACTTTTGTGTGTGTGACAATCACCTGGAGGACTCATTAAGCCATAGATGGCCCTGTCCCGCCCTCAGAATTTCTGAAGTAGCAAATCTGGGGGAGACCTTGAAAATCTGCATTTACTGAAGAAGTATCATAGCCTGAAATTTCCTACCTGTTCATTCAGAACTACTGGTGATGTTGACAAAAATGCTGAATATACTCTTCGAAGTCACAAAATCCAGTGAGTCCTTTGCCGATTGTGTTGTTTCTCCTTACACCATAAGGTGTAGTTCACAATAACCAAATATGTTACTCTGGGACTAGAGATGAAGACGAGGAAAGCAAGATAAGGTTATAGGAAAAAAGGGCGATGTCACTTTAATTTCAGTAAAACATCATAAAAATCAGGATTCCAGGGATGCTGACGGAACCAGACACGGGGCCACGGCTTTAGTATCAACACTACAGTCTCCCAGATCCCTTCTTCAAGGCCAGTGCACCCGCCCCTCACCCCCAGGTGGTAATACTGCTTATGACAATTCCCTGGTGCTGGGATACTCTTGGGAATTGCTCTCAACCTCCGTGAATTACCTCTTTCAAGTTTATAACCCTCCCCTGGCTTTGGCATGAAGCAAATGACTCGCTTGAAGGGGGGACACGAAGGTGTTGCCAACTGGCCTCAACCTGAAATCATCTACAGGGTCATCAGCGCTGCAGAGCTCACCAGAGGGTCAGCGGAAGTCTCTGTTCCAACGGCACTGGGAGCCAGTCTCTGACCCCCCTCCCTCTTTGCCACATCCCCCCAGTTTTTACATCGCTCACTTCTTTAAAGTTACGTATCTCCCAAGACCAGTCCCCAGTAAACTTTTGGACAGACTCCTTGTCTCAGAGTCTGTTTCAGTGGAATCCATGATAAGAAAGTGTCTCCATCGTCTCCATGGTCTCCGCCCCTCAGACAACTAATCTCAAACCAGCAGCCTCAGCCACTCATCCCAGGAAGGCTCCCCAAATCAAAGGAGATCCAAGTTTTCCAGGGGTGTCTGGGACTGAAGGGAAGTTGTTATTAGCCAAATGACTCACAAGCAGAATCACAAAACGGGAACCATTTGGGGAAAGGTCGCTCCCCTTGGCTGTAAGTGCAGAGGATGCTTCCAGCTCAGTAGACACCCTACGGCCCCCTGGGAAGCAGCCAACAGTGACCAACACCATCACAGTTGTGCATCACCAATGGCTGCATGACCATGGCCCACAATCCAGAGACGCCCCCTTCCCTTCTTAGTCCTAGGACCCCGAAGTTCCCAGGGATACATCCCTTTGGGAAATCTCAGCCCCAGGCGGCAATGCCCCATGTGCCAGACACCCACATTATCAATGGAAGTTTCAAGGAAAACCCAGAAACCCTTTACAGGAAGGCCATTCGGTACACCCTTCCCCAAACTTGAGCAGCGGATTATTTAATATTCTTCCTCCTTCCTAATAACTTACACATGAAGTTTTACTGCCCTAAAGATGTTAAAATGGTATTGGTTTGTGCGATGATTTAAATATTCTGATGTGTACGATAATAAAACATATTGCAGCTCATTGAAAGACATAACTTGGGAGATGAAGCTCAAACTAAAGGCTGAATGTTGCATGCTTTTATTTATTTTTTATTCAGATTTTTTTTTGTCCTAGGATATAGTGAGGGGCAATACTCCTGCACTTTAAATGGATCCCCCAGGAATCCTCAAGGTGCGTCCCCCATCTCATTATTCCACCCACCCTCCCATTTACCTATATTTTCACTTACTGAGCACATACTTATTGAGGGTCTGTTCCGTGCTACATGCTGGCATGTCCACAAAGGGTACATCAGTGAACCAGCTGACTTGGCTTTTGACCTCAAGGAAGTAGGTCTAAAACCCTGCACCTCCTCCCTCCCATGAGGGGGCTCTTCCTTCATTTCACATGAGAAGAGGGGCCTGGTGGAGAGGAAGGATCTAACTGTGAGTTAGGAATTTGTGTAATTGCTATAGCAACCTCAGTGTTCTTCAGATCAGGTCCAGTTCTCTGGGGGTAAAATCCCCTTGATTGCCATCACCTCAAAGGCAGGACCGTCTTCACTCATCCTTGTATCCAAGGAGGGGCTCACACCTAACAGGTACCTAGGAAGTGACAAGCACAACTACAGAAATCGAGGCAGAGACAGTAAGGTCACTTGCCACGGGTCACACAGCCCCATTCTCTGATTACTTTACATCCCTGTCCAGAGCTGCTCTTAAAGGCTTTGCGCTGTCTCCTACACACTGGACTGACGACACATGCTCAGTTACAGCAATGACGTTGACATCGTTAGCTTCAATTCCATCTGGCTCCATGTACAGGAATATGTTTTAGTAAGTCCAATTATTTTAACTATCATTACAGCACTGTGAACACTTACCTCTGAACCCCCCATAAGGAATCGAATATCTTTTTTTTAGTTCTTCTTTGCCTCAAATTATGTGGGCTTTCTCCACGTCTCATCACTGTGAGAGCCTGCTAGCCTGATACAGACAGGCTCTGGAGTTATCCGCGTTTGAAGATTCAGCTGCACTTGGAAAGGGAGCAAGCTAGGGAAAAGGGGGAGGGGAAAAAAAGAGGGTTTTTTCCTTTCCACAGAGCAGCAGGGACCTTTACAATGCAGCACAGTGTGCGAACAGAGCTACGTGCTGTGATACCATTCAGCAATAATGGATGGCTTGTGCTGCCCAGACTTAACAGGCCAGTGAGCAACATCAGGCTGCAGATGGGATGCTGTGAGACTGCCATGCATTAAAAAAGGATGAAAAATAAAATTGTCTATGGCTATTGTCGACATATTTATCCCTTGTTTAGGGATTCCCATGGCAACAAAAAGCTGTGACCCGCTAGCGGAGGTGGGAAGCCTGCACTGTGGCAGGGTCAACTTCCTGCCCGGGAACCGAACCTTCTCTGCGTGCAATCACGCCCTCTAGTGATGACACGGTGCATGGCAGGGCTTTTCACAGTTTCCTTTGGCATCCAGCGCTCACCGCCATATGTTACGGCTCTTAACTCGAAAAGCATAATATTATTCTATTAAATTAGCATGGCTTATTCTTGGGGAGACTTCTAAAACTTCATTGTTTTGAGTCTTTTAATTTTTGCTTTCCAAGGTTTTGTTTTGTTTCTGTATTTTTAAAGCAAATCGAGTAAATAACCAAGTTGCTGGCTGGAGCCAAACTCCGTGACCTGCCCGATGTATCCCGCATTCGGGAAAGATAAAGAAGGAAAACAACTGACGGGAGAGGGGTAGTTTGGATCTCAGAGGCCGCTGTTCCTTCTTTGCTGGAGGAGAGGTTGGCACGTAGTGATGATCGCAGGGGTGTCCTAGGCTATTGTCTCTCTGCCGTGTCCCCTGCAACCTCCCTCTCTCCGCTGTCGTCTGTGACAATGTTCATGCTTAGTCGTCACATCCAGACCACCCAGACGTTCGCCATGATTCGGGAGCATGAATCTTGACCCAAAATGTGCTTATTAAAGGGGTCGAGTTGGATGAGAATGATTCCATGGTTAACCGTCCACCCCCCAGCTCCTCAATAGCCCAGAGGATTCCATGGGAAGACCCTACCCTTTCAAGGATTTACAGCTCAAGTTGTACCCCCTCGTCTTCTCCCTCCTCTGAGACTTGATAGCCCGTGCCTTTTCATGTATGCTTTCTCTCAGCCTCCTGAACCGCCTTGTGCTATCACTGTTTCCCGTACGTTCATCTGTCACGTGTTTCAAGTCTGAGTTCCTTGAGAATGAAGACCTTGTTTTGAATGTGTAAATTCTTCCTTTAGTTTTCATTGTCCGGTTGACTGGACTTTTTTACACACGACTCGGTGAGGTAATATTTGCAAAGAGAGACGTCAGCCAACATGGAGTCCATGTTCCAGGTATGATTCGGACGCCTGCCAGGTCAGTCCAGAAGGACACACTCCACTGAGGCACTCAGGGGCTGAGCAAGAAAGAAGAGGAAGGGGCTTCATCTTCGCTGACACGGCAGTGTCGAGGCAGAGTGAGAACGAATCCATTCACCACGGATTCCTACTGTACCCCGAAGTCACAGATACTGCCTTCCCTTTACGAACAGGAAAAATGAACCTCTGAAAGGTTAAGCAATGAGCTGGATGTCACATCACCAACTGATGCCAGCAGATTTCAAATAAAAGTCTGTTGGATCTCACAGTTCTCAAACTTTCACAGAAGAAGAGCTACTTTTAAAACCTGGCTCAGCGGATTGAGCGCAGGCTGGGAACCAAAGTGTCCCAGGTTCGATTCCCAGCCAGGGTACATTCCTGGGTTGCAGGCCATAACCCCCAGCAACCGCACATTGATGTCTCTCTCTCTCTCTCTCTCTATCTCTATCTCCCCCTCCCTTCCCTCCCTAAAAATAAATAAATAAGATCTTTAAAAAAAAGAGCTACTTTTATATTTCTGGTCTTTTGGATCCTCAGGGGAGAAATAGAGAAAGTTTTCAGAGAGGAAGTTATGTTTGAGAAGAGATAATGGCTGCTATGTTCTCCTCTTTAGTGGAAATTAACTCTAATAAAGAAGCATAGGAGGATGGCAGACAGGCAGCAGTAGATGTCCAGGCAAGGTCTGAAGACCAGCTATGGTCTATGTATTGTGGAAACACGGTCAAGGACGAAGTTTCCATTATGTGTTTCCCAAAACACGGGTCTGATGAGCTTTTCCACTAAGAGAAGAAGCTGGGATCAAAAATATTTAAGAAGTCCTGCAGGTGAACTTTCAGAATGGGCTCCGAGAATTTACGTCATTTACTAATTAAGGGGGAAAAAAATAAAAACTGTTTAACTTTGCTAAGCCTCATGTTTTCCAAGCACAAATAATCATGGCTTCTGTGTGTTTGTTAATACCCTGCCAAACCGTATCTGTGAAACTAAATGTGGTCACACTGATCTTGAGACGAGTACATGGAAGTTCAAGATGAACAAGGAACACCTTAAGAAGCTGGACTGGGAAGCTGTGGACCCAACAATAAGGAAATAATATAAAGGAGATTACATATAATAACCACCATAGAATTAGATATATTGAAACCATTTGCATAAGGATGTTGTTTTGCTTTATAAAAATGTAATCAGGAGAAGGTACACAGGAAAACATTATTTGGTTTTATTGGCTACACCCTATTCAGTTTTAAGTGAGGGAAGACTTTTTCTTCTATTTGTTCTCAGAGGACATTTCAAAAAATTCGGCTTTGGTAATCCCCTCCGTGCATGGATTCAGAAAAGTTCCCATGATGGGACCATCCTGCTTCTCCCTCTGTCTCCTTTGTCTTCTGCTTCTTTACACTCTCCGCCTTTCAGCCCTGATGGCAAAATTCAGTGCTGTTCTCTATCTAGAAGAATGGCTTAGCTTTTTGTAATGATCTTTTTGGTTTTTTTTTTAAAGTGCCAGTCCTTCTTTCCATTCTCTCTATATTTTTCACTGTCTTTGACATTTCCTGCAAGATTTCTTATTTTGATGGTGGTAAAAAACTTTGATAAACTTTTTGTGAGATTAGAAGAGACTTGCATCTTGCCCCTCTTCGTTACTGGACAGGAGGCCTTGGGGAGGCGACTTGGCATCTTTTAGTTTCGGGGCCTTGGTCTGTCAAATGGCTTGGATAACACTTGCCTTATAAAGAAACTTTCCAAAATACATTATTTACATTTTAGTGTTCCTTTTACATGTGTATAAAATAGAAAGTAGAGTATAGCAGAGGGAATAAATATAGGCAATAATGTGCTAATGATTACGTAGAGTGTCAGATGGGTGTGAGATTCATTGGGATGATCACTTAGTAAGTTACGTAATGTCTAACCACCGGGGTGTACACCTGAAACGAATACAATATTGTATGTCAACTGTGATTGAATAATAAGAAATGATTTAAAACACTGAAAAAATAAAATACAACATCTCAAGCATAGGGCCTGGTGCCTAATAAGTGCCCAGTAACTCTTCATTCTCCCCTTAGAACAGAGTAAGATTGTTTGGCATACTAAATTCTTTTGCTTTTTTTATACCCACCCAGTCAAAAAAGGGTATCAAAAGAAAACAAAGAAGAGGAAGATCTATTGAATGATGCAGAGGACGTCAGCAGACCCAACAGGAGCGATCAAACTAAATGTAAAATGTATGTTAGTCATCAGGCAGGCACGCCCCCTGTCCCGGCATCTCGCCGCATCCGCTCAGGACAGCAGTGGATGATGTTACAGGAAGCGCTCCGGCCTGCGGTGCCTCTGCTCTTGGGCTGAAGTGTCCTGAGATTCACCAAGATACTCCCTCACTTTCCTCCAGTCCACCCTGATAAGACAGTAAAGCTGGAGAAATGACTTTGGTGGCTTTTACGGGGAGATTTCCATTTACGGACGGAGAGGAAATTCACGGCAGTAGGTAAACATCTCTTCTGGCAGAGGCAAGCGGTTAATTCCGAAACAGAATCCGACATTTCATATCATCATTTGTTCTTCAAGAAAATGTAAGCGCTCTGCACTCTTTTCAAACACTGTGGGGATTTTTGACTCACATGGGGATTGCCAGAGTTTGGAGTGCTGAGTAGGGCAACTACGTAACAAGAATAAGCATCACAAAATCTGGGGACGTGGGATTCTTGCCTGTTACTACCAAAGGCTATTGGATTGAAGGCTGTAAGCAGTACAATCAGAATGAGAGAAGCACGGTATAAGATGAGTTGATTATTATCAATCGATGAATCTTCTTTCCCCCTTAACCTCCTCAACCCATGACCTGCCCCTTCCCCCTTCCCCCATACCCCTTCCCCCATACCCCCTCCCCCGGCCCCAGTGCTTTCTCGTCATGGTCCAGAAAGCATATTTAACAAGGACACGGAGGCAGTGATCCAGTTAACTTCACCAAAGTTTCCCTGTTCTTCTGGTTTAATCCCTGCTCGGCCATTCTATTTCCAGATGACCTCTGGCTTTTTTGGAAAGGGGATTATAGTGCTTATGTATTAAAGAGCTGTTAATTCCTCTTTAAAAGATCTTGGAAACTATAGAGGAAGATAAGTACTAGGCCATCATAGGCTTGATCCTAATTTTTGCCCCGACAGGTTGACATTTGTCAACAATTTGGTGTAAGTCTATAATTAGAGAAATGTAAAAACATGATGTCAGGTTGTGTTTTACCTGCTTATCTACTCATTCCATATTTATCAAACATCTACTACATGCGAAGGCACTACTGTCAGATTTGGTGATAAAAAAGACAAATTTACAACAACCCAGCCATCAGGTTACTCAGGGTCTGTAAGAGCCCTCAGGCGGTGGACAAATAATCCCGATTTCATATGCCAGGGGAGCATATAGGGAAGCTGTCAAGGTACAGAATGTATGGAAATGGTCTGGGGCAAGGAGGGAGGGCAAAGGCAGTATCAGAAGAACCGAGATTTAGAGAACAAAGAAGAATTTATGAGCAAGAGGCGCTGAGATCAAAGCAGTGGGTGGGGAATGGGGATGACTTTAGACCTTCAAGAGCGGAGAAGAGAACATTTGCAGAACCTGCCGTGGGAAGAAGGCAGGGCGGGAACCCTGGGTGTTCTCGGGAGAGTGGCAGATCGTGAATGAGCAGAAAGACAGGCGGGCAGGTGAGAGACCACAATGGGTCTTCTAAGTTGGCCTTTGGGGGATGATCCGCTGACCAGGGGCCAGTGGAGAGAAAGGAGACAGTGCAGAGGGGTGTGCAATGGAAAAACCTCAGTCCTCCCCCTTCCGTCCAGAGAAAACCCCAGCTCTTCCCTTTGTCTTCCTTTCCTCCGAGTCTCCTTGACTACTCACACAAAACACTTCCCTTCTGGTCCCCAAATGTGTGGCGGTTGCTTCCCACACCACCAAGCAATTCTCTAAAACCAATACAGTGTCCAAGAATTCAACTTGAATCGGACACTCTCTACCCAGAGACAACATCAGATTCCACAGGTGAAGGGTTCTGTTCTACAAGACTCACCGTCCCCACCCTCACCGATTCAGGTGCCAGTTGGCATTTTAGTTGCCCCCTGTGCTTCTGACCAACCCCTTGTAGATCAGAGGTCCCAACAAACTCCTCCTTGAGTTTGATCGGTTTGCTCCAGCAGCTCACAGAACTCAGAGAACCATTTATTTCTTGGATCACCAGTTACACAGATACATAACTTCTTAGCCAATTGTCTCTACATAGTCTGTCCTTTCAGGAGAAACAACTGTGGGGTTATGACTGGTTATCCTGCTCTGCAATAGTGAAGTTGATGATTTTCTTACTAAATAAGAAGGTTAGGTTAGAAAGTTCGGTAAAAAAATTAAAGATGCTTTCCTCCCTCTCAATCATTTTCCTACTTTGAAAAAAAGTGAAGTTCACATCTAAAAGCAAAGGATTTGAAATAACTATGCCCAAAGACCTAGTGGTATGCATGGAAGATGAAACAGGAAAAAAAGCTTATGCTTGTGCTTCGAGTTAGTCAGATTCTTATTTGGAGGGTGGGAGGAGAACAGAGCCCATGAAGCTCATCACTTTACCAATAAAATTCTCTGTCCAATCCCAGGAGATGCAATCATCTGTTAAGTTAGCCCTAGGAAACTCATACCACATCATAGCAAATGACCTCACGTTTATCAGTTTAAAGCAACGCAATGTACTATCTCATAGTCCTCTGGGTCAGAAACCTGCCATCAGTTCTGGGAGGCTCAGCTGGTTCCACGGCTCTAAGTCTCACGAGGCTGAACTGGAGGTGTTGGCAGGCCTGGGCTTCTTTCTGGGGGCTTCAGAAGAGACTACACTTCCAAGCAAATTCAAGTTCTTGGCAGAATTCAGTTCACTGTGCCATGGAGCTAAGGCCGCTGTCCCAACCTGGAGCTTCTCGCACACAGCTCCTTCAGGCTGGCATTCCTTGTCACTTTGCCCCCTCCATATTCCAACCAACAGTGGCACCTGTGGTCCTTCCCACTTTGGAATCTTCCAGCTTTACCTTCGGCCACATCTTCTCTGCTTCTGGACAGGGTAAATTCTTGGCTTCAGAGGGCTTGTGGGATTAGATTGTGCATACCCAAATACACCAAGTAAACCTCCCTACTTTAAGGGCCATAAGCTTAATCACACCTGAAAAGTCCCTTTTCCATGTCGGTTAACAAATCCACAGGTTCCAAGGATTAGGGCATGGATATTTTTAGAGGGGGGAGAGCATTTTGCCTACCACAAGGGGTTTAGATTTTATTATTTCCATTTGAAAATTCTATATAAATATATGTGTTACTTAGGGTACAGATTTAGCTACCAGAACAAAGGGACCCAAAATGCAATGCCCTAAATAAGATGTAAATTTTTTTTCTAGTTCATCAGGGTCCAGAAGGCTAGCAGACAAAGCTAGAGGATAACCATATTCTAACTGAACCTCATTTTTCTGTTCTCTCTTGAGGATTCATTTTGGTCTGCATGGCTGAAGCTGGGTTTCCGTCATAATTGTCCACATTCCTGAAGGGGAGAGCACGCAATTTCCTTTTAAGTACAAAACACAAAAGTTGCAGCCATCTCTCCCACTGACTGGCAAGGATGGAGGACATGCGCGCACCCACTGCAAGGGAGACTGGGAAATGAAGTCTTAAACCGGGATGCCACGGACCTGTTAAAATCTGTAACTACAGAAGAGAAAAATTTGTTTTGGAGATTCCTAGAAATCTTCTATAACATGGAATCTAACCTAAACTTAGAGAAAATGAAAAGGAAAAACAGAAATGTCTGGAAAGTTATATTTTGATCAAAAGTATTGCAGCAGAGACAGGGGAACTACGTTCAAGATGCAACAAATGGCGTGTGTGACCGGAGCAGAGGGGTCACGAGCAGACATCAACCAACAGGCAGGTTTGGAGAGAAACAGGGTCCCCTCTGAGGACCCAGGTCGAGAGTGTTGCTTATTATGTTATTCCCAGGATTCAGCAATATGCCTGGCATAGAGTAAGTGTATGCTTACTGCATTTTTACTGAGTTTGCCCACTGCAGGGAAATGCAGCTTCCACACCTGCTAGGGTAACTGGGGTTGTCCCTGCTAACATGTAGTGGAGGCAGGGCGGAGCGTACTGCTGTTCTGAGCCCACAGTCTAGCCAGGGGTGAGCAGGCAATAATTAACTAACAGTATAAACACATTCATAATCACAGACTCTGTGAAGAGCGCCATGAAGTGAAGGAAGAGGGGGCTATAAGAAGTGCAAAAGGGCCCTCATCTAGTCTGGAGAATGTGGAAGCCATCTCTCAGAGAGGAGACTTTGAGCTGAAACATAAACAATGGAAAGGTGTCGAGTGGGTGATGGCTGGGCAGGTGCCGGTGAGAAAAGGTGGTCCCCGAGGCCAGCACAGCAGTCCAGCATCTCCTGCGGCTTGTGGATCACTGTCTGGGGAGTTGTAGTTTATTTATGTTTTCTCTACTCTCCCTACTAGAAAGTAAATACAAGGATGATCCATAACAAGTACTTTAAAATGGTAGTTTTATGGCACAGACGAAAGATTCTAAGAGCATTGTCGATGACATCACACAGTGTCTTCTTTATGTACGCCTCCAGGGGAAAGTTCTCTGAGTTTCCAGTTCTCAGCACCAAGGTCAGATGTGTTTCTTTTGGGCAACCGAAGTGCTTTGTGTTGTTTCGTTTTTTAACTTACAAATCCTATAAGGTGGGTTGGCTTCATGTGACTTGTACAGTTCCACAAGGCCCCGTCCTCAAAAAGGTCCCTTGCTTGGGGTTTAGTGTTTTTCAGTAGCTGTTCTGAAATTCTTAATGCTTTTTTTTTTTCAGTTTGTATTTTGTATGTAAAGTACCTTGGGATGACGGAGTGAGCACCAGGCTTGGAGCTCAGGGCCATGGGCAGCTCCTCCTCCCACTATCCTCCTGCTTCCCTGAGATGATGAGCTCCTGCCTTCCCACTGTCCCCGCCTGACCTCTGCCTCTCCAGCCTCACTCAGATGGTGCTGATGCCTCCTCGCCCTCAGCACCCCAGGCACCGCCTGGCTTCTCTGTGCCAGGACAGGGAGCACTTTGCACAGGCATGGGCCATGAGGAGGGTCAAGGCTGGGCAGTGCAGCCCCTGTGGTGTCTCAGGATGGGGTACAGCAGTGGTGGCCTCTGTCCTGGGCTTGCAGCACCATTCATTTGGTGGGTCAAGCCTCTTGCTCATCCCCAACCCAGGTAGCGATCACATTGAGGCAAAGAATTTTCGAGCTTTCCGGGGTTGGCTATTCTTGTTGGGTTGAGGTAGTGGCCAGTGGGTAGGGCAGACAGACATCCTCACCCCAGTATGTAGGGAACAGTATGTAGGTCTAGTGGGTGCAGGAAGGAGAGCCCAGCAGCAGGTGGGCCTCCTGAGCCGAGCAGGTCACACACGCCAGGTGCCTGCTGTGAGAGTGTGCTCTCCTGGCCAGTGTCCCCGTGCCCGAGGGAGCGAGCCGTTAAATAATAAGTAAAAACCACCATAACAGGTCTACAGTGAGAGCGTGAAAAAAAAGAGAACAAGTTTCATGTTTTATTACACTTAATGGCATTTTTCCTGCATTTGAATAAGGGCCCCCGCATTTTCATTTTGCACGGGGGCCAACAAATTATGGAGCTGGCCCTGCCTATAAATCACATACTAAATCATATTTTGCTCATTACCCTGGCTGCTGGGAAAATCGGAACAAAACTTACAACCAACTTTAGCACAATATCAAAGAATTTATGACATATATTTTGAGTAGTGAAATAACCTTCCACTCATCTTGTTTCTTATTTTTCTTGATTTTATTGACCTTCATCTTTTTACATACCCAAAGGGGGGAAAACTCATTTTTTAATTATCTTTGAAAACCTTAACCCTTCTTATATACTTATCTAGGGTAGAGAAATAGTTACTGATTAAATAACAGGCTAATTCTGTACATAACACACTCCTCTGAAACTCAATAAAAGCTTGTTTGATATGACTTGTAATCATTTCTTCCTGCAGGAATTGCCCATCATTGCAGTTGGTACTGTTTAAACACTTCCTGTCTGTCTGGTCACTCTCATCAGACTTGGAAGATATATAACTTCTTCACTGGCTACAAATGAACTCTTTTTTTCCTGTCCCATGCTTTATCCCAGCATCTCACAGAGAATATGGTTAACAATGGCCAATGTGCAAATGTTGCCTTCTTGGAATTGGTTACCTGCTTACTTTATATACATAAAGATGGCTGCTAAGGTGCTCTGTCATTTTTAAAAAAGTGTGAGGATCTTTCCTGTTCACTATGGAGATTGGTTTCTGGCCCCACAGTCCTTCAAAGGATACTACCTTTGACATTGGGTCTGCTCACTAGGATAATTCATCAATAGTATTTTTGTTTTATCAATCAGCCATGATAGGCCAGGTTTTTCCTAGGCATTGGAAAAATGGTGATGCACGAGTTGGAAGCTATTCCTAACCACAAGCGTTTTTAGTCCTAGCAGGGGCGAAAGACCATAAATGAGTAAACGAACAATGAACCATTGTAGATCATGATATGTCATAAAGGGAAAAACAGGAATATATATTATAGGCAAAAATTGGGGGAGTCTGAGGGTCTCGTTTCACATGAGCCGGAACTTGAAGGAGTCTAGGAGGAGCCAGTCACCCAAGGCACTGGGAGCAGAGAGTCTAGAAGAGAAAAAGGTCAAGAAGAGGTAGGAGAGAACATGGCTGAGGCATAGCAAGGAAAGCCGAGGACAGTCCTTGATGCCCCTGCAGAGTTTGCCAGAAGTAGCCCAAACCACCTCCCTGCTGTGCCCTCCCTCCGTCCTTAACGTCATCAAAAGCCTTCCTCTGGTAGCTGCTACACTCCAACCGTCTCATAGGACAAAGTCACCAATAATAGAAGAAATCTTCATGAAAGACACCAAGAAAACAACACTGGCCAGGTGGGCAGGGAGCAAGGGAGCCAGGAAAAGGACCCCAGTAAGCAATGATCTCCAACTGGCCTGAGAGAGAGCAGAAGGACAGGGCAGAACCAATTCATGCTGACAAGGGACCAAAACAAGCGTGGATGCTTTACTTAGCTGCTTCTTGATGAGCCCAGTGATGACTGCAGGCAATATTAACCTCTGACAAGCAACAGTCTGATCCCTGTCTGGGATGAGACTTCGATATTAAAAGTTCAATGTCTTTCCTCTAGTCACTCAGAAATGCCTAGAAAGGAGGGAGCCAGAACAGTTGAGTCTAAAGCATCCTTAGTCCAACTTACGAGACTCAAAAGGCTTCTTTTTACTCTCCAGCCCCCAGCTCCTGCACTGCAGGCTCTCTCTTCTGAAAGCCTTAACTAGGATCCCAACCGTCCCGTCTTTAACACTCGTACAAGGGCAGTCACGGCTATGAAATGTGGTTATTATTTTAAAAGGTGTTCTGAACCTCTCAGGCACTGAACAAATGGTAGGTATATGGTGATGATGATGATGATGATGATGATGATGATGGTTACATAATTCTACCCCTTCATCCAAGGGGTGGTTTCCTAGAAAAAGCAAACCTGATTTTTACTGGCAGGAATGATTTGTCGGGCTACGTCCTGTGAGGAAGAATGTTGGCTGCAGGAAGCAAAGGTTTCCATGGATTGCAGTAGGTGGTTAGCTTTGTGATTGAACTAACATCATCACATCCTTGCCTTAATTTAACCCCATTAAAGAGAAGGAAACCATGTGAGATCCTTTAGTTGGTGTGTGTGTGTGTGTGTGTGTGTGTGCGTGTGCCCCCGGGGATGGGGGCAGCATAGGGGTGTGTGTG
This sequence comes from Phyllostomus discolor, assembly GCF_004126475.2. Classification (NCBI taxonomy): domain Eukaryota; kingdom Metazoa; phylum Chordata; class Mammalia; order Chiroptera; family Phyllostomidae; genus Phyllostomus; species Phyllostomus discolor. The sequence continues at coordinate 126,958,707 of NC_040909.2, read as the reverse complement.
GAATAAGGCTCCCTTGAACGTCCTTTTTAACTCGGTGGAGCATTCCAGGAACTCAAACCACTCCAGGTTTCAAGGGTCTCAAGAACCCAGCCATGGTTTGACATTAAGCAAAGTTTTGAATGATTCTGAGAGGAGGAAAGGAGCGGGGAGGGGTATATTTTGGGGTCAGATAAATCAAAGCACATTTGGCCAGACACTGCCCCCCTTCATTTCCAAGCACATGTGAATTTCCAAGGAAATTGAATCCATGTGTTCTTGATTCATTTACATTTAACTCTTCAAAACGCTTTGTAAGCCCTCCAAGAAGCCTTCAGTATACAGAGACAGGAGGCTGGGCTTTGTTAGCGAGGCAGGCACCTAACAAGCTGAATGAATGGGACAAGGTTTTAAAGACAACTGAGGAAGGTCAAGTGGTTTGCAAATTTGACCCAACATATTCCCCTTAACTTCTGGGACCCAGCCACTGACTTTTGCATAGTGTCCACGAAAACAAACGTCCCTGTCCCTGGAACCCATTGAGTGGAGTGATGCTGGTTCTGACACCCTCTTCCTCAAGAACCTAAAGCCTCTTTGGTGGTTCAGACGGAAAAGCTCACATCTGATAGGAGCCGCGCGCTTCCCAACGTTAGTTTTCTTTTCCCGAGCTCTAGTCGCTTCCTCTTCTGAAGTGCAAAGGCAGCTGCTGCCACCCCTGGATCTTTGATAAGAATTGACGAGACCCAGGGGAGTGTGGGAAGAGTCTCTGACTTCAGCAGCTTGGCAGAAGTTCCACAGAGACTTTCTGATCTTCTTCCACATGCTGAAAATCCCTAGAAGTCCTTTGACGGAGAGGAGGTTCACAAGGGCAGCCTTCCTGTCCTCATTTCTATTGGGGAAAAAAAATCACACTCACACAAAAAAAGAACGAGGTGAGCCACCACATTATACCCTCAGAAAAAGCAGACATAATCAAAATGTTCTTTTCTCCGAGGGGTAGGTAACAATTGGAGATCAGTCACTTCTCCCTGCCCACACATCAGAAGTGCGGTCATCAGGAGACACACCCCGTCTTTAAATTGCACAAATGTTTTGGCAAAAACCTAGGCTTCCTTTATTATGTGGTCATAGCTCAGATGCCTCACTCACAAACAAGAAAATTTTCCACCAAAGAAATGGCTTGAGATCACATGTGAATATTGGGTTCCGCCTCTCCCCCGGGTAGCTTCCCTACCTGCAGTCAGTTCTGCAGTATCTGAGGTTGTCTTACTAATTCCAACGAGATCATTGTTAGTGGGTCAAACCCCGTTATAAGCTCTGAGCAGTTGTACATTTGCTTCTGTGATTATGTCAGTGATGCCCAAGGTCTCCGCTAGTGTTTTGTCTTCTTATTGTAGCGCTTGGACCTGCCACCATGGAGCTGCTCAAGATGAGATGCTGAATGGGTTTAATGAGATCTTGCTACATGCCAGACAGGGGGCATTCAATTCCATGCCAGGCTCACAATAAACCTAGGAAGTCTAAGCTCTTAGGATCCCCACATTTACCGAATGAGATGGAAGCTTAGGAATATTAAGCAGCCTACTAATGCCATGAAGTGAGTAAGAGGAAGAACCAGGTTCAAGAATAGGCTTGTCTCACTCTATGAACTTCCGGTCTTGTAAGGTTCACTCAGGGTAGGCTTGGTAAATGCTGGTTTCAAAAACAAGCATTTCAATTTGTTCCACGGAAGTCCCTAACCCATATCTGTAAGAAGTCACCTCACTAATTGACAAAACAGTCCTCTTGGCCCTGCCAGGGTTGTCTAACCTTTTGGAATTTCTGGGCCACACTGGAAGAAGAAGAGTTGTCTTGGGCCACAAATTAAATACATTAGGACACGTAATCACACAAAAAAATCTCATAGTGTTTTAAGTAAATTTACAATTTTGTGTTGGGCCGCATTCATAACCATCCTCGGCCGCATGCGGCCTGTGGGCCATGGCTTGGACACCCCTGTATTGAGTACATATTCCCGGAACTCCCTGCTGGAGATAGCCTAAAATGCATACTTATTTTTTGAGTGTAGGGATATATGCTATATAATGCATATACTCATTCACTATATGTCCTATTGTCTAAATTTTGATCGAAGGTTCTAAACTCTGAAAAATGGAAATAAACAATGACTATAAAACATGAAATTCCCCACCTGACAGGCACAACTTTCTTTCCTTTGGTTTTAGCGTGCTTTTCCATGCCTGGTGAAATGGTCCCTTGAAGACCACAGGCGCATAAATTCCCTTCAATAAGTTCATTGTCAGATAGTTTATGTAAGGCCAGTGAAATGATATAGGAGCAAACCTAGGACTTTAGAAATACTACCTAAAAGACTTGGTCGTCCTCGGTAAATATCACGATTTGAAGCATTTCATCTTCAAGTTGATCACATATATGTTTGTGTGTTAATCAAATACATGTTTGTGAAATTACTGTAAACTGTGAAGCACTGTGAAAACATTACAGTTGTTTAAGAAGCAAAGGACCACACCGCTGGTGATCTCTGCCACATGAGTTCTGCTTTCGTGGCATTGGGTCTCTCCATCCGCTGGGACTCTGAACATGGTAGACTGTCCCAGGATGGCTCTCTCCCTGAAACCCATTTAGGAACAGAGACAGGACCACCCCAGGCAGCACTCTAAGAACTGAGTGAAGAATTATAATCTCTAAAGGGATTTAAGAACACCATGGCATGATCAAAACGTCAAAATAAATTTGAAAGCAGGGACTTAGATTTGAAAACACCTTTAAAGCTTTTTCAAGAATGATTGCTATCTCTCAGTAGAGGTCTGTCACAATCTGCTGCAAAAATGCCGACAGGGGTGCTTCTCAAACTTCAATGTGTTCATGAGTCAGCATGAGGTCGTGTTAAAATGAAGATTCCAGGATACTAGCTGTCATTTGGGGCCTGAGGTTCTGCATTTTATCAAACTCTCAATTGATGGTGATGACACTAGGCCACCCTTGGAATGGCAAGACTCTCAACAGGTGTGTCTGTCCGGCAGCCCAAGGACCATGTGTGGCCCAGGATGGCTATGAATGTGGCCCAACACAAAACTGTAACTTCACTTAAAACCTTTGTTTTGCTCATTGGCTTTTATTAGTGTTTGTGTATTTCATGTGTGGCTCAAGACTACTCTTCTTCTTCCAGTGTGGCCCAGAGATGCCAAAAGTTTGGACACCCTGCTAGAGAATGATCTAATTTGGCTCTTAGACATGAGGATTAGGGATCAGACTCTGAATTTAGACTGCATGGTTTGGAATTCCACCTCAGTCACTTACTGTGTGACCTTGGTCAACGTGCATTATTTCTCTTTGCCTATTCTGCATCTTAGAATGAAGAAAATACTAGTATAATATTATACTATACTAATATTATATAATACTGTATTATACTAATATTATAGTATATTAGTACCATACTAATACTATAGTATGTTAGTATAGTATACTATACTAATTAGTATATACTATATTTAGTGTATACTATACTAATTACTACAGTATCATACTATATGTAATATTATATTATATTAATATTGTCTTCATTCTCACTTTACTATGAAGTAAAAAGCCCATTACTTCATATGCAGGCTTTTAAGCCAACTATATAACATATTTATGAAAATGTGGTTGGCATTGTATGTTGCACATGCTAAATATATAATAAATGTTAGCTATTGTTATTATTCTCAATTGTGTCCACACAACAACAGAGAATGTTGCTTCTCCATATAATTCTTTCTTCCACATTTAAAAGATAGGTACAGTTCTTCACCTAAAATATAAAAATCATGACAAATTTTTTTCCAAATAAAAATAGAATATATGAAAGGATTTTAAAAATTCCCTTTGGGCAAATACAGTCAACTCCCTATTGTGTTTAGTAGCAACATTTATGACGGCTTTTGATCTCCTAACATTCTCCAAATTCTATTTTTTTATTTTGTAGCCACTCCTTTATGATCAATTTACCTTATTCAATTCTGTACTAAAGTTTAACTCATTGTGTTCAAAGTCTCATGGGAAATTCTCATCAAGGTAACACACAGCTTATAATTTTGATCACATCACAATTTGTTAATGGCAATAAGTAATAGAGGCATGCTCTCACGTTATTGCCTTCTATTTCGAATGAGTGTTTTCTTCTATTACTGAAACAGTAGAAAAGGATTACCATCCTTTTGTGTTGTCTTATTCGTTTATCCCTAAAGGGAATTAGTCTTTGCTTATTGGTCAACATTTATTTCAAAGAGAAAGAGTCAGAACAGACATACTCTTCTTAGTCCTCAGCATAACACTTGTTAGGTATTTCCATGTCCTGGGGACTGTTCATTCATTTAAAATATCTGTAAGTATTAACCCATCTAATTCCCTTAATCCCTTGAGGAAGTACTATGTTTACCTCCATTCACAGAAGTAAAGACCCAGAGCCTAGGGTTGAGTATTTGCCCAAAGCTCGCCAGTGTGAACAGAGAGAGCTCCAGCACAGAGACATGGGACTCGGTCCAGGCATCCTGCGTCCACAGTCCACCTAGGCAGTCACCGGCAGGTCGCTGACTACTTCTCCCACATCCAGGGCCAGGCCTCCAGTGTGGTGACTGAGGCAGAATTTAATGGGCCACAAAAAACTCAGTGATCAAGATACATAATATTTTTATGTGACATTTTTTAAAATGAAAAATAAACTTTCATTTATTAATGAAAGTTTATTGATGAACACTTACTATATTTATAAATAAAATAGTTCTTGGCGGAACCACATTGGAAACCTGAAGCAAAAGGAAAACTTAGTAGTGTGATTCTTTTTTACCTAAAATTCTGATATTTTCTTCATCATATATTTTTTTGTATAGTTTAATAAGGAAAAAATTCATTTTTACAGGGTCAAAAGAGTGAAGAGGCTATATTTGATTATGAGATTTTTTTGTGTGTGTTTTTTTTAAAGAAATAGAGTCCCTGACCCTTGTAAATGTCTTCCCTTCTGTCTCCATGAGCACATACCCAGGCCAGCCTGCTGGGGAGGGACAGACCTGGAGGAACCAAGGAAGCCATCCCAGCTGAGATGCCCCCAGACCTAGCAGTCTGCTGAGTGCCTAGAAATTGGTTTCAGGCACAGGAGTGAGCCCAGCCAAGTCCAATGAGTGTAGCCCAGATCAAATCATGAACCAAAAAAAAACCAACAAAAAAAAATGGCTGTCATTTTAAGCCAGGCAGGATGTTTCGAAGTGGTCAATTACCATGCAGCATTAACTAACTGATTCCCGGAAGCGTTTGTAGTGTCCTGGCATGCCAGAGGAAATTGAGATGTTTTCCCCGCTGTGGGAAAACCAGGGCCCCCTGGCCAATCAAGAGCTGCCTCTATATTTCAGTCTCAATTTACCTGTCCATAAAGTGGGCATAGAATTATGAGTATGCCTACCTTCCAGAATCACTCTGGGGAATCAAACACATTTAAGTCATGTGGCCCAGTATTTGGAACATATTAAACTTGTAGTAACTATTATTATTCTCATTACCTTCATCCTAGGTTCATGGACAGGTCACTGTAGTGAATAATTCACAAGCTTTTATTGGGACTCAGAAATCCTGACTATTCAGCATCTGTTTTCCGTATGCTATTGCGTTACCTTCAAAGTTTCTCTCTGCCTACATCTATGAAATGATTCATAATAAGTGATGCTTTTAATTATTGACATATTCACATAGATGTCCACAACTCAAATACAGGATTTTGGTGGTTTGGGGTGGGGGATAGGGGTTGCTCACGCATCATTAGTTTAATTTTTCATTCAAGGGTTTGCATGGTAAAGGAAAGATGCTACCCCTGAAAGGTAGAGAGAGTGTAAGTACATTCAGGGATGTGAAAGAGTGCGTGGGATAGGCCAAGTACAGTTACAGCATAGTTGGTTCCAAATGGTGATCTGTAAAAGCATCTAGACCAGCCCTTTATGGAAGGCAGTCATACAGAGGAGGTGGATTTAATAATAGCCAGCAATGAAAACATCAATGTTATAGATGATGAGCTAATTAAGGGTGGGCTCTCTGTGTTATAGTCTTCACTTACCTTTTTACGAGATCAAGGTAGGAGGGAGGCAAGAAGAGGAAAGTATCAATGTACACACACAGCCATGAGTAGAAGCTCGGCTGAAAACAGCAAAGCAACGGTATAGTCTTTGGGTAGCAACATTCATTGATGGGACTCAATGACCCGTTTTGCACAAGAGATGGCTAAGAACACAACCAATTCAGAAACATTTCCTCCATTCTTCTCATCACTGCTGAAAGTTTAGGTTGTCTAATACAAGCAAGGCTAATGTACCTGGAATACTTGAGTGGAAATGGAGGCTTAGCAAGGCTGAATAAATGGCCAATAACTATCCAATGAGTTTAAGAGACAGAATTAAGTCCAGAATCCCAGGCTTTGCAATTACAACACAGGGAAAGGAGATGTCTTTCCTGAGATGTCTGGTTGAGGACATTGTTTGAGAAAATGGGCCTCTACAGAGACACATTTGCCTAATCAGCTGAGCACCCTGGTATTACACAAAGATATAAGTGATTGCTGGGCTGAGAATCAGGGAGTTTTCAGTGGACAAGATTACACAATAAGATATATTTTGAATGGATCCATTCTATCTTATGGTGTAAGGCAAAGGTGGAACGTTCTATTTTCTGAGATCCTTTTAAAAAATTGAAATATTGAAGGGGATCATGTGATTCAGAATAAATCAGTTTAGCTTTCTCCATATATATTGGTTTTATTCTACTTTTTACTATGTGGTACTTATTACATTTATTCAGTGATTGCACTTTTGCAGATACTCCTAAGGTACTACTTGACAAAGTAATTCAACACATAATAAAATACATCATTCTACCATAGGTCATTAACACTTTGAGGCTAATGGCAAAATGAAAGAAGAACGTAGGAGCTATATATGCGTCCCAATCTCATTTTTATTACAAAGAAAATGTGGTTGGTAACGACAATAAAGATACGCTGGGGAAGGGAGGGAGGCAATGAGGGAGAAAGAAAGGAACAAGCGAAAGAAAAGGGAATTGTAGGGAATTATAGGTCAACAGGAGCCTAGATATAAGCGATTACTAAGTCGTCACGAAAGGCTCAGAAATATAAACGCACGCATGCCTTCACGCACCATCCCAGGACCAAATGTCTATCAGACCTCATCATCTGGTTTCTTCACATTTTGTTCTGCTGTGAGAAAGAACCTATTCAATATGTGATGGATAAGCCCGGATGCAAGCCAATCTGAAATTCTCGAAGAAAGACCCAAAGTGAACGGGCTGTGCTGTCGCTCACACCCGGGTGCAGCCCTCAGCGGCGCTGCTGCACCAGCTGCGAGGTGTGGGTGAAGCTGTGTTCTCCTAAGAAGCATCCTCAGCTTTAGAAGCCTTGCAGGAATTAAATAAATATGTATTTCATTTATATATTTAAAATATGTATTTAATTTCATTGCACATATGGAGTGCTTGACAAATATTACCAGTGGTTTGATCAACTAGTGCATTCATATTTTATCTTGGGACGACCAATTTACCCTCTGCATTTTCTGCAGCCAACTCTCTCTCAGCGTGGGATCACCCTAGAGACTGAGCTGTTTTTTTTCTGACTATTCCTTGTATTTTCCAGCAAAAAGTAAAGCAAATATATCTAAGCTAGCAAGGCACTGAACATTCTAAAACCACTTAAATGTTTAGCAAGTATTGCTGTCTTGTACTTCTAAACATTCAGACCCTACATCTAACAATTTTCCCTTGGTTATGGTTGCAGAGAATGTTCATTGAAGTATTTTGTAACCATTTGAGAAATTGAAAGCAATCTAAATGATCGTCAACAGGAAAACTGTTTAGTAAAGTTATGTCCTGTCCCTGTTACAGAATAATATGCAACTCCTATAAGGAATGAGATAATGCAGTGTTACTGACGTGGAAAAAATGCCTATAATATATACAGAAGTTAAAAAAAGAAATCATAGTGTCACAGGTTCGATTCCCAGTCAGGGCACATGCCTGGGTTACAGGCCATGACCCCCACAACCGCACATTGATGTTTCTCTCTCTCTCTTTCTCCCTCCCTTCCCTCTCTAAAAATAAATAAAAATCTTTAAAAAAAGACAAGAAATCATGAAGCACTAGGAATTATTTGACATTATTTATATAATAGAATATATATGAATTTCATGAAAAGTATATATGTGTGTATTATATTCTCAGCATTAGTAATCTCTGGGGGTGGTAATAACGGGTCAAAATGAGAAAGGAAATGTTTATTTAGTCACAAGTCAAAAACCTATACTTAAACATTATGTTATATTAGTTTCCTATTACTCCTGTTCCACAAATTTAGTGACTTAGGACAACAAATGTTCATTTTCTTACAGTTCTGGAAACCAGAAGTCTGAAATAGGTCTTTAAAATTTTTTTCAATTACTGTTTACATTTAATACTAATTCGTATAAGTTTTAGGTGTACAGCATAGTGGTTAGTGGTTAGATAATTATACACTTAAAAAAATGTTCCCACTGATATTTCCAGGGCCCACCTGGTGCCATACATAGTTATTACAATATTACTGACTATATTTCCTATGCTGGACTTTATATCCCCATCATTATTTTGTAACTACCACTTTGTACTTCTTAATCCCTTCACCTTTTCCCCCCAGCTCCCCAATCCCCCTTTCCTCTGGCAAATAGCAGTCTGTTCTCTGTATCAACGTCTGTTTCAATTTTCTTTGTTCATTTATTTTGTTCTTTGGATACCCCATATGAGTGACAGCATAATGTATTTGTCTTTCTCTGACTGACTTACTTCACTTAGCACTACGCCCTCTAGGTCCATCCATGCTGTTGCAAATGAGTCTTCAAGCTGAAATGCAGGTGGCAGTTGAGCTACATGTCTACTGAAGTCTTTAGAGAAGAATCCATTCCTTATCTTGTCCAGCTCCCAGAGCCAGCCTGCGGTCCTTAGCTTGTGGCCCTGCTTTCATCATCTCACGTCTTTTTGTCCTTCTGATTCTCCTGCCTCTGTCTGATAAAGGCCCTTGTGATCACTGAGCCCACCTAGAGAATCCAGGAGAGTGTTCCCATCTCAAGATCCTTAACTGAATCACGTAAGATCTCTTTTGCCATGTAAGGTAGCATTCCATCGGTTAGGATATAGAAGTCTTTGGGGGACTATTTTTCTCCCTACCAAGCATATCTTTCTGTTCATAAACACTCTCTTATTAATAACTAATTAGTTATCCACTTATTTGTTACTGATTCTTTTCCCAAACTCCTCATGGGAAAAAAAAAACAAAAACCCAAACGTGAGATCTTTCATTAGTGTAAGACCTTATCACAATGTAGAAGGAGAAAAAAAAGGAAGGAATGAAAGGAAGGAAGGAGGAAGAGCTGACCCTATATTTATGCAGCTGAAATAATTGGTGTTCAAAAATTAGGTATGTATTCATGTGCACCCTAAATAGGGAGTTCTTTTGATGAGAAGAGTCTCCAGGGCATTGCTCACTGTGCACACGCAAGACAATTTCTATGTCATTTATTTGAGGAGAGGATGTAGGCATATAAAATACTGAAGAATAATGCAACTGTGACATCCCCATCAGCGTATCGAAATAGTTAAAAATGAGTATTTGAATATGGGTGAAAATGGCTTGGTAGTAGACTAGGGGTCACGGGCTTTACTTCAGGAGCGGTTGCCTGAATGGAAAATTTGAATCAGGTTTTAGATGAGGCCATTGAGCATGAAGTGACAAGTTATAGGGATATTTAAAACAAAAACTCAGAGTAAAAGCACATAATTAAGGAGGAATTGATGGGAAACGTTAGTAAACATTGCACCTTGGTTGGGGAAGAGCAAGAGATAAGCTTGAAGGGATGCAGGAAGTGAGTTCAGTAGAGGAGGCGATGAGCTGAATAGGCAAAGAATAAGACCAAACGAGGTAAACATGTAAAGTACAATCAACCATTGTGTATTCCCAGCAGACAAATACAATATATGATTTTTTTTTGTCCTAATTGTCTATGTTGAGTCCCATATCTGATAAAGGAATAGTGTAGTAGCAGGTGTTCTATAATTAGTTAGGTAAATTGACTAGATCTTTTGTTCCTTTAAAATATATTTCAATCAAAGTCAGAAAGTAAAAAATCCTGCTTCTTTTGAGACTGATAATGGTAATCAAAAAGAAAGAAAAATGTCAATGAGAAAATCCAATCGGAGCTTAATGGATGTATAGATCACTGGCACCTCCTGGTGGCCAAAATGAAAATCCATCATTAATAGAAACAAGTAGACCATCTTGGCAAAAAGTACTCAGTAAGCAATATGAAAAACAGGTGTGTGTTTGATAAATAACTTCAGGCTACTGTGGTGGAATATATTGTAGGTGGAGGATAAATATGTACAGGAAATATTATGGTTTTAGAGCATTCACAAAACTAAGTTGGTGGTGTTGCAGCCTGAGAAAATGGGACTCAAAACACTTGTAAGAGTAAAAACCAACAGCAACATCTCAGCTTTGCAATGAGGTATCTGGGGTTTATGGAGATAAAAGAAAATGCCCAAAGTTAAGCAGCTAGTAAAGTGATGGTCCAGGATTGAATCTCCAGCCTGTTTCCAAGACCCTGGTCTTATCTAGTACACAACTACAACTGTATAATGTGATAAAAAAGACAGAATAGTCCATCCACATCAACACACATGCTCTATCTAGGCCCTGAAATTAGAAGAAATAAGAACTCATCATTTTTCTAAAGGGTTTTTAGAAAAAGAACTCAGAATAAACAAACAAAAAGAGTAGGAATAATTTTTACAAAAGTGGAATTTCCCAGAAGGCTTAGAAATGGCTATTTCTTTGAGATCTTTCTATATTAAAGCATAGTGGAGATTTTTAGTTGAGGTTGAATTCTGAAGACCCCATTCATATCTGCATGGTCACATGTAGCCAAGTATCAGTGAAGGACCACTTATTAGGAGTGTACTCTAGGCAGAAAATTGTGTGCAATGCCATTAGAAAATGCATGCATAATGTGACTAAGGCCAATGTCCATATTTTGGAAGTTTAACCATCAAACAGAAAGAAGACTCAGAGAGAAGTTGATGTAAAAACACACATCAAAAAAAAAAAAACCTGACACCTTATGTGTTAGGAACACATAACACACACACAGAGGAAATCCCAGATGTAGAAATCAGTCTAGAAACCTGTACTATCCAAATGGTAGCCACTAGCTACATATGGCTATTGAGCCCTTAAAATGTGTAGTCCAAATTAAAATATGCCAAAAGTTAAAATATGCACCAGGTATTGTACACTTAGTGTGGTTAAAAATGTAAATTATCTCATTAATAATTTCCATATAGATTGCAAGTCAAAATGATAATGTTCTAGATATATTGGACTACATAAAACATTTTTAAGATTAGTTTCATGTATTTATTTTTATTTTTACAGTGGCTACTGGAAAAGCTGAGATTACCTATGTGAACTGCATTTTTAGAATTACAGTATATTTGAACTGGATGGTGCTGTTCTAGACACATTTACTATGGGCGTTTCAGAGACTGTTGCTGTACAACAGGTGGATGAGATGGGCCTGGATGTGTCCAAGCTTGTTTTACACCCTTCCCCTCTAGCCACTGTCAAAGTTCGGAATTCAAACTTCATTGCAAAAAAAAAATTGTTATAGAAGAGTATTTGTCTGCAGGCAGGTCTGCACTTAAAACAAGATTATTTACTGATCATTCGATTAAAATATTGTGATTAGAGGCTCAACATATATGATTAGTTAGTGAATGTGTATACACATGTGAGGGGCTTCTTTTCTTGGGCTTTATACCCTAAAGTAGAATTGTTGGGTCATAAGACGTGTGGAAATTTGACATCATAAGATAATGTTAAATTAATTTTTAAAGTAGGCATATCAATTTATATGCCCACAGCAGGTTATCTAGCTTTAAGTGTGAAATGTAGTCTTCAAAATGTTGACTGTTCTTTACTTTCAAACAAACACATTTTCCTACTATTCAAAATTTTTGGATCATAACTTCCAGTCAAGATGATGGCATAGGTAAGCACTGCCTGCCTCTTTGCACAACCACATCAAAATTACAACTACAGTATAGAAAACCCATCACTCAGGACCATCAGAAATTGAGTTGAGTGGAAGTCTGACAACTGTATAATTGAAGAAACCGCATCCATCAAGAGTGGTAGGAGGGGCACAAATGCACAATGGGTTGGTCCCTCACCCACATGGGGTGGATAAAAATTTGGGACTGATATCTCAGGAGCTAGGAGTCCTAGCCCAACACCAAGCCCTCCAGGCCAGGGTTCCAATGCCAGGAAGATAAGTCCTCACAACTTCTGGTTACAAAAACTAGTGGAGATTGAGTTGGTAGAAAAAACTGCTGAAGTCCCAAGCAGTTCCTCTTAAAGAACCCACACTCAAACTCATCTACTCATACTCACTCCCTCTGAGCTCCAGCACCAGGATAGCAGCTTGAAAGGCACCAGTGGCATAAAGGGAGGAACTGAAGTGTCTGGCATCAAAGTGAGCAGAGGCCACTGTCCCTTTCCTAACCCATACCCCCACAGAGGCAGCAAGCTGGTGCCATACCTAAGACTCTATCAACCTGGCTAACACTGTTTGATCCATCTTGGAGATCCCCAGAGACTCTGGCCCACCCAATTTACAGGCCTACCCAAGCTGCTTTTCCATATGAATGGCTATCCTGGCTCATGCTTCACAACTTCCTAAATCCTTTCAAATAAGCAACAGCTGGCCTCAGTGAACCCCAGGCTCAGCACTAGCAGTAGCCAGTCTAGATTCACAACGTGGCTTTGTCTGGGAATCTCTAAGCCCAGCACAAGTAGCAGTAATCTCAGATTCCTTTATAGCTCAGGCAGGGTGGTCCTGGGCAAAACACAGCTGGGGACTGAACTTGGTCTGTACTACCCAGGAAACCTCAGGGCCAGCGCATCCACTAGACAGCTACAGATCACGTCGGAGCACCTCCACCCTGCCCTTGCACAGCTGATCCTCCACAAAGGGCAAAGGTTGATGGTAAGTGGCTATAGCCAATCCTTGCAGCTGACTGGACTGGGTAAATCCCTCCCATTAATCTGCCAACAGCAACCAAGGCTCAACTGCAAGAGGAGGGTATACTCAGCCCACACAAAGGGCACACGTTGAGTTCCCAGCTTGGGTGATAAGGGAGGCTGTGCCACTAGACCCTACAGGACTTCTACTACATTAAGCCATACTGCCAAGACATGGAGTCAAAGAAGCTCTACCTAATACATAGAAACAAACACAGAGAGGCTGCCAAAACAAGGAGAAAAAGAAACATGGCCCAAGTGAAAGAAATATCAAAACTCAAGAAAGAGCTAAATGAAATGGAGATAAGCAATCTATCAGATGCAGAGTTCAAAACACTGTTTATAAGGATGTTCAAGGAACTTAGTGAGGATCTTAGCAGCATAAAAAAGACCCAGTTGGGAATGAAGGATACATTAATTGAAATAAAGAACAATTTACAGGGAAACAACAGTAGAGTGGATGAAGGTGAGAATCAAATCAATGATTTGGGACACAAGGAAGCAAAAAAACAACCATGCAGAACAACAAGAAAAAAAAAGAACCCAAAGACTGAGGATAAGATAAACAGCCTCTGGGACAACTTCAAGAGGTTCAACATTCACATTCATAGGGGTGCCAAAAGGAGAGGAGGAAGAACAAGAAATTGGAAATCTATTTGAAAAAACAATGAAAGAAAACTCCCCTAATTTGGTGAAGGAAATAGATATGTAAGTCCAGGAAGCACAGAGAGTCCCAACTAAGATAGATGCAAAGAGGCCCAGTCCAAGACACATCATAATTAAAATGCCAAAGGTTAGAGATAAAGAGAGAATCTTAAAAGCATTAAGAGAAAAGAAGTTAGTTACATACAGGGGAGTTGCCATAAGACTGTCAGCTGATTTCTCAAAAGAAACTTTGCAGGCTAGAAGGGATTGGCAAGAAATATTCAGTCATGAAAAGCATGGACCTACAGCCAAGATTGCTCTACCCAGCAGAGCTATCATTTAGAATGGAAGGACAGATAAAGAGCTTCTCGGACAGGAAAGAACTAAAGGAGTTCATCATTACCAAACCATTATTGTATGAAATGTTAAAGGGACTTATTTAAGAAAAAGAAGATTAATCCTATGAACAATAAAATGGCAAAAAATACATATCTATCAACAACTAAATCTAAAAAACAAACTAAGCAAACACAAAGAACAGAGACAGAATCATAGATACAGAGAGTGTTTTGGTGGTTTCCAGATAGGAGGAGGGTTTAGGGCAATGGATGAAGAGGTGAGGGGATTAAGAAGTACAAATAGGTAGCTACAGAACAGGCAGGGGGATGTAAAGCACAGTATAGAAAATGGAGTAACCAAAGAACTTATTATATACATGACCCATGGACATGAACAATGGTGTGGGGAGTGCCTGAGGGGCGGGGTACTGGGTGGAGGTGAGCAAAGGGGGAAAAATCAGAACAACTGTAATCGCATAATCAATAAAATATAATTTTAAAAAATCATAAGGAAGAAAAAAGAAACAAACAAAATTCCTGGCTATGTTACAAAGTAATATGAAGCAGTTCATAATAATTGCCTTCAGAAATTCAGAGAGTTAATAACATTGTCCTATACCATAGAAAAATTAAAACTATAATTAGAGAGAAAAACCAGAAAACAGATAATCCAAGGTGCCATGTAAGATCATCAGAAGTCCCTGAACTAAATGCAACGTTTGTGTTTATATATACACGGTCCTGAGAGTACATAACTTTCTTTAAATTCTCAAACATTTCTGTGTCCAAGAACATCTTAAGAATCATGGCTAAAAAAATAAACGATTATTATACCATAATTATGGAATAAGATAATATTTTAAAAGCCTTAAATTTCTTAGGAATTATAATAAAGGAAGAAGCATGATTTATTATATAGTTTTTGCCAGACAAAAGGAAACAAACTAGTCTTTACCTTAGTAATTACACTTTGCTCAGACTGTCATTTAGACATCACATGAGATTTTTATGGATTTGGGCAGTAGGAATGGTGCACATTTTAAAATGAAGTCATTGATAATGTACCAAGAATAATTTCTGAGTTCGTAAAATGGAAATTACCTATAAAAAGAAGATGGAGTGAGCAGGACACAGAAATTACAAAGTGTTTCTAGCCAAGGAGTGTGAAGCAACAAAAGAATGAAAACACGGTGTATTGGAGAGTTCTTACTCAGGGAAAGCCTCATTCGGTAGGGAATGTATGCTTTGCTATGAAAAACAGTCTCACTTGATCACCCCGGGAGAGGCTTCTGAAACTCTCCCAAGCCAGTAAAGGAAAAGACACAGACAGTGAAAACAGGAAGTGCCAGCTTGGGAAGATCTCTGCTGGTGCTCCCGAGTACACAGGTCACATAATGGACAACAGAAGAATGGACGCGAGGAGGCCCCCAGGAACCCTCCTTGGGAAGGGCAAGCAGGTGGCCCCATCCGGATATATTTGCTGGCTGGTGTCCACGGAAACCCACCAACCACTGAGAGACTGTATTTTCTTAAAACAAAAATGAAATTAAAACAAAAGAGCGGTTTTATGCCTTTATCAACAAGAGCGTGGGCATTTCCACTGGGATTTAGACACCCTTTGACTAGCATCTCTGTTTTCCTGTGATATATGGCTGCTAAAATTTTACACAGGAGCTTTCTGCTCATATTTCTATCTCCTTATGCATATGGTTGAGAGGAGAGTCTCCCTTAAAATATTTTTCTGTCACTACCATAAGTATTTTAGGAGCATTAAAATGGGGTAAAACTTTTAAGAAATGGGTTGTGCAGTGTCTCAATAGCTATGGATGGGCAAAGATAATACTGAGAAGTTATAGCTCAACTTATGTAGTTTCCTTTTATAGGAAAATATTGTATCACCAGTCTACCTGACAAGAAAGAAAAATGTGTACAGTTAAGTGTTCCTTAGCATTAACAACACACTTTGTTGCTCAGAGTTCATCTATTTCTCTGGATCTTAGACTTTTACTCTTTTAATGAATGCTATGGGCATTTTGATGAGCATATCTGGGTCTCTGCACAACATGATGTGCAAACTTCCTGTGACTTGAGAACACTGTTTCTGCACAAAGAAAAAGAGAGCATTACGTTTAAGCCAGGAAGTAAGGCTAAGAAACCACACACATAGTATAGTTAGTCATTACGCCAAATTCTTTGAGGATTCGCCCTTAAAATCCAGCAATAGCCAGAGTGGCTTTCCATCAGCTGTTAAGTGGTTATTTCAGATATAAAGAAGAGAGAAGCTATGAGGTAAAAAGAAGTCCATATATGAAGACAGAAATGAGTTTTAATTCTGGGTTTTTATGAGTTTTTATGAACTAGAAGTGTATTCTTGGGCTTATCAGCAAAATAAAAAGGCTGGGTTGGCAAAATCAGGAAGACACCTTTCTCAAGTCTTGGTCTTATTTAGTTCATTTAAAAGAAGCACCACAAGATTTAACCTTTAGTCTACCAAGAGAGAAGAATGAATTAAATGCTTATGCTGTTGCCCTTTATTTTATACTAAAAAGTATTATAGAGAACTCTACACTTGGGCCATCCCTCTATAGTTTTGATTTCTTATTTTAGATTATTTTAAAGATGTGGTAAAATGAAGAAAAAAAGAAAAAGAATCCCCAGCTTTTTTTTTTAAGGGCTAACAAATAACTTTTATCTGTAGTCAAGCTTGGTGTACATAACGTGATTATTTCTTCACTGGGGGATTTGATAGGGAGTTTGATTGTGTCAAACTCAAAATGATTGATAATACGATATACAATCACAATTTTCCTTTCAAAGATTGACTTCTTCTAATCTCTAAACACAGTTATTTCAACAAAATATGCATGCCAGAATTCTCATTACATAGAGTAAATATAAAGACTGCAGAACATTGCATACCTTTTTGTCCCACTTCCTCTTTTTATAATTTATGTAAATTATCTTGGGAAACAAATGTTTCAAACTTTTGATGTAGCATGATCTCAGTGACAATTTTAAACAGATCGTTGTGTGACAAATGCCCAAGAGGTTGGACCAGCAAACCACATATTCCAAGGGTCCATGGCCCACTGAGACCTATTTACTAGATGATCTTTAAGGACCTTTTTGTTGTATGAAAGCACAATTTAGAACTTCAAGAGGTGAAAATATATTACTTTTAAAAGATTGTTTTGGTATATAAATTACATTAAGATGATTTGCACCCTGTCACCAAATAATTTGATAATAATGCTATAACAGTCTCTAATGGGTTAGTATGTCAATTTAACAAATATGAGCTTCAACCCAAGAGTATGATGAAAATGAGGTTCTACGATATGTATTAGATCATGATCTTATGGTACAGAAGAATTCCTAAAAATAATAAAAGAAAAATTCATTAGGTAGGACACAGTAAAATTAAAATATACTTACAATGTCCAGTTTTCAGCAACAAAAAATCATAATACATACAAAAACTAAAAAAAAATGTATGGACTATACATAGCAGAGACTGTCTCTGAAGAAACCCAGACACTGGACTTCCTAAACAAAATCTTTAAAATCAGCTATTTTAAATATATTCAAACAACTAAAGGAAACCACATCTAAAAAAAATAAATAAATGAGTGGGCATGGTGTCTCCCCAAATAAAGAATATCAACAAGGAGATGACACTTGTAGAAAAGAATCAATACAAATTATGAGTTGTAAACTGTAGTAAGTGTCATGAAAATTTCACTAGGGGGAATCAGAAGATTTGACCTGGCAGCATAAAGAATCAGAGAATTGAAAGATTAGTCCATTGACAGCATCCAGTCTGTAGAACAGAAAAAAAAAGAAGAGGAAGAAAGAGAAGTTAACAGAGTCGCAGGCTTTTGGATCACCAGCATATCAAGCATGCTAAAATATGCACAAGGTGAGTCCCCAGAGGAGATGAGAGAAGTGGGTAGAATGAACATTTGGAGAAATAATGGTCAAAAACTCTCCAAACTCAAGGAAAAAGTAACCTCTATACATCCAAGAAGCTCAATGAACTTCAAATAGGACAAAATCAAAGAGATCCAAATCTTTATAAATCATAGCTGATATATAGAAGGCAAATCCAAACAGAGAATTTTGAAAGCAGCAAGGGGAAAATGACTCATTACATACACAGATTTCTGAAAAAAAAAAAAAAATTCTGTGCTAGATAGTTAAAAATAAGTTTCACTCTCACCACATTTGAATCTCTTTCAAGTGCCCACAAATGCAAAACACATATGCTGCTCTTTTTTAATAGTGAGTTTATTATTAAAATATAATATGTATTTATATTTTCTACTTTATGATTAAAGTATAAGGAACACTGTATTGGATTTCTGAGAATTCAAATCCAACTCAGAATTGTCTTTGTTCCTTTTTTTTTTATCCATTCCAAAGCCTAATTTTACTTAAAATTTCATCTTGTATAGGTAAAAGCTAAACTGTGGGGAGAACAGACAGAGCTGAAGTTTGTATATTTGGGGCAAAGCTGTTTGTTATCAGCTTCTGCTGCTTTCAATCTATAACACAGTTAAGAATGAGGCAATTATGCAGAATAAGTTTTCCTTTCAAAGCTGAAACACAAAAGAAGCCCTTGTCAAGAATTATTAATATCTTAAGTTCATCATAGCCAAAGCCATTCAAAGGAATAAATCTACCCAAAATAGGAAAGTGTGTGTCTACTTGTGTAGAAATAGTGGGGGAGGAGAGGAAGAGAAAAAGGTGAAGGACTCAGTTTCTTACAAGGTAGAGGAGAAAATGGATATTTCACCGGATGAAAGAAAACACAACCCTAATAATAAATAAATCCGCTTTTAAGAAAATAAGCTTAAGTAAAAAGGGAAACTAGAGGTCAAACATGAAAACCTAAGTTTAATTCAAAGAAGAGTGCCTTGGAATGTTGCAGAGGGAGCACTGAGCTTGGATCAGAGCTCAGAGTGTAATGGGGCTGCAGCAGGAGGGCGGAGTCTACAAAGGCTGTTTGCCCAGAGCCGCTGGGAAAAGGTGGTGCGAATACATACTTTGTATGTCAGCTGAAAATGAAGTTATACAATGACTCTATCTCCAAATTAATTCACACCTTATTTGATGTTATTTTTTTCTTTTACCATGGAAAAATACATTATTTGTTAAGTATAAACATGTAGCACAGTTTTCTAACACTGAATTGGCTTTATCTTCCTTTCGTTTTTTAATGAGGTGGTATCCAAAAGCATCAAAAGGAGGTCAGATTATTTCAGGCCTTTGAGATATCTTGCTGCCCCTTACGAGCCGTGTAAACTAGAGAAATAGGGTTAGTTCCTCTGCAACCCAGTTTTAGCACAAGGAACTACACTAATCATACCTGCCTCATCTAAGTCCCAGGGTTGTTGTGAGATCCTACCTGCAAATCACAAAACACACGGGGAAGGAAAGGGACCCTTCTTATCCACACTGCTATAAAACGGGGTTGTTACAGAGACCTACAGTCAACTTTTAAGGGTGATTGTGCAATAATTCAAGTTGTTCAGAAAATTTTGAAGCCAGAAGGTAGACCTGAATTTTCTATCATTTCAGAGGGGCTTGCACTCCATAGACTCTTGGCCTCCAAGTCACCACCAGATTTAATGCTGGTCATGGCTCTCCAGGTATCCAACTGGCTTTCTAGGAAGTTTTGCTGGAAATCTAATTTTTATTTAATCAATCTTGTTTGCCAAGTGACATTGAAACAAAATTAAAGATACTAAGAGGAAGAAGTGCCCTTGTACCTAAAGACACATGTACATGTGTGCAAGCAAATATACACACATATGCACACATAGACACTTAAAAGAATAAGACATTCACAGAAAGAACAATTATTAGTTGATATTTTAAACCTAAAAATGGATGTTGCAAGGTTGGAAACCCAAGCAAGTAGACTCTTAGGGGCAGAGTGGCTTGCAGGAATATTTGGGGGTGGCCTTGGGATTAACCCTACAGAGAAGTGAAGGAATCAGGGTTGAGCAGAGGAAGGAGATGAGCCGTGATGACTTTGTAACCAAAGCCTCAGCAGCTCCTATGGGGAGCTCTGGAGTTGGCATGGCCCTTCAGAGTGGTCTCCAATTAGGTTGAGGGTACAGGAGTTTTATGCCCCCATATACACTGTCCCAGGCTGTTCCAGGGAAGAGGGGTAAACTTGAGCAAGGTGCTCTCTTTGGCTGAGGACACGGCCAGAGAGGAACTCAGCTGATAGATATTTGCACTTCATTTCTGCAGTGTGGTCTGGGTGAACATTACAGAGTCCACTCTAGTCCATGCCTCATGCCTTTTAGACCCACATCTACCATGTAATCAGTTCTGGGGGCAGTCCCATTGTTTCTGGAGGAAATTTACAAGATGATGGTCAGTGGGATAAACTACAGAATCCACCAATGAAACTGGTAGTGAAACCTCATAGTCACTATACCCTTCCTTCATCACCCACTCAAGATGCCCTTCACCCTCAACCAACATCGCTGTTAGCCTCAATGGCTTACCCAGTGGAGGGACCCAGACCCTCAGTCCTGAGGATCACTATGCCCTTCCTTAGCTTTTGCCACTGAACTTGTCTACTTACTCTCAAAATTGGGCAAGGGAAGACCATGTGGTACCTAAGTGAATCACCTGAATGCCAACTACATTATTTACTGTCCATATAAGAGCAACCCTACCTTTTCCTCATAACCAGAATCGCTTGCCAGATTGGCTGTTCCTTTCTTGGTGTACTGTGCTTGTAGCATGAGAAGATTAAAGTGACCGGGCAGTTGTCAGAGTCTGAGCTTTAATGGCATTCTTGCTGTATTCTCTGGTAGAAGATTTTTTCCTCTGGGAACCAAGACCCAGAGATGTCAGAATAAGAAACACAAATTCTCTAGGCAGGTCATGGAGAGTGATGATTAAAAAAAGTTACTCCTATTTTCACTGGTTAGTTCTAGGACCTATGTGTTTTGGCTATTGGGGCATAGTACCATATATATGCTCCTTGATTTAGGGCATATGCAGCCTTTCTCAAAGTGCCCTCTCTAGGCTGGTGCCTTAGATATGTGCTCAACAGGCTGTACCACTGCTAAAATGACTGACAGCACCTAGAAGGTATGGTGTGTGATAGGACCAATGGACTCCATGAGAAGAGGCTAATACCAGACCTACTCAGCTTGAGGGAAGTCATTTGGTCTGGATACTCTCTATGTGTACAGTTATCATGAACCCTATTGGTATAAAAGGCAAACTGATAGCCCATGAATGTGGATTACAGTTAATATCAATGGCAGCCTTCCCCACAGTGGATGGGGTTCTATATAACCATTTTGCCACCATGGGCTGGTTGGTCTATTATAAGACGATGTCATATTCACGAGCTCAGAGTTGGTCTCTGGTGTTGTGAGGCTGGAATTTGGTGAAGGCAGTAGCTAAATCAGCCTTGGTATATGCAAATCCATGCAGCTTGGCTGATGCACAGCCTCCATCCTCGCCACCAAGCCCGTTCTGTTCATACGCTCAGTGTGCCAGTATTCCAGTGGCTGACACCAGCTGACTGAGTCACTTGATCTGCTTGGTTATTTGGCATCTCTTCTTTGGCGGATGTTCTCTCATGGGCATCTACAGGCAGTAGAAAGTCCATCACATTTCATGCCCACTCCCAACAGTATTCAAATGCCTCTTCCCAGAATTCCTTGTCCCAATCTTCTCTTTTTTCTTCCTGGCCCCGATTAAACAACCAGGCCATTTTCCACTGCCTATGCATATTATTCTTATTACTATTAGTAGTAGTAGTATTACCACCTCAGGCCACTTCTCTTTCCATACACACTAGATGGCCAGGTATACTGCCCAAAGTTCTGGCCAGTGGGATGGTTTTCCCTTACAATATCTTTCAGTGCCAGTCTGGAGTGAGATAGAATGCGTCTCAGTCCAATGTCAGTTTGCACCTACATACTGGGCTGGCCCATCTATGACCTAAGTTCAGTTATTTTTCCTTCTCTGTCAGCTGGTCATAAGGAAGCCCCCTTCATATGGTCACATGTGTGAGCTGAGAAAAAGGGCTGGTACTAGGGTGGTGGGTAATGGGATGGTATAAGTCTAGCCACTTGCTAGTAAACCCCACTTGCGTCTTCTGGGTTTCTTCTTGTCTGATCCCAACTGTATCGCCTCCTTCCTACAGTGGACCACTGCTGCCCCAACAAACATTAGGATGTGGGAATTTTGCCTACACTCTGCTCACGATGCTCCACTTCACGACTGCTTGATGTCCCGTGGGCAGGCACTATTTCTTTACCAAGGCCCAGTAGCATGATGAGAATCTTTTGTTTTGTTTTGTTTTTAAGAAAGTTAGTAATTTTGGGGGGTAGATGGCACGGTCTTACAACACAACACTAGCAGTCTACTTTAAGATGAAGGGGTATCGAGAGTACACTTCTAAACTTCTAGGGCCTCTATAAACACTCCTAAACAAAGCGAAAAGACACATGTAACATTTTGTACATGTATATTCTTGACAAAGATAGAGTTTACAGACATTCGTTGGCATAGCTAACACACATCAAAGCTTACAGGAGTATGGGCCATTTTTACTCTAATCATTCTGATTGTCCAAAAGAAAATATTTACAAAGCATTATCTGTGCCCAAATTCTTCCATATCCAAAAATTAAAGGCACCTATGTCTTTCAATGGGAGCAGGTTCAAACACACAAATCAATCAAGTGATTCTGTTCAATGCGGGGAAAGCTAAAGACAAAGAAAATCAGGGCAAACTCAGAGCTGGGGCCTATATTATCCGTGAAGTTTCTGTCTTCTCTCTATGGGTCGAAAGCATATGGTTTCTTCATTGCCTGTGTTAAGGGTTGTTTATTTTGCATTTAACACCAAAGAAGAGGCCCTTTCTATTCAGTTTACTTTAAAATGAAGCATTTCTAACCCATCTGAGTGATGGCATTGTCTTCTAGCAGAAAAAGTATTTTAGATTTACCAAAGGTACAGCCTATCTAAGGCAACATAGAGTAGCAGAAGCCTAAATGAATATTTGGAGGGAAAGCAGGGCATCATTTAAACGAGAATTACATGTGATACTGTATTGCAGAACCCAAGACAGAGGAGCGCAACTTTTAAGGGAAGGGATTTTCCTGTTCTTAAAGAAACATGCATGTTATTAAAGAAGCCTGAGCCCTGCAGACTTCAGCGCACTGTAGCAAAAGGCCTCTGAGAAAGATGAAATCATCTGTATTATATTATGAGCAGTTAGGCCAGTTGAAAAGGGACATTGAGTTTGCAATGTGGTAGATATTAGCAAACACTTAAGAGAAACCACAGAAAACCTCGTGCATTGGCCTGGAGTAAGCCTTCAACATCTGCTCGGGCCCTTCGGAGTCTACACTGCTGAGAACATACGTTAGTTTGTTGGTCATTCCTCTGAACTTGAAGCCAGATGAGCAAATCCAAGCCATTTTATGGTACAATCATTCAAATCATTCCAGCATGTTACAAGGTTTTTTGCCTTTGCCTTGAGCTTCAAAAAGAATTAGACAGCATTTGTAACACTTCACACATTCCAAGGAAATGATTGGATGAAATTGTAAAAAGTTTTCAAGTTCTGATGAATTTTTAATGTATAATTTAGGTAAAGCATCCAACTTTAAAATTACACTTTACTATAGACTCACTCTGCCAAAGTACAGCAAGGCAGTTAGGGCTGTTTCTATTACTTTATCACATCTATGCTATTTATATTTGTTATAATCATTTAATTAATAATCATTTTGAACTGGTGCTAATCCTTTGACACTCTCATAAGTGGTTTCATCCAAAGAAGCAGACTTACCAAATCAAGTTCAAGATTAACAAAAGGGCATGTAGAGATGACCACACATGAAGAGGACTTTCATCCCATCAGAATTTTCAACCCTTTCAAAATATTTGCATATTTGAAATAAATGTAACTTTATATTTTGAAAATGTAAAGTTAGGATGCTAAAAGCAATGGAGCAGATACCTGGCTTATTTCACTGCAGTCACGTATCTGTTCTCGCTATCCACGAAATATACCAAAACACACAACCTTTATTCGCAAATCTTTCTCAACACATTCATATAGGCAGGGCCAGTTAGTGAATAGCACCCTTTCATTGCAGAATTAATTATCATTTCCAAAGCAAATTACTTTATGGCAGGCCTAGAATATTTAATGTGTGCCTAATGGCCTCAGTCTGGTTAGAGTTCCCCCTGTGTTACACTGCCGCTGCCCGCTGCCCGGGAGGGGGTGGGAGGGGGAGCGAGACACTGGCGGGAAAGGAAGTCAAGGAAATTTTCAGTTGATTCACAAAATGGTCTTTTATTTTTCCTGGAATACTGAGAGGTTAGTTTAATTTTTCTTCTGTCAGAGTTAGGATAAAAACAACAACGTATGGATCGGTTGCTATGTGCCAGGAAGTATGCTGAATCCCTTATTTGCATTATTTTGGTTTTTGAACACCCGCAGCCACCCCACGGAGCCTGTGCTGCTATCATTATCTCTGTTTCCTTGTGGAGGAAGCTGAGAATTACAGAAGCAAACAACAGCCTTGAGCTTGTACTCCAAAGGTATCTGGAGGGTCCAAAACGTAAAGTCTAGTCAACTCCAAATATTCTTGGAATAAAGTTAACACGAAGCAAATGTACATTATGATTTTGAGCATTTTGGAATCCACATGCTAGGAGTCAGGACCCTACACCCCAAAGATACACCACCTGGAGAGTCAGCTGGGTTCGCTCCCAAACAGTGCTTTTCTTTTCCCAGAGAAGATTTTTTTTTTTTTAAGAAAAGAATAGGTAAAGCTGGCCTTGCTTATTTAAAGGTGACTCAACCAAAGGCCCTTGAATTCTGTTCAAGCAGCTGTAACTATTGGACGATTAGTTAGATCCGTAGAAACCACAAGAGAATTGGCATTTGTTTCCTGCTCCCCAAGCAGCAGCAAAGGCATCGCTGCTCTGCTTCTCTGCTCACACTTGAGCATTGTAGGATGCCTGCGCTCTCCTCTGAGCCTTGCCGAGAAAGTGGCTGACTTGCATTTGCAAACCTAAGAGTATTGTGTGGTAACGTACTGATCCGGAACTCAACATTTCCTTCCTTCCTTCCTTCCACAGCACCCGGGAGATTTAGAAGCCTTGGAAAGAACGTTTCATCCTTTTTATCAGTGCACTTTATCTCCAAACCAGTTCTTTGAGGGAAATAATGCCATAGCACCGGGACAAGCGAGCATCCAGCTCAGTGTCCCCTAACTGGAGCCATTTGGAGAATTCACAAAGACTTCGCACGGCAGATGACAAAGACGCTGGTTTTAATGGAATCATGTTCCAATTTGTCAATCACTTTGTACTCTTTTCTAACGTTTACCTGCCTCTCCCAAGGAGACACCCGAGGTGTGGAAGTTCACCTTTTCTCTTTCACACTCAGCCTTTGCCTAGCTTACAACACAAAGACATATCTCCCTCTATTTGCAATCGTTCTTGGGAGTGCTTCCCAGGGACGCAAAAGCCTCTGTCTGGTATGCTTAACAATAAGGCAATTCACGAATGCAGAGCTGTGAGCAGAGTTCCAGAAGAGCAGATACAAGAAACTTTTTTCAAGTGCCTCTCATGCTCAAATAAGTGTAAAAAAAATGGATGCCAGCAAAGTTGTGACCCGCTGACGATCACAGCCACGCAGGGCGGGGCTTGAGGCTTGAAGGAGCGTTCGTCTGCTGGCTGTAGGCCCTGCCCCCTTCCCTCCGAACCCTACTGCCTCGAAACAGATAAAGAGTGATAAGTGTGTGGCACTCGATCATCTCAGTTCAGTATTTTTTGCCGTATCTTACCTTGACTATTCAAGTCTCAAAGGGAAAAGGTCACAACAAAGGCAGAAACTCAAGCTGAATTAAACCATAGCCATGCTTTTTCTATGTAGCCGGTGTATGGCATTGCCCTCCAGACTAATACTTCTCTTTTCCTTAGAAGAGTAAAAGGTAGGATGACAAAGGATCATATTACACACACTCTACGCATTAACTGCAAGTGGGAGTTTAATAGCTAGTTTTGGAGCCAATTTTTGCGATGGCAATTTTCCTCCCTTTCTGGGCTCTCGGACCATTTCTCCAGCCTAATTTGGTTTACAAGCAAATTGCACCTTCAATTGACTTCAGTGAGCCTGAGCAGGTAGGTAGATGAAAGTCATTTTAAATGTATTTCCTGTTGTTGCCTTTCAAGAGAACTTCCCAGAGCTGTGTTATGTGCCCCGTGTCTCCCCAAATTGCATTCCTTCAGAAAAGGCTGCCAAAACGTGGAGGTGAGAAAGTTCCCTTAAAAACCTGGGCACCAAGCTGAGAAAGTTCTCTGACCCAAGACAATATGTCAACCAACTCCTCCTTCAGTAACTTATTCCATATGTGATATGGTTTAAAGATGGGAGAAGGGAAGGAAGGAAGGAAGGAAGGAAGGAAGGAAGGAAGGAAGGAAGGAAGGAAGGAAGGAAAGAAGGAAGGGAAGAATTGGAAACCAGAGTTTTGAGTTCTTGTTTAAGTTTTTCCCACTACCTCACACTCTTATCTTGGGGCATCCTTTGTAATTGTCTTGTTTTCCATTTATCAAATCTGCAAAATGGGATTAATAATTCTATCCTTATAAGTTTGTTAACTGGGCGATACAAGTAAAATAAATTAATTACAGTGCTCAGTTTCTTGCACAGAATAAACTCTCAGTAGATTATATGTTGCATTATTCAGGATTTGTTAATGAAATATGACTCTGCAATGAAATTCTCATCTACTCAGCAAAACCTACACAGAGAACACATTTGGCTCCTATCTGGATCCACCAGGTGATGGAGTGGTTCTTCTTCCAAGAAACAGACTAACCTTCCCTTCTCTCCAACTCACAATATTATTCCTGGAAGAATGATTATTTAGTAGGAAAAGCTCAAGTTCTCATTTCCCAACGGAGAGACATTGAGAAATGGTGAGAATAGGAGAGACAAGAAGTGAACACATGCAGAAAGCACCATCGATTTTGTGAATAAGTATTCAAATTAATGACTACAAACAGAATCGACCCAGTCAAACGCAAAGGATATACATATTCTCTGGTACATTTCAGTTGGGTTTCAAGAAATTTATCAGCCCACCAAGCTTTTATTTCAAATATATGATAACAATGACTAACACATCAAAAACTGTTTTTTTTTCTAATTTTTAGGTACCACACTTGAATTAATTCATTGGTACAATGCTTTGCCAATGTATTATGTATTATTATTACAATAATATTGTAATAATATTATTATCCATTTATGCAGGAGAGTTTATGGTCCAAGAAGCTATGTTATCACCCTATTTTTCACATCTCATAAACAGTGGAGGCAAAATTTGGGTTGAGCATTCTGGCTCCAGAGCAGCTGCCGTAACCAGTAAGTTTGCTGCCCGTAATTTTCCAGATAGTGATAAGAGAGCAGGAAAAAATGGCATATCTCTCAATGAGCTTATCTATGCAGCAATTTTCATTAACATCCTTTCTAAGTGGATATGATAGTAAATATAAAATGTTTCATGAAAACAAGAATGGACTGCTATAGGAAACTTGATGATCATTCTGTGGAAACAGGTCATCTTAAAGGCAAGGAAGAGTTAACCTTCAAACTTAGGCCCCCAGTTGGTCTGGTATTGCTTCAAAAGAATTAACATACCTCAAAAAAAAGGTAGGATTTACTTACCTGTAAATAGTAATACAAATAACAATAGTAACAATGGACTCTGGCTGCACAGAAGAAATCACAGTGTTCCTATTCCATTTACAAAGTCTCCAACCTCTTACGGAGTATCAAGGACAAGGGAAAGAGACTAGTTTGGTTAGGTCACCTTGTACTTGGCCAAGAAGGAATTACTCTCTGTAGAATACTCTTGGAAAGTGAAAGTATAGAAGAAAAAGTTCACAGAATCATCTGCTAAGGAAGTGTACCTAGAGCCAGAGATTGGATCAGGGCCATCGTTAATACAAACCGACTCTCAGTCTATTACAATGGCAATGTCTATCCATGGAAGGACACAAATTGCAATGTCAGGCCACATCCATACCTCAGAGAATAAACTAAACACTCACTGCAGCTGTTATAAAGAATTGTGCTTTCACCAAAAAAAATTCAAAAGAGGCAACTGATTCAATAGCCACGAAAATAAGCCCTTACAGATCTTTTCTTCAGATTGTTTGAATATGTTTGCCCATCACTTTATTTATTTTTAAGACTTTCCCAACAATGTGCCCTCAGTTTGGGATATAATAAATTGTTGAATTGAATTGAGCGGAGAGAGAAATTCCTGTGGCTTGGAGTCATTGCCTCCTTGTTGCAGCATTTCCTAATACCTTCAGGCCAAATTTGGTGGGGAATTTCTAAAATAAACCTATTTCCAGAAAGTTCCATCCAACATGATCTGAATATTTCCTACCCATGCACAGAACATGACTCCTTAGGGTTAGCCTATCTCCTCATCAGCTGGGTTACCTGGAGAAAGACACCTAACTTCTCTAATCCTCAGCTGTAAAAGAGGGATAAATCAGCACCTAAGTATAGGGTTCTTGTAGATTAGGTGGATCAATGATAGAAGCACTCAGCCCAATGCCTGGCACAGAGTGAGCCTCCATATATACTCTTTATTACATTAAATAAGCTGTGCCTCTGTTCCAGTTGATAATGCTTTTCCTTTGTACTTATTAATGATTGCATTTTACGAACAAAATAATCCTGACTCCCTTGTACCTATGCTTCATGTCTTCTCTTGATTTTTAAGAGGTGGTATGCTGGTGTGAAAATAGATCTGAATTAAAGTTAAATGTCTGGGCTCTAGTCCTAGGAGAAAGGATCTGAATGAGTCACTTTGCTTCTCTGTGAACTCTGGGATAAAAT
The DNA here is from genome assembly GCF_004126475.2 of Phyllostomus discolor. Lineage (NCBI taxonomy): Eukaryota > Metazoa > Chordata > Mammalia > Chiroptera > Phyllostomidae > Phyllostomus > Phyllostomus discolor. The sequence goes on along the minus strand of NC_040909.2, from coordinate 126,929,658 downwards.
TCTAAATCAACTTAATTTCATCTGTGTCATATTTTCAGGCCTAAGAATTATAGCTCATCAACCTACACCTTGTGGTTTATAGGCAGAGAAAGTTGCTGGTTAACTGTAAAAGTGGTTCAATTTCTAAGGGATGTCACATGCAAGATTCAAATGTCAGGCATTTTAGCCAGATGATCCATGTATGCTGAGGCTCTGTTATATCATGCTCCATCCTTGACTCTCGATTATAAGTAGTTCCTTTCTTACTCCTGACACCCACTTCATGCTCTAGCAACTCAAGACAGGTCAACGTGTCCCCCAAATATCATAACTCACATACGTTTACCTTCCCATACCACACCCCCACACACACTCCCACCCCCACCCCACCACTCCTCACACACACACACTGACACACACACTACCTCACCACACCCCCCCCACACCCTCCACCCCTTCCACACTCACACAGCCTCCAGCTCCTGTTCCTGCTACGCCTGAGAGGAAGTGGGAGGGATTTCCTTTCATCTTCATCCTACTCTTTATTAATTAATACCACTGGAAGTTCTGTCTGCTCAGAAAGCTCTTCCAAAATCACCCAAAATAAAAGCATTTCTTTTTTAATTGCTAAAATTATACATATGTCTTCTCCAATTGATCAAAGCAGTGGTAACATCATTAACTTGTCCAGGGACCTTATGTGTATCTTTGAATCCCATCAAAATGCTCAGCATCAATACCTGGCAAATGGTGGCTTCGGAATAAATATTTGTTGAATTGATTTAACCATAGACTCAGTAGGATTGAAAGGGGAATTAGGGATCATTTAATCCAGTCTCCACTAGTGGACGAGTGTGTCTTAGGGTGCTGTTATCCAATACGAAGGCCACTGGCTACATGTAGCTACTGATCACTTAAAATATGGCTGATAGGAATAAAGAAATAAGATTTTAATTTATTAAATTTTAATTAGTTTTCATTTAAATGTAAGAGCTAACGCTTCTCTTCCTGCCAAAAGTTAAACATGTTTGAAACAACATGAGTAGGAGAATCTTATTTTTTCAACAGTGCACATTAAAACACCTAAATACAGACCAAGTATTTAAAATAAAAATTTAGCATCCTAATTGAGTGCCTTAAGTATAAAATAAACCTTAGATTTTTTTAAAAATGTAGTACAAAAAAGAAAAATGTTATTAAAATACTGATATTCATATATTGAAATAATATATCAGAGATATTTAGCTAAGTAATATATATATTTTTAAATATATTATTAGAGTTAATTTCACTTGTTTCTTTTTTTACTTTTTAAAATGTGCTACTGGAAAATTTAAAATTTCTTATTGGCTCACATTATATGTCTATTACACAGTGTGTTTTTAGATTACCCCAAGAAGAAATTCATTTGTCCTTGACTTTCTCTAGTGGGTAAGCTCAATAACTATGTGGACAGCCTATTCCATAAAATAGCTCCATTTGTTGAAAGGATTTTGACATTTATGGAGTTATAATCTCTTGCATTCTTTCACTCATGGCTTCTGTTTTAATCTCTGAAAAAAACATAGGATAAGGATTTTCCTCTTTCACGTGACAACTCTTCAGAAATTGGGAACACTTATAATAGCAATAATAAAAGTAATGTTAACTGAACATTTACCATGTGCCAGATATTGGACTGTATGACTTCACCCTTTGAGATAAGCAAAGTATCATTCCCATTTTATGGATGAGAAAACTGAGCCTGAGAGGATATAAGCAGTGCATTTGAAAAATGCTTAGTATGCTACCTGACACACAGTAGGCATTTAAATGCAAGTGGACATTTCTATCGTCACTACTGCTTCCACTGTTTTATTTCTTTTTTTAAATGATTGATTCTAGTATTACAGAATTGACAAAGCACCCCTTTCATCTTTGTTATCAATGAGGGAGTGAATTCCCCTGCATTTCCAGGGTGCCTCCCTGAGCAAAGGTGGGCCTAACAGCACCTCACTCTGAGGGAAAGAAAGCTGAGGTACACATTAAGGGCCGGAGTCAAGGTGCTGTTGAGTTGTTGTGGCCACGAGAGTTTGGCCCATGTCCACACCAGGTTAGTTGTTCCCGAAGCAGCTGAGGTTGGAACAAGTGGCCGAGGGCCCCACAGAAGAGTGACGCTGGAAGGGCTGGAAGTGGAGCAGGTGCTGGATGCAAACGAACAAAGCAATTTGTGTAGCGTCAGGCACAAAGCGCAGTGGTTTAGAAGTGCACTTAGGATGCTGCTGCTGGCAATACTGCATCGAGAATGTGACTTGATTCCCAATATTATTGTTAAGCTACCGTGACTTTGTTTTCTCAAAATTACGACTCATTTTCTATTTTCTGAACCTGAAACTATATTTCTGGCTGATTGTATGAGTGGGTTTTGGCCATCTTACCTTCCAACATGAGAGCTGCTCTCCCTGAACAGCTAGACGGCCATTTGTGGATCAAATGGATATCACCACACCCCCCAAAAAGAGAGAATAAAAGAGCTCAGTACTAAATAACTCGACATATACATGGAGGAATCAAATGATATTTTTAGTGAATGACAAGAGTCACTCAGCATATAGATATGTAAACTACGTCTCACTAAATGAGCTAGTCATAATGGGAACATTAATTTATGGGAACAGGTGTGGTTCAATGATATTAATAAAGAAAAAATAACACAGGCATTATTAGAAGAAGGCACTGTATCTAAGAAGAGCCACTGACAAAATAAGAAAGCATAAAACTTTGTGGAAAGTTAAGTGATTATGTGTAGAGATGCATGGATTGTGTGTGTGTGAATGTATGTGTTTGTATAATACACAAATATATACTTACTACATACCAAACCCTTACTGTGTGCCAGACACTGTGCTAAAGCACTTGATTTTTTTTCTTAAGAAACTATTTAGCCTCAAGACAACCCATAATGTTGGTTTCTTTATTGTTCCCAATGTAGACAAGAAAACGGAGTCATAAGAAAACAAATAATTTGTGTAAGACCCTTGGTTGACCAGTGGCAGAGGCTAAAACAATTCTTTCAGCCTCCCGAGTCCCTGCTCTTCAACGGTCCTAAATGCCATGTATTTGAAATAAAAATACTTGCCTCTCTTCCCTGAGCATGCCTTACCATGCAGGAAACTGGACTGGAAATATTACGTGCATCCATTCTCAATCTTAGAGATAGGTTTTAATATCCGCATTTTACCGACAGGAGAACTACGGTTCAGAATGGTTAAATAAGTAAGAATATAAAAGAACACGTGCAAATAAATTCTCCCTCGGAAGGATGACACAGACAAAATAAATACTGCACACAGTTACAGAGGCAGACGAAGCTGGTGGCGTGTGCACAGGCGTCTGCAGCTATTGGCAGAGTGAGGCCGGGAACCACATACAACTCATCACCATGAACCTATGTCGTGTTACAGGATTCTACGCGTTAAATATTTACATCTCCATGTGTGATTACAGATGGCAACCAAATTACTATGAAAATTTAATTTTTTGTAAAAAAAAACTTAAAATATTTTCCATATCTTTAGGGTAATAAAGTGCTCGTGCAATCTCAAATGAAAGCAACCAAAGGGTTTGTATGTTCAGAGTGGATCTCTCTATATAGCTGGTAGGATGTGTAGCACATTCATGAAGGGCTCGAGCTGATATTTTTGATTTTTTTTTTGAAAAAGGGGAATTTCTACTTCCTCAGATGTTCAGTGAGCATTAGACAATAAACATTAACGTTCTGAGGAAAATAGAAAATATTTCTGATTCAAGGCTCTGGTGTGTTGTATTTTAGTTGATTCAAATCTCAGGGGAAGTATCACGGGGGAAAATGCCTTTTCCAGTCGCACAGACTTGGCTGTATAATGAAGTAAAATCGTGCCCTCCGCATGCACTGTCACACGGCCGCAATTGTGACTGCCCAGCATTAGCTGCTCTCTAGCATGGGAAACCATTGCCTGGGTATCACTCCGCACAAATCCAGGCTGTTCCATTTATGGTCCCCAGGCTGAAGGACAGGGCACCTGTGTGGACGTTAAGTCACCCAGCAGTGCCAGGTACATTATGTGTTTAAGTGGGCTAACATGATCTATAATGACTCAAAAACAATAAAGACTTTTGTTTTGTTTTCTTGCTTATGAAACGCTACTAGGCGGTGACAAGGTCAGAAAGGTTTCTGTTCTCTGCACCACAATGCAGGGACACAGGCTGATGAGATTTGCTGTCTTCAGCCACTACCCTGGAGATTTTATCCATGCCAGTCAACCAGAAGGGAAGAAGGTCGTGGGGGAGTGTACCATCGGGCCACAGGCTCAGAAGAGACACTTTGCACTTCCATTTGTTTCTTTGGCTGGAACTCAGCCTCAGGGTCACGTGGCGACCCAAGGATTGTTGAAAGCGAAGTCTCACTGAGTGCCCAGGAAAAAGAAGAAAACCCGTGAGTGAGTTTAGTCACCTCCACATTGTGCACCTCCAGTATTATCTGTCTGTTTGTTACCTCATACAGAGAGAAAGCACCCACCCCTCCCTTCGGGCACGATCCAATGTCCCATCAAATTAGTATATCTGTCTCCGAGTCCAGGACCTCTCAGCAGTGTGAAATCCTTTCTATCAGGAATGCATGTCTTTCTCATGGCCCAGTAAATTACAAACTAATTTTATAAGACAAATATGATCTGCACCATCACAAACACACGCATCCAATAGACAGTGATAAAATCAAGACGAGATAACTCTAATAAAAATGTCTCTTTGGAAAACGGACATGTGAGAGATATTCAGATGTCCAGTGATGCAATCCTGCTGGGCAGGCATCACGAAGCACCCTATTCCAAGAAGAGGAAAAGTGCTTTGATTAGACCCAGATTCTCTTCTTTTGGCCGGAGCTCCCGGGATCGCTGTTCCCATGACCCTGGTCCCACGCACTGGGAGGTGCATCCACGGGGCCACATCAGAAGGAACTGTTGAGTGTGAGCAAGCCTTGGGAGATGCACAACTTTCACAGCATGCTTCGAACTTCCACAGGCTTAGCTGTTCAAGGACTTTTTAAATGATCCATTATTGTTACAATCAGAGGCTTTTTGAGGCCAGGCTATTGTTTTGGTCCCTTGCAAGGGCCAGTAACCAAAACCAGAGTTTTGTTTTCGACACGCCCCAAGACTCCTTTCTTTACTTCCTCACTCCCACGCCACCTTTTTCAAATGAACGGTTGCTTCCTGGAAGCCCATGAAACAATAGGCTTGGGGTAGGGGGGCGGGAGCGTGCAGAAGGTAACACGTCGGTCTGAACTTTGCTTCGGGGAACAGACACTTCATCCAACTTTGAAGTTTTCACGGGCCTTTGATGCTCTAAGCCGTTTTTCGTCTTACTTTCTCCAGAGTTAGGGATCTTTTACAGTCACATTTTCCAACTCTTTGAGGACCCACATTTCTCCACTCTGTCTTTCCATCTCATTTCTCTATATGAAGTGGGAAATTCTGAGCTCAACTCTTATATTTCCTTATTTAAAAAAAAACACTGAAATTCTGATTCGTTTTTATAATTTCACTTAGAAAGCTCAGTAGGTATTAGGTCTGCTTTCCAAGTGGTTTCTGATGACAGCTTTTACCAAATATTTTCCCCATGGTGATAGATTACACTATTTTTCAAATATTTACTCCCTCCTCCAACTGTCTGAAAGAAGTGTACCCTTTTCCAGCCCACTGATGTTGAGTATGGACACACGGCTGCTTCAGCCTTTAGGATGTTAGCAGATGTGACCTAGACTGATATCTGCTCAGGCTTCTCTATTGGGTTTTCCCTCTTACACCACTTCCATCACCATGGAAAGAGCTCCCTCTGCATAGCTGCTACCTTGTTAGTCTGGGCCCCAGAAGGAATGGATGTGGAGTACATCTGAGCGCAACCTAAAGCAAAGACCCTGAGCCAGTCAGGCCTACGGCTTGAAATAGCACTGCCCATGGGAGACATGAACGAAAGGGCCAAAAGGTACAAACTTCTAGTTACAAAATAAATAAGCCATGGGGGTATAATATACAGCCTGGTGACCACAGTTAATAATACTGTATTACATATTTGAAAGTTGCTAAGAGAGTGGAACTTTCAAGTTCTCATCACAAAAAAAATTTTGTAACTTATATATGATATGAATGTTAAGATTTATTGTGGTGATCACTTCACAATGTATACAATTATCAAATCATTATGTTGGACAATTGAAACTAATATAATGTTACATGGCAACTATATTTCAGGTAAAAAAAAAAGTCTCCCAGCCAAATCCAGTCTTTAACAGCTGTCTCTCAGCTAACCCACAGACGTGTGAGGGACCACAAAATGATTGTTGTTGAAGCTGCCGAGTTGTGGAGTAGTTTGCTGGGTAGCAATAGCTAACTCATGCACGCCGATAAAATAGGTCTTCATCTTTACGGTCCCCAGTATCTTTTCCTTGCTGTTACTTGCCTACTGCCCTACCATGAAGTCAATGCCACAGATGTTTGATATGGTGCATATTTAAAATAAAAATTCAGTATTATTAAATGTATAAATAACGGCTAGCTGCTTTAACAAAGAGACCCCAACATGTATACTAATTCAAATCTATTCAATAGGATTGGGCAGGCAAGCAAGTGGAAGGTGAACATGGTTTTTTTTTTAAGTTGTTTTCAGACCCATCTTCATTTCATTAGCCCAAAGTTAAGAGGAGCATGGAGAATGTATCAGAGGTTTTTGTGATCCAGGCCTAGAAGTGCTGTAGAGCATCCTGCTCATATTTTATTGGCTAGAATTTATTTGTACAGCAACACCTAACTGCAAAGAAGAATGGGAAATGTATTCTGGTGGGGGCCTAAGAAGGGGGTGTAACATGCAATTTTGGCAATCAGCTCGCAGTCCTTGCCTCACTCCAACCAGCCCCTCTCTGAGGTCAGGAAGAGCTGAAGAGGGTTTCTGTTGCTGCCTCACTTTGGTTATTAATCGCTAAGATCAATATCATCATTGCCCTTGCTGCTACTCCAGGTCCCATTTCATATTGCCTAGTTTTGAGCTCTTACTGTCTTCTAGGTACTTAATATGCTCATTTTAGTTAATCCTCATATTACAGATGAGAAAAATTAGACTCAGAAATAAGTAGAAGAGGCAGGGAAAAACACTGTTACATCCAAATCCAACATGTCAGATTATGTGTCTGTAAATAATCAAGTTCATCGTATATGATCTCAAGTGTTAAATAAAGGAGCTATAATTTTATACACACACAAACAAACACACATAAGGACAAATATTAAAATACCTGACAGAGAACTGAAAGGTAATATTTCATATATTTCTCTTCAGCATGAATATTTCATATATTTCTGAAAATTCGTTGGAAATTGGGGGCCATGTTACTTGTTTCATAAAGCTCAAATTTTAATAATTTAATCAGTTAATGCAATGAGAAAAGTAACTCAGCCAAAAATACCTGGTGATCTCTTAAAAGAAACAACCAATACATGACTAATATTTGCATTTTAATCAGTCATGTAAATATAACCCGAGACATTAATAAGTATGACAAAATCACCCAGTTAGTGTAATCTCACCCAGGATTACATAGTGTTTTATTTACTTCTGATGATTGGGTAAAACTATTATTCTAATATACGAGGTATGTCCAGAAGGTATCCAGCCATGTAATATGAAAAATAGAGATATTTATTGAAGAAGATACAAGATACAAGAAACATTGTATATAGGACAATGACACCTCAGTCCCCTTCAGAGTAGGCACCTTGGGACCTCACACAGTTCTCCCAATCACCATCAGCTGCCCCGTCGTATTTTCCTGAATCTCATCAACGGTCTGAAATTTCTTCCCTTTCAAAGGTGACTTTAGCTTTGGGAAAAACCAGAAGTCACAGGGCACCACATTTGGGCTATAGTGGGGCTGAGTCACCTGGGTTATTTGATGTTTCATCAAAATGCTCTACATGAGATATGATGTATGAGCAGGCACATTGTTGTGATGAAGCTGCCAATCACTAGTTGCCCATAGCTGTGTCCTTCTGAATAAACCAAATAGTTTCTGCAGAGGAATGTTAAAGCTTAATACAAAATTTGGTGCAGATTTGTTGCTCTACTCGCTCAGTCACTTTGAATGTGATGGCCACACAGTACACATGCTCACTCAACGGCTTCTACTGCCCCCACTGACTAGTACAGTGAAGTCGCCAGTGTTCACACCTGCGCATTCCAGTCCACTCTCCTTGGCTGCCAGGTTACAACGATGTCATGCAAACTCTTCTTGTTCTATTAACAATGTCTGGATATTTTCTGGACTGACCTTGTACAGCTAAAAATATCTTTCTATGATAGGTTATAAAATGGCAAGATAATAATAATGTGATGAAGTTACACAATTATAAAGCTAGAAGAGACCTAAAAATTTTACCTGATTTATTTGTTTTCAGATTTTTATCATGTTGTGCTTGGAAGGCAAAGGTCTATAACCAAATCCACTCTGTACCCACCCTGTCACCTCCTATGGTTACCCCTGAGGAGTTGGGTAGAAAGTCTAAACTCATTTGAGTACAATTTAAAACCAACTGATTTCATGTTACATGTTTTTAAAAAGGTAACTGAGAAAAATAAGAGAATGCTTGAAGGTCATACAGAGAAACACTCCAGTGGTATTTTTTTTCTTCCTTGCTCATCTTAAATATTTTTTCTAGCTGTCGGTTACTATGGAAGAAAAAAGCTTACGAGTCCAATTTCTTTAATTCATTCATTCATCGATGCAAAAAGTGAGCATCTACCATCTCCTAGGAAATGTGCTAGTTATTGAAGATTCAAAGGTGACCAGAATAGTGTCATAGTGTAGTCATGAAGGTTCCAGACTATTGTGGGGAGAGAAATGTTAGCACTTACTTTAAAACCTGGGTGTATTAGAGAAAAGAAACTGGAGATTTATGGGGAAGAAAGACCCTTGGGAAACACAATAAAGCATAGAAATGATTCTCTGTGGAGAAAGAAAGAGAGGAAAATGATAAAACAACTTATATTCATTGCAGGCCCACCTAAGGAATCAGGAAGTCATTACTGGCAGGTATCATGGTTTACAAAAACAGATAATCCACTGGTTTTTCATCATTGACCAGTGCACCTGTGGGATGGCAATTTGTCAGAATCATATGCACAAAGGCCTCCAAAAGCACAGTCAGTTCATGGCTTCCCATGCGGCCCCCAAAACTGCACAAAACCCAGCCCTGGCTCTGCTTTTTCTTTCTTCATTTGCAGAGCCCTAGTCACATTTCCCAAACTGAAAAAGGATCTATTTGGCCTGAGCCAGGCCTCCTCTTTGCAAGAATACATTGTAGCTTTGGGTTTGAAGCCTCTCCTTTAATCTTCCAGAACTATCCCAAATGGTATTCATAGAATCAGCTTTGTATAGGATCTCTGGCAATGGCTATATGTGAGAACACGATTAAGTCTCCTGCTTCCCATGTCAATTTAGATTTATACATGTAGTCACTTTAGAATGACAGAGCTTCTCTAAGAAAGATAATTCCTTAACCCAGTGGACTAACTCGAGAGGGTAGGAAGTGGAGTACAATAGGACAGTGTGCTTGAGAAGGAGAAGGTGAGGAAAGACAAAAGAGAGACTTAAACTATTATGTTTCAGGTCAATGATCCAGCTGCTGGAATAAGTGTCCCGTAAGTGGCAGACCCTCCATAATTTCACCAACTATTCAGTGTGGAGGAGCAGGAAAGATGAGGAGGGGTGTGCTATGGAGAGTAACCTGAGCATTCATTCTCCAATAGATCCTCGCCTATGGAAACGTAAGAAGCATGGGAATACACACACCCCACTAGCATAGTGGGATTAGGCTGTGAGAGTTCCGGAACCTGCACAGAGTTAGATATTCTTATTGTGCAATGAAATAGAGAGCCAGTTAGGTTCTTTGGCAAGAGAATGCTTTTTAAAACCAATGTGAAGATAGGAACTGGAATTAGAGCAGGTGGAAGGGTATGGGAAGACACACGTGAGTAGGCAGAAGAGTTCAGAGGCTGTACTGGTACAAGGCTTGCCATTCATTCCTGCCAGCTCACTCTGGCTTTCAAACTGATCAAAAAGGAAATAACTTAATTTAAGAGTGGCAGGGCCCCTAGATATTCCTTTTGGAAATAGCTTTCATTGTACTTGGATGACAGGGAAGACCAAATATATAAACAAATCTGTTACTTGGCTTAAAGATCTAGCTAAGAAAATGGAAGAGTGGCCTTTCTTCTCTGGCCTTCAGCTCGAATGCAGGGACTCACAACAGCTTTCCACACCATATGCCCTAACCACCTCTAAGTTTCTCATTACCCCTCTGGATCTAGTTCAAGGCCATGTGATTTGGAGATGTCTTTCCAGGAGAAAGTGGAGACACCTAAACAAAATATGCATACAATATCCAATCATCAGTTTTATGTTTGAGACTAATCATGGTATCGAGGCCATCGTCCATCATTTCTTTTGGAGTAATATTTTCTACACTAGCTAGGAGACGAAGCCAATGCTATAATCAGGTTTTCACATGTAAAATTACTGGGACAATTAAGAAAAGTAAGCCAAGAAAACAGAGCTTTGCTTGGAATGTTATAATTTGGAGTATTTACTTTTATGAGATTTGATGTTGCTGGCCTCATTTTAAAAGTGAAGACTATTAAATAACAATTGGAAATGTAACAAAAGGACCTTCAGCCAAATGCAAAATTCATGCAGCCATGAAGAGAGAAGTAGGAAGAAGGACTATGAAACAGAAAGACTGAGCCATAGCCTTCCCTCTACACTTCCGGTCTGGGGCAAGGTAGGGACCCACCTACCTGGACATCAGATGTCACACTTTTAAGATAATGGCAGTGGTCACATCCTGCCAGTCCAAAGCCAGAGGGCTGAACCAGATATTCTCTGATGTCCCTTCCAATTCTGAAATCTAAGTTCTTGTAAAAAGTTAAAAGATGTAGATGACAAGTGGAAGATAAACCTCTGAAGGCTTTCCCATGCCTCCTCCACACTCCCTCCAGGTTGCGTAATTAGCTGTAGTCATCACCATCCATCACAGGTTGTGTTATCCTTGGCTAAAAGGTCCAGTTTTGCTGCTCCCAGTAGAATGCTTATGTTATCTCCATCTTAATGAACCCAGGAGTGTCCATGTGAGGTACTTTGGCCAAGAAAATGTAGGCAGAAGTGGTTATAATTCCTTCACAAAAGCACTGTTCTCCAAAAAAGGGATTAATGTAGGACTTACCTGTAAGGTGACCAACCATCCCTGTTCACCCAGGACTGAGATTTCCTGGGATGTGGGACTGGCTCTCGAAGCTAAAACCCAGAAGTTCCCAGACAAACCAGGGTAAGTTGGTCACCTTTGGTTTTATCGATAAATGCTCCCCAAGGTGCCTGAGTACAATGTTTGCCCATGGCCACTCGGCATCTCCTGCCCAGTCCCTTTCTTTATCTGCTTCCATGCAAATTTAACATTCCCATGTCTCATTTCCTCCTGTATAAACGGACTAAAAAACAAATCTGATAAACTAGTAATAATCCATGTAAGGTCTTCCCTCTCTGAAAATTTAACAGGAGTCTTCAAGACCTTATCTCAAAGACACATATAAAAGCAGATATGGAGCTGTGAGATTTGGGGGGAATGGAAGGAGATGCTCAGCCATCCTCAGTCCGTACTTTGTACACTGATACAGTTGACACAGTCCGGGATTTACATACACTGGATATAGTTCAAGTCCTCACTCTTCTATGTAGTAGTCTGTGACCTTGTGGCTGCCATCTAACCTTTTTGAGTTTGGGTCCTTATGTTTTGGGAATGCAATGCAAACAACATGAAGAGCATTTCTGCAAACTGCAAGGCTGTCAAACAGTATTATTATTACTATAGTATATACTGCATTCATGAAGACCGACCACATTGGTAAATCACTCTCTATCCAAATTAGACTTACCAAAGTAATTTTTTATTTAATGATAATTTCCCTTTACCCCAAGTCATACCAGGGTGTAGTAAAAGAAGAGTGGCAGGTGGTGTCTACCCTAGACCCACAAATAGGGACATGGTGTCAGCTTCTTCCAGGGAGGAAATGCACTTTGGCAGTGTAGGTGGGGGGTCAGTACTGGTGATGGAGAGGAGTTAGTTAGGGAGTAGAAGGAGAAGCAACCTGTCATTATTCTGAATCTCTGTACTGGGAGGCAAAGAGAAGAAGATGCATTGGAACTCCTAATAAGTTCATTGCCCCTTGAAAAGGGAGCTGTCAACTCCCCACATTAGTCCGTTCATACTGCCATCACAACACACCATAGGCGTGGCTTATAAACAGTGAGTATTTACTTATTTCTCACAGTTCTAGGGGCTGGGAAGTTTAAGGTCAAGGGGTGTTTAATGATAACCCCCATCTTGCTTCTTAAGACAGTCATCTTTTCACTGAAACCTACCAGAGTAGAAGGGGCAAGTGAGCTCTCTGGGTCTCCTTTTTAAGGACACTAATCCCCTTCGTGATGGTTCCACCCTCATGACGTAATCACCTCCCAAAACCCCACCTCCAAACAGCCACTCCACCTGCACTCAATATGTAACTGCCGTAGGACCAGTTTGAAAGGTGATTCAACATATCTACCACTTCAAGCCCCATTTTCTCCTTCTTCCTCTGTGCCCTTGTACACATTACATCGGTGGGTGTCTTTGCCATCCAGCTCCCGATGGAAAATTCCATTGTCTCCCGATGGGAGACAATGAAGGAAAGGAAGTAGGGTCAAGGCATCTCCCCTGATTGAACCCTTTTCTTGAATGGTGGTTGAGGGGTTGACTGTATCTGTCAAGACAAAGCCACAGCTCCACTCAAGGTTGTCCCCACCACGTGACCCATTCTAGGTTCCTGTTACCACTGGTTTAAACTGATGACGACACTTTGATGTTACTATGCTAGAGACATTATGCTGGCAACTCGATCTCCCTAGACCCTGTTAAACCTTCCTGAAATCACCCATTCTGAGAACACCGTTTATGTCCTACCAGCCTCCAGAGGATTCAAGCACCTAGTTTCTATCAAGCCAGTCATAACTGCACTTGGGTAGATATGTATGTTTTGTTCATTTTTTTGAATATGTAAAAAATCATTACTTTCATTTATTTGTCGTAACACTTTGTATTGAGTATTACTACATTGAAACAGAGTGCCTTTTTTGACTGCCTTTTTTTTTAAATTCGAGATAAGAAATAAACTGGACTTAGCAGATCCAGCCACTCTATCGAGCAGCCCCTTGACCAGCCTCTCTGGACATTGGTTTCGACGAAGGCTACTGAGCGCGGTTCGGAAACGGAGCCTGCCGCCCTGCCTGTGCTTTTCTGCGAGATAAGTGAGGCTGAGACCTGGATGGCTTCCAAAGCGCTGTTTTAAAGGCCTGGCTTCTCTCTCCTCTTAGGCCGTTTTCGACTAACACATGTGAACAATCTGAGCCTTGCCAGTGTGTTTCCTGGCAGACACAGCATGGGTCAGTTTTATTGCTCCTTCAGGCTTGGGAATTGAATCGAAGGCAACAAATGCTTATTGAGCCACAATTTTGTGCAACAGCACTTTGTTAGGTGCTATTGGGACCACAGAGCTAAATTGTTATCAGCAATGAAAAACCTGGAATTTAGGAAATGGTTGAAAAAATTGAAACGATAATTACTAATTGTTACGCAATTATTATGTTCCAAAAGTTTACTAGCTATTCATTCATTCTTTCGTTCCAATTACATTTCGTAAAAAAATGTTGGGAGCAATTATTTCTGGTTTTGTGAATGATAAAACAGGGGGCTCAGGGGTGTTAAGTATGTCACCCATGATCACACAGCTAATAGGTAGGAAAAGTAGGATTTGGATGTACTGAGCCCGAGGTGCCTGGTGCCAGAGTCTATATTCATCACTACGGCCCTTGAAAATGGCACCAACTTCACTCTAGATTCAGAACAGCTCAAGGAAATAATCTTCCAAAATGTCAGCTGCCCATCCTAATTTAATGCCTTCTCCCTTGGAGCAGCTGTCAGACCGCGGGCAAAATGATCCCATGAAATGTGCGCTCCTGTAAGAGGAGTCAGGACGAAGAGGGGGCAGGTTAGGGGAGCCCATCTCCTCCTGGATCAAGTCTGCCCAAAAGTCAGAGGCATTTCACAGACTGGCTCTCAGACATGGTGAAGCAAAGAGGTCTGGAGAAAAATACAGTGTGCTTTTACCCAAATGGAAAAGCATGCAAATCTCCCCATGTTGCAGTCTTATTAGACACATGGTTGTCTGTAAACAGACTCAGAATATTAGAGTCTCTTTTTAATGCACTAGGAGAGCTTATGCATTAAGGGAAAATGCCGTGATTTCTTCCGTTAGACAAAGAATCCTTCTTTAATATGACTCATCATCTGCCTGATTAATCTTATTTCAAGTTGTTACAAAGAAAGATTTGTTTTCTATTATCACACATTGCTAGTGTGTCTCTTCCTGGTTACATACTGTATTGGAATGCAATTATGCCACAGAAATTTCCTGTTTAAGAAAATGGAGCCCAAAATACAAGAATTAAATAATTGACAGTTGATAAAGTGAGTACTCTCTCTGCTCCAGGACAAAAGACTGTCCCTGGAAAACACCAATTGCCGGTCCCTTCCCGCCACAGGAGTCTGGCTGTATCTGCATCATAATCCCAGTGATAAGTGATCTAAATTCTTTATAGAGGAAAAAGTCTCAAAGGACCTTCTCTTCTGCTCCGCTTCCACAGGAAACATTTTGCATATTATTCTAAATGACCACATCATTTGCATCTGGGGAAGCAAATGAAGTTTTTCTTCCAAAGCTGAATATGATTTCTTAAAGGAGTGCTCCATAATTAATGGGTAGAGCCAGATGTCTTTCCTACAGGCCATTTTTTCCGAGATGAAACTTGGCTTGCACGGCCGCAGGTGGATGCTGGAGATGGCCAAGTGTGCACGTGGTTGGGGAACAGAAGAGAAGCAAACCTCTCACTTCTGCATGCGCTTGTTTTCCTTCGCTTCCTTTGGAGCCAGAAAGTTGTCCCCGAGTTTCAACACCACCAAGCACGGACCAAACACAGTGGTTGTGTAAGTACAGTGGAGTGCAGGGCCCAGCGAGCAGGGAGAGGTTGGTGAAGATGGTTCTATACCATCTCACCAAAATGACCTTCTAACTCTCCTTCCTAGGTTCTGTTAGCTCTCTTCTCGCCTGACGTGGTATGAAGTGGGAGGTGGGTTCAGTACATGTGGTACCTGTGTGGCTTTGGGTAAGTCTCTGTCCTAAGTCATTTCCCTGAACCTCGGGTGTTTCCCTTGTAAACAGGATAGGCTGTGATTGGATAAACCTCACTTTTTTCACAAGTACTAATATCCCATACACTAAAAAGCAATAGTTTTTATAGAATTCTTCCTCATGGCAAAGTCATGTCTTTACAGGAAGTTTTTAAGCTTCCGATGTAAACACTAGAATTTCTTAGTATGGACTAGAATTGCTATCAATATGATAATGTCTACATCGCTCTTGTCCTGGTGCCTGATCTCTTATTTTCTTCCTTGGGAAGAAATGGCCCAAGTTCATTCCCTGGAAGACCTGAGATATTGATGACCACCCATGGTGAAATTTGGCCATTGTGTTTGAAACAAAATAAGAGAGACCACTGTACTTGGAACAATTCATCAAAGGGCAGAGAACATTGTTTGAAAGGGACTACAGCAGACTGTGGCTGGGATAAACAGCCTCCCATATTAGGATTGGCCTGAGAGATACTCTCACCAGCCTTTGGATACTGCAGTTGCGCTGTGTCACCGTTTGACAAGCCAGTTAGGTCACAGCCTCGTGTTTCCTAAATATCAGTCATTCACACGCCACCCCCAGAAATTTCATGAGGCTACATTTTTATTTAAATCCATTCATCATCTTAATGTTATTCATTTATGTAAAACAACTTTTTCACTCTCAGAGAGGAAACCAGAAGTAGAAGTAAACCATACAATAGAGAAAAAATAAAACATTGCAACTAAAACCTATTTGCTTTTAAAAAACTTAAATTACAGTTTACTTTCAGTATTATTTTGTATTGGTTTCCACTGTATAGCATAGTAGATAGACAATCACATACTTTACAGTGTTGCCCAGATATTTCTAGTAGCTGCCTAGCACCATACATGCTATTGCAATATTATTAACTGTATTTTATATGCTATATTTAATGTCCCCACGATCATTTTATAACTGCCAATTTGTTCTTCTTAATCTCTTTACCTCTTTCACCCATCTCCTATTGCCCATCTCTTCTGCAACCACCAGTCCGTTCTCTGCATCTGTGCGTCTCTTTCTGTTTTATTTGTCATTTAGTTCTTTAGGTTCCACATATAGGTGAAATCATATGACATTTGTCTTTTTCTGACTGACTTATTTCACTTAGCATAAACCCTCTAGGTCCATCCATGCTGGCACAAACGGTAACATTTTTATGGCTGAGTAGTATCCCACTGTGTAAATGTCCCATCGTTGTTTTACCTGTTCATCCATTGACGGCCACTTGGGCTGCTTCCCTATCTTGGTGATTGTAAATTACGCTGCCATGAACACAGGGGTGCTCATATCCTTTTGCATTAGTGTTTTGGGTTTTGGATAAATACCCAGAAGTGGAATCACTGGGTCATAGACAGTTCTATTTTTAATTTCTATGGATCCTCCACACTGTTTTCCATAAATTAATTTTAGAATGAGCACTAAAAACGTACAGAGTCTATACAAACCTACGTGGGTGCACTCCTCTAACCCTGTGAGCCTTCCCAGCACAGCCTGGCTTGTTCCGCTCTGCCCCAGTGGACACTCGTTAGCTCCCAATCATCGTGGCCCTTCTTCATCAGGGCATTCATTCGTAGGCTATTTCCCTACAAGGAAGGCTCTTCCACATCCCTTTCCTACATCTCCGCTCAACCCTCAGGTTTCACACCTCAGCTCAATGCCACTTGCTCAGGAAAAAATTACCCCATTGCACAAAATTGCATGTGCTTGTTGGCTCTAATCTTTAGCTCTGTGTTTGTTTCTTGGGAGGATGACAGCCCACAGACTTGGAGAAAGATACAATGTAGTAATTAAGTGCACAGATCCTGGAATCAAGGGCAAGTATTTGATTTTCAAATATGACACATACAAGCTGTGTATAATTGGGTCATTATTGTCTCCTCAAAGCCCAGTATCTCATGCATAATAATGGTCATTTCCCTGTCTCTGTGACGAAGACACTGTCTCCTGTACCTAAAAGCACTGTGCACCATTCTTTTATAGGCCTGACTCGGGGGCAGTTTTGCATTTCTTTGTTGAGTGCACGTCTTCCCTACTAGACTGGGAGTGCTCCAAAGGCATACCAGGTTTTTCCCACCCCAGCATCTAGCTTGATACCTGAAAAATAGTAGAACTTGGTTTTCTAATTGCAGGGAGAACTCTTTCTCTCTCATTCGTTTTACCTGTAAGTACCCTGGTAACTCTTTGCATGTAAGACATTTAAATAGATATGGATCTGGTGAGTAAACGTTCATTCCTGAGATCATCTTGTGCGCCAACACTTGGCCCACACTTCAGAAACCATGCTCCAGTTAATATGGGCGTAATATCCCCAAAGCCCAGCTTCTACCATTTCACCCTTCTGAAGGGAGTAATGTAAGGGTCCCTCCATGCTCACAAAATCAAAATCTTGACTAGGCCTTAGGGTCTGAACTATCTTTCCAACCTTATCTCATAATATCATTAATCACGCAGCCTGTGTCCTAACATACTGGACATTCCCTAAATGTTCTCCTGCTACTCGTTCCGTGGGGAATGCTGCCTCCTCACCTTCTCGTGCTGTCTAAATCCTACTTATCTTTCAAAGCCTATATATATATGTTCTTATATGAAACTTTCCCCAAATCTCCTAAATAGGTTTAATCTCTCCTTCCATGGAAAGGCACAGGACCAGAATATTGTCTAGTTTCCATTATAAAATGCATCACTGCTTACATTGCATGGTTCCACTTTGGTCCCACATCATAACATCACCAGCAACAATCAAATAATCGAACCACACACATCTTGTCTGTCGAGGCAAGCATTTTGTAGTATTCGTATTTTCATTTCTCAGAGTGCCTGGCATAAGGTAGACACTCAGGGACATATGTAATTGTATAACTGAATCAGACATGTTCCATTTTAAAGAAATGCTTACATTTTCTGGGTCTGGCTTTAAAATCTCATCCCATCTTTCGAGGGTGAGATACTATGGTACGGGCAAAATCTTTCTCCTTTCTCATATTCCAGTTTTTCATAGACAGTCCTAAGAGAAAGTGGACCTTTCCCTTACCAATTTTCACAGCCTGGCTGGGTTAACGATGCCAAGATATGGGTGTAACGGTGAAGTGGCACCAGCCTGAGGGAGACAAGGAAGCAGGGAAAGCATCATAGGACTTTGTAGATGAAGGGCTTCATGTTCTTTGATAAGCTTTCATTTGATTAAGTTTTGGGAGGATCCCTCAAAGTGGGATGCCCCTGTTCTTAGATAAGTTTTTTTTGTGGGGGTTTTTTTTGGAGGGGGCATTACTAATGTACTATGAAAAGTAGAGTTAAACAGTTTATAATAGTGATAGGTAGCACTTATTCGTTACGTTTCAATTCCATTCAGCTACCCTGGTGAACAGAATTGCTGCCAGCTTGGCCCCCTTGCCTGTTCTCTCTCTCACCCACATGCCATTCGTGGGTGATTGCCAAATTCATCACTCTCCACACCACGCCTCGGCTGAAAAGCCTTCGGATGCTGCATCTCTTTGCCTAACGATTTAAGAACAGTCTCGAGATTGACATTCATTGTTGTCTACATTCTGGACCCAAAGACGTTTTAAAATTTCTCATACTCAAATTCAGAAAAGCAAACTGACAGGCTGTAGACTGGGTTGTTTCTAAACTATTTTGATCTTGTGAGTACCATTGAAAATGTTGGGTGAGTTGTCAACATTAAAAACGTCAGAAGACAGCACATGAAAACCTGAATTTCTATACCTTTAAAAACTCAGAACCTCTGGCATCACTGGGTCTCCATTCTAGTGTGACAATATTCACAAGTATCACTAAGTATCTGCTGTCCCCTTTGGAGGGCCTGACCCTCTTCAGTTTTCGGCAGACTCTATCATTCCTCAAGACTCCCGCACATACCAGTTTTATTCATTTTCGTACCCTGACAGGCCCTGCAGGTATCAGCATCTGAGGTTCCTCCTCTAGCCCTGCTGGATAATCTACTGTTAGTCTAATCACCTTGCCCCCCACTCAGTTGTTTGAATTGTCCTCTCTCCGTAGGTGACCCAGCCATGTCCTGTCTCCCATCAATAGTCAAGGCCTTTCTACGCACCCTGCCACATATTTCCCCATTCCGTTTTTCATTTTCATACTATCTTGTGGACTTCTCTTTGTCTGTCTTAAAATATGGCTAGTTGTACAATGGCGTTTGGATCTTGCTTATGTTAGACAGCTTTGGACAGACGACTAAGAGCTTAGAGTCCGGTATCAAACCAACCTGGATTCAGTTCTCCACTCGGCCCCCACTGGCTCTACCAAGTAAGTCCTTTCATGTCGGAAAATGTCAGTTTCTTTCACTGCAATGTGCGACCAAGCCTTTCGCTGATTTCCTAGGGTTTGGTGGGGATTGCAGCAGACAATACGTGAAGAGAGCTTAGTACTACTCCTGGTATCTAATGAGCTTTTCCTAAACATTAACTATGCTAAGTCTTATTATTAATATGACAGCATTGCTGGCAGTTATTTTCACCATACTTTTTAAAGCAAAGAAACTCTGCAGCTGAATAATCAAAAGGACAATGACTCAATCTTATATGCAGCCTATGAAACAAGCAGCAACAAAAAATCCTATTTCATCTCTTTTACTAGATAGTAAAACATTAATATTTGACATTTACATAGCACCTGCAGAACATAAAACAGCTGGGGTTGGTGTTTCATAAAGCAGCCCTCAAAGGGCTCTACCTTCAGGACAGATCTCATTAAAATCAAAGCAACATGACATTATCACCGTCCTTAAAGCAATGGCAGAATTATCCACTTTAACAGAGGAGCTAACCATAACAGAGCATAAGAAATTATCTACTCCTTATATAAAATGCTGCCACTCTATTAGTCCTTCCTGGAATACCACATGTAGGCCAGATCAACTTCCCTAGGAAAAAAAAAATAACCAGAAATTAAATGATCAAACACATAAAGAGCCTATTGTATGAGGTCAACATAAATAATGAGGTCCTTGCCATTTGGGAGAGTGATTGAAGAAGAAGGAAAAGGAAAAGGAGGAGGAGATGCACTTTCGATCCCCAAGCACCGCGCTTAGCGTATGATCTCACGTAATCCTAGCAACCCAGACGCAGTCACTAATACACTCTCCAGCTGATAGACACGAACACTAAACCTTGGAAAGGCTACATGAATGGCCCATTGTTACATGGCCAGTGAGCAGCGGAGGTAGATTGCCGACTCAGTTCTCTTTGTTCTGAGAGCCCCATTCTCTGTATACTAACACTGAAGGGGTTTCGTGGCAGTGTCTAAACAAATGAACCTAGTTCCTTCAATAACCATTTTTGATTGCTGGGACTTCTGCTAAATTCCACATAACTAGAATGAAAATACTTTTAGACACTGAGAGAGGTACGTTAATGATCGTTACCTACAGTATGGGAAACTTATTCTCAACTTTACTAATGTCAAAGAAGAGTAACCCACCCATAAAGAGTTTTTAAGAGTGTAAGAATATTCTTGAATATGATTAATATTTGAACCTTGAACAAATGTTCAGAAATCTTATTTAAATGAAGCTCAGCTCTGATCGCCTCAAGTATTTTTGTTTTTAATATGTCCGCAACAGAATGAGCAATCATTTTGTCAATTAGGTACAATCACACAAACTCTAATTGTGATTTAAATATGAGACACATCCAAATATAGATCCCATTAACACGTAGATTTGAGGGGCAGAAAATAAAAGCAATTCTCTCCTTTCAGAGGGAAAGGAAGACTAACATGAGTATCTATGACATGCCAGTTATGCATATTAAATTGTTGAATTATCCAAACAAACTAGTGAAGTCAGAATTGTTATCACCAGAGGTGGAAACTGAGGCAGGAAAAGAGGAAAAGATTTGCCCCAAAACACAGCACTCATAAGTAACTGAGTCAGTTATTCAAATTCTGTCTGGCCTCTCAAACTCCAGCTTACAATCATCTTTTAAGACTGGAAAGATGTGGATAGTCTCTTCTCCAAGTTTTGGAAGGATGATTTTAATAATAAAAGACTTCCTTTTTTCCTTCCTATATTTTCCAATTCCTAAGGAACCAAAGGATCACAGAGAGGTATTTTTTTAAACTGCCCCTGCTTCTATGATCAAGGCTCGTGACAGCATTTACTGCAGGTAGTAAACTCATGTTTGGTTTGGGAAAATGCATCAGTGGGCTTTGGGTTATGGAAACCTAATGTGGGTTGGAAGGTGCAACTACCTTCTCTAACTAATGAAGCAAACACACGTTTTCCTTAACCACTTTCAATGATGGTGGTGATGCCGCCATCCCCACACTTCCCCTTGTCAAAGGTAGCACATCAGAGAAAAGATAGTGTGGGATTTTTCCACAATGTATGCCGATGCCTGAGACTGAGTGGTTAGTGATGCACCACAACCAGGCGAGAGTGGAGAAGGTGTTTACAGCCTGGATCTGACTCAGAAACTCTCTCCTCCAAATAGCCTCTAGGAAGTGGTGGGATGTTACTCAGTGTTAGGGATGAACCAAGCACACTATGCCAGGGTTGCAGAAGGGTGGTTAAATGAAAACCCTCCACCATGTCTCTTGTTTGTTTTTCCATGCAGCATGGCCGGCCTGGCCCAGAGAGTCTCAGACCGCCTCCAGCTGGTCGGGGCACACGGCAGGGCTTTGTGGCCACAGATGTCATCTTTGCACCTTCCGGCAGACGCCAAGTGAATCAGGAATGTGGGAGGCAGAATCCTCTTCCTAGAGGTGACTCTGGAGATACCTGCCAACTTTGGCTTTAACATTTGCCAACCTCTTGTTCAACGAATCTCTTAATTTTTTCTGCTTCAGCCTTTTGCTCTCATTTATATTCTATCTGTATAGATCGTGCCCTGAATCCCACGTGCAGCCCAGGAGTTCTGCAATTCAAGTGCTGTAATGGGTTACCAAAACATAAAATGTTTATCCTGCTACTAATACTTATGATTTTACATATATACACACATAGGTGTCCTACACTTAGAATGGCTTCAAAGTCATGCCTATAATAATAATCTTTCCACTCACTATTGTATCAGTTTTTAAGTTACTGAGAATCTTTGACATTTCTCCTGTGGAGAAGTGAGGTCCTCGTCCCTTCTCCTGGCACCTTGATGAGCTTGTGACGACCTCCACCAATGGAACATGTGGTAGAAATGTTGTTATGCGACTTCTGAAGCTAGGCCTTAAAAGGTCATGTGGCTTCCTCCCTACTCACAGGAACCCTTTCTCTGGGTGCCCTGAACTGCCATATAAGAGTTCTGACTGCCCTGAAGCCACCATGACGGAGAAGCTAAGCAAAAGTTTAGCGGAGTCCATTCTTTCTGCCATAGCTTTTAAGGTGATTAGTGCAGAAGCCACCAAAAGTTTCCAGGCTCCAGCCACTCACGTCTCTCCCAGCCATCTGAGTTCTTACCGCTGAGGCCGCAGGCATTATGGAGCACACATAAGCCATCTTGGTGTGTACAGATAATTTTGTTTTATGGTACTTGGTTTTGGTGTGGTTTGTTATGTAACATCAGACACTCTGAACACCAGCATTTTAATATGCTTTCAAGAACGGCAGACCCTGGCTGGCGTAGCTCAGTGGATTGAGCGCGGGCTGCGAACCAAAGCATCACAGGTTCGATTCCCAGTCAAGGCACATTCCTGGGTTGCAGGCCGTGGCCCCCAGCAACCGCACATTGATGTTTCTCTATCTCTCTCTTTCTCCCTCCCTTTCCTCTCTAAAAATAAATGAATAAAATCTTTAAAAAAAAGAACGGCAGAGAAAGCTATGGAATGGCAGCTATTATTAACTTTGAGCCTGCCCACAGGGCTGTGTCTCTCCAAAGGACACTGTCTGTCACGTGTATCTCAACAGCAAATCCTGAAAATTCCTGCCCTAGATTGCTTCAGTCTACTGAAGGAGAGCCTCGCCCCTACCAACACACCTCTTAAAATTATCTCACCTCATGTGTAAGATATTCAGTTTCAAGTGTAAGAGACGCAATCAGACAAGTTGCAATTCAACAGCATGGTTTATTGGCTCCTGTGCCCGGGAAGAGTACTGGAGGAGCTTGGAAAATCAGAAAAGCTACAAGAAACAGGGCATGGTTTCAAGAGACTCAGCTCATCAGGGCCGCGTCGCTCTCACTCCATTTATATTAAACCTCTGAGTGTCTCCACTTGGCTTTATCTGAGTAGCATTGAAAATGGGAACCAGCACCCAACTCCACAAACTCCAGTCTAGCAATATCAACGGAAGGAAAGTTATTCCCAGAAGCCATTTCACAGTCTTGCAAAAAAACGACAACAAAAAAACCCCTGACTTGCTTAGGCTGCAAGTTTGCCCCTTGAACCAATAATTGTGTCAGGATGGGGTGTGATGTTTGGGACCAAGAGGAAATGACTGACAGCCCCCCTAGGATGCAGGCAATGTGGGGTGCTCTGACTGAAGAAAGGAAGATGAAAAAGTAGCACGGGAAGACAAAAGCCTGATAGTGACCCCAGCCTAGTCTGCCTTTTCTCCCATAAGTAAACACAAGATTTGGACTCAGTATGTAATATTTGCTTCAGGCAGTATACAGTGTCAAGATACCATAAAAATGTAACATTTGGGAAAACTATATCACGCTTAACTCATATATGCCTTAAACTTTGTACTATGTTTCAGTAATAACAATTTTAAAAACCAGTAAAATCAAGGCATTTATTTGGAAAAAGAGATTTCTATAGAATTATTAGAAAAAAAATTACAGACCAATTTAAACTTTTAAACTTATTAAATTGCTTATTTTTAATTTTCTCTCTTAAATTGTACCCCAAATTAATTGGATTCTTATAGAATTTTATTAAAGTAGAAAATACACCTCCAAATATAATTAACAAGCATTCCT
The DNA here is from genome assembly GCF_004126475.2 of Phyllostomus discolor. Classification (NCBI taxonomy): domain Eukaryota; kingdom Metazoa; phylum Chordata; class Mammalia; order Chiroptera; family Phyllostomidae; genus Phyllostomus; species Phyllostomus discolor. The sequence continues at coordinate 126,905,431 of NC_040909.2, read as the reverse complement.
TTATGTATTATTCACAGAGGAATTGCTTAATAGGTATAAGTGTATTTTTGTGTAGACATTATTTGTTCATTTGCATTGGATGTGGGGTGTGCAAAGGGCTTCCTTAGCTTTTGAACATTCATTTCATATTATAGAAAATGTCCATATGGTAGAGAAAATACTGTGATATAATTGAAAAAGATCTGGGCACTGAAATGAGAAAAGACCTCAATTCACCACTTACTCCTACTGTGACCTTCGTCCATGTAATTCACCTTTTTTCAGCCAGTTTTATGATTTGTTTAATGGGGGTCATAATGGAGTCATGACATATTAAAGTAAATGATTTAATCGATTAAGTCAACCTAGTTGATTGCCTATGTCAAAATTTGCTTAGGACAGGACGAGAAACCAGCTTTTCTTCCTGTTCACTAGTCCATTATCTGTTTCTGTAAACAAAGTTGTATTAGTATAAAGCCACCTCCGTACATAAACAAATAAGTTGTCTGTGGGTGCTTTCCTGCTATGAGAGCAGAGCTGAGTAGCTGGAGTGAAACTACAGGATCCACAGAGCCTAAAATATATATTACCCAGGTTCTTCACAGAAGTTTACAGTCTTTGTATGAGTTCAAACTCTTTTAGGAAGGGAATTCTCATGAATGCTATGTCATTCCACCCTTCATTTGAAACCCTAGTGAGGTAGAACAAAATTTTGGGTGCCGAAAGAAGTTCAGTGGCCCCTAAGACTGCAGTAAGGTTGCTCCTTCCCCAAGGCTGGACCGGAGTGCCTGTGCCACTGCTTCTGTCCCAACCCCACTGCGTGAGCAGGATGACAGGTGCAAGCCCTTTCTTCGTCTTCTGTTCTTCTTCAACTCTATGTGAGGGAGAATGGAAGGGTACTGCTCTGTTGGAATGTTTGTACCCCACATAGTTCATATGTTGGAACCCAACCCCCAATGTGATGGTATTTGAAGGTGGGGCCTTTAGGAGGTGAGTAGGTCATGAGATGGGGGGGCCTGGAAAATGAGGACCGTGCCCTTGTAAGATACCGCAGAGAGACACCTTGGCCCTTCTGCAATGGAGGGACACAACAAAAAGACAGCCATGTATGAGGAAGTGAGCTCTTACCAGTCAAGGAATCTGCCCATGCTCTGATCTTGAACTTCTCAGACTTGAGAACTGTGTCAAATAAATTTCTGTTGTTTCTAATCCACTCAGTTTATGGTATTTGATACAGCAGCCCAAAAGGACTAAGATGAGTACACAAGTTTGAGTCGCAAGGTCACTGGAAATGGGCACTGAATTTGGAAAGTTAGGACGTGATTCTGTGAGGATGCAGGGAACCTGCTTCCAAAGTGGCTGAATAATCTCAAAGAAATGGAGGTGCAGATCGCCAGGGCAGCTGCTCAAGGGAAGAGAGTCCTTTCCTTCTCTCTGCAACTGAAGGCAAAGAGATTTCCTGAACATGCAAATCACTGACCATTAAAGACAGAGTTACTAATTTCTTCCCATAAAATAAATGCACACGGCGTGCAGAGAGCTGAAAACAGAAGGCACCGCGAAGACGTTACAGAGTGGCCCCAGAGCAACACAGGCCACGAGACCAAAGTGACCCATGGAGAATCAAATGGAGCAGCCTGACCAAGGAGACTAGGGCCAGCAGGAGCATTGCAAAGGAGCAGCCTGTGGATGGCTCTGAAGGTTTGGGCTTAGAGAAGTGTGGCAGCTCCTGTGTGAGTCAAGCCTTCTTCCATGGCCTGAAAGCGACACAGTGAAAATGGTCACTCACTTATGATGCCAAAGCTAACCGGGGAGGAATATCACAATAGGAACCTTGATGTAGGGCATGGGTCCTAGGGGCAGGGCTGGGCTTAATTAAGTACTTCCTCAGAGGGGCCTGGAATAAATATAAACTGGGTGAGTTGAACGAGATAAAGCACAGATGAAAGCTGGATAAATTTCCAGGATTATGTCCAAGGAGTTAAGCGAGGATTTAAACAAGAAACAGGTGTGGAGAAGGTCAGAAACCTATTAGGAATCAGAGTCCATTGGAAGGAGGCAAACCATTAGGCTGGAGACGATGGGGAAAAGGGTGAGTGTCCAACCCCACTCTTAAACGGGACGTGCACTTTAAGGAATGGGGACCGGTCAGCTGACCTAAAGGCTCAAGACTTAATGTACACTTAGAACATTTCACACTATTTGATTTGCCTGTTCCCTCAATTACCGATGATGGGAGTTCATTCTGTTTTTGTGAAAAGTTATTCTTCTGTGTTGTGGACAGCCAAGTCGCAGAAGAGAGATTGTTTCGGGTATTCAAGAAGCACCTCAAGTTTGTGGATACCTCTGTAAGGTAAATAAAAGGTGCTTTATGATATGAGCCTCTCAGGTGAAAGGTTTGCACCTGATTCACCCACAACTTGATTTATGAACTGGTTGACCTGTTCTTACAGCATGATTCTTCTCACATATAGGGCTGCTTAACCTGTGAAGTTCATGACATCTAGTTAGTCACAGCTGTTCCCAATACTGATCCACTTTAGACCTCTTACGCTTGGAGTAGGTAGCAAGTTTGGAAACACTGCCTTACAAAACCCAGAATTGTCTACTAGGAGCACTCTGGGTAGGCTGAATCCCATATCCTACTCCACGTGTCTAACACCATCTGGAAGCAGTTTGTTTTTTATGAAAAACGTGGGTCACCTGATTATTCTATGGTTCATTGCTCTAGAAAATGTTTCCTAAATAACTAACAAAAAAACCCCTCAAAAATACAAGAACAGAACATTTCAATACAGTCCTTTATTAGCATGATTTCAGTGGCAAAGAATTTAGACATCAGTGCCCAAATAAACCAACAGAGAAATGATGAATTTGGGCCAGGGGGTATTTAAACACTAATTGACAATGTGGCAAAAATTAAGAATAGTGTGCTTCTTAAAAATATCACTGAAAAGGACTTAAGTTCCCAAAGCTATTACCATATTCAATTCTGATTTTGCGAAATTCATGTTTAAAAATACTTAAATGCCGTCATCATTATTTGTGTTTTCCTTACCTATAAACTTTCAAAAAATAATCCCAAAATGACTTTTTTTAACTCCTGGATTTTGGTTTATTCTACTAAAGAGTCTAGAAACTACGCCTTAGGTTTTTTAGGGTTTGAATAGGGTAAACATGGAGCTAGAAGAAAATGTCAAGTTGATAACCGTATCTGCTGACATATGGAACTGGTCATCGAGGAGGGAGGAGACACAGTATGGAATTCTCAAAACCTTTGGCAAGCTAGGCTTGAGTGTGTGGCACGGCAACGTATAAGCAATGTGGAGAGGCCAGGGCTGTGGAGTGTATTCTCCCTTTAATGAAACTCAAAATCTTCCCTTTTAAAACGCCATGTTGGAATAAGGTCAAGGTCTACTGTACCTTGAAGAGCAGCCAGTTTTGACATTCACTAAGGACTTGCCATGTTTCACTGTGCTGCAGTATATCACCATCATCAGGCACTGTGCCAAATTTCTACATACTTTATTTCATTTAATGTTTTACTCTATGAGGTAGGCAAGATTATCCCCATTCTACAGAAAACTGAGGTTGTAGTCCAGGGCACAGTGTTCACAGCACAGACAAGGCACACAATTAACATTTTGAAAGTCTTAATGAATGACCAAACCTTTCCCTTCTGTATTTTATACTGCAATGTGGGGGCTGAGACGCTGTAAACTTGATTCCTTTGGTTGTTGGGTTCCTATTAGGTTTGCCAGTAGGGGGCACTAGAGAGAACTGGGAGGTGGAAAATTGGGGAGAAGAGCTTCCTGCTTGAGCTTTTCCTTCCATTCCCCATCACACCAGCACCAACCCTCCTCCCAAAGGCAGACCTGGTTGGTTCTGGTCTTCAGCTTCCTCGGTGCTCCCATAACCAGCCTCTCTGCTGGTGTCCCTATTCAGAAGTCTGAACCTTACACTCTCCAAGGCTTCTCCTCCAAGCTCTGGAGGGATCAGCATTAGCTGGGAGCTCAGAAGCCTGAGTCCTGAGCTCCATGGGAACTTGTGCAAGCTCCTGAGTACCAGCAGCACCAACCAGTCAGCTGCTCCTCCTCAGAGGCCTAGACACCAGCTCTGCGTGTGCATTTCTACATTGACTCCCCCAGGCTAGCGACAGAAGCTGCTGCTTCTGGTACCTTGGAGCTTCCCAGATTAACCAGTTCTCATTATTCTTCTCCACAGAGTACCCGGTGTGATCCTGTTCTTCTGACTGTTGTATAAGGGATACAGGATACCTGGCACTTTGAGGGACGACTTTGGAGATTAATTTATACCTAGCTCATGGCAGATTCTCATTTGCTATTATTTGATTTTTTTAATTTTTAACAGTTTTTTAAAGATTTTATTTATTTATTTTTAGAGATGGAAGGGAGGGAGAAAGAGAGAGAAAGAGGGAAACATCAATGTGCAGTTGCTGGGGGTCATGGCCTGCAACCCAGGCATGTACCCTGACTGGGAATCGAACCTGAGACACTTTGGTTTGCAGCCCGCGCTCAATCCACTGAGCTACGCCAGCCAGGGCTTGATTTTTTTTTAAATTTGGAGCAAACTACAGCATTACCTCCCCCTCTCCATATTTGATAAGCGTACCTTCTGTGCATCCATCCAAGATAATGCCAATATTGTGAAACAGAACAAGGACAAGGCTCAGGGCGAATCCTTGTTCCCCCTCATTAGAACCCATCTTCAAATCTGGCTTCATTCTTTCTAATAGACATTCTTGAGGTATGTTATGTCTACAACGGGCGTGTATTATTTTTATCATTGGATTATAAAAGAATAAACCTATTTTCAATTGGAGAAAAATAAAACAATGCTTTAGACAAGTTTTGGCTGCAACCCAGTGAACTGATAAGGGTGGTGAGAAACAATCTGAGCTCTTCTGCTAAGATTGTGTGACTGTGGGCAGGTCGCTGAACTGCTTGCTCTGCGTTCAAGTATCCTTGAGAGTAAACTGAGGAACTTGAACTAGGCAATGTCCAAGGTTTCTTCAAGCTTTCTTACTCTCAATATAAGAAACAGTGTTGCTGTACATATTTCATATCCCTGAGATATTGCTAACAATGGAATTATTTTAAACCAGCTGTCATTCCCACAGCAAGAGGCTAAAATTGGGGAGTGAACAGTTCCTTCCTCAAGCAGCTGTAAAGCTAATTACATCAAACCTGGAAAAAAATCCAAGGGAAATAAATTTCTCCAAAATGTCAGTACTTCTATGGTCAGTTCACTTTGAGCTGAAGAAGACGGGAAGCTGGTTGTAGCCAAAGTTATAATTGTGAAGAAGCTACTCATGACTTCTCACCAAGAAAAATCTCCTCTGCGGCACAGCAGGCTGGTGGTATGATGTGATCTTAACGCTATCCAATTCTGTGGGCGTCGAGTATGTGTCAAACCTGCCAACAAGAACATCAAGCTCAGCTAACAATGCTCTGTGGCCCCCAAATTGCCACTGTGGCATCCATCTGTCTCTTCACCAGGGACTTCAAACAGCACAGCTGACACCACAGGCAGCCGCGAGCCCGAGTTCCTCTCTTGTGTGTTCAGAAAGACAGAACCACATTCACTGAAGCCAGAGAATTCTTGCAGCTTCCCTACAGTCCAGATAAATGTCCTCAACCCAAAGTAGTAAAGCGACAAAAGCCTAAAACATCTGTAAAAGGAAAAGCCCAGCTCAAAAAAAGACTTCATTAGCACGATTTTCTCTAGAACAAAGTATTTTTTTCTGATCTTCTGATCCTTCCTTCCTTCCTTCCTTGCTTTTTTCCTTCTTTCCTACCTTCCTGACTTTATATTTATATATCCTCCATATTTATTAGGCTATTACAGTACTAAGACTACTTGTATGGCAATGAAAACCATTGCCTTAAATTCAGGTAGCTCTTAGTCTGGAAAAATAAAGATAAAATCACATATATTGGTAGAATTCAGTGTAGAGAATAGATTGGAGCAGATAACACTGAAAGCAGAGGGAAAAGACATTAGAGATTATGGCAGTGTTTCAGGAAAGTTCTAGAAGTGTTCGGATGAAGATGGCAACAATTGGAGTAGACAGCAGAGGACAGATATGAGACACCAGAAAAGCAAAGTGGAATGACTGCATATTGGAGGGAATGAATGAAAGAGAAAGAAGATTGCTCATAAGACTTACTTTTAAAAAAAATTTTTAACCAGCTTTCAATTACTTAGAGGCAGGTCAGAGGCAGAACTGGGTCCTCTGTTTTGTGGGGAAAAATTCTGACTAAAGTTTTCTCTCCCATCTGTAATTGTGGTGCTTGAAATTTTTTTTATCATGGAGATTTATTCCTGTCATTTCCAAAGTGTGCTGTTCTACAGAAAACCCAAATGATCATTCATATGACTCCAGGTAGGGCTAATACCATAAGCCCATTATTCTTAATTCTTCAGAGAAGTACTTCCTAGGAAAAGAAAAGAAATATTTTTTTCTCCTTCAGGGAATTATTGGGCCTAATATTTATCTCCTATTTTAGTTTTAACATAGTAATGATATTTTAATGACTTAACTTTTTCACCAGCACCTGAGAATAATTTATGCTCTATGAATATGTGCCAAAAATACTCTCACCCACCCGCAAGGACACAGCTCTCTCCTGTGGTGTGCACAGCCTCAAGTGCTGCTCAAAAGGGGGTCTCAGTATCCAGGAGGATGAGCTTAGCTAGGTAAGCTAGACTGAACCTGAGGGCAGGGAGGATCTCAGCCATCAGTGAGTGGTCCAGCACCAGAAAATACAGATAAAAGAGAGAGAGAGATACAAGGATAGTTAATGCAAACTTTTCCTTGAAGATCTTTCCATATTTTTAGCATATACATTAAAACACAAGAAAGAAGCGAAGGCTGGAGATGCATATCTGGGAGTCATTAGAACTTGCATGAAGAGGGGAAAAAGAAATAGAGCAAGAACAAAATCCTGGGAAATGTCAACCCTTACAGGGCAAAAATAAGAAGCCTATAAAAGAAGCCAGACGTGTCAAGAGAGGAGAGACTCTTTAATAAGATGGTCATATCAGACCACACTGAGGAGATGACTTTTGAACAAAGTCTTGAAGACACCCAATGCGGGTTTCTGATGAAGATTACTCCAGGTCTAAAACGTAGGTAGTGCCAAGTCCCTAAAAACTGCCTGGAATGTTTGAGGAACAACACAAAGGTCAGTGCAGCTGGAATGGGGTGGAAAGGTGAGGGCACTGAAAGAGACGAGGTCAAAGCTGTTATGAGGGAGGGGCGTGTAGCTATTTACAAGCCATTGTCTCGTCTGGCTCCCACCCTGTGAACAGGGGAGCCATTGTGGGCATTTAAGCAGAGGACTGAAACGCACTGGCCACTGTGTTGGAATAGGCTATGGGACAGGCAAAAACAGATACAGAGTTACCAGCGAGAAGACACTAGTAAGGCAAGAGATAATGATGGCGGACACTAGAGTAGGGAGGGCGGAGAAAGAAAGAATTGGTTGAGTTGTAGATATGTTTGAAAGGTAGAACCGATAGTGTCTCCTTGTAAATTACATGTAAATGTGACCGAAAGAGGGAGTCAAGGATTACAACTATAAAAAAAAAAAAGAAGTACCGTTCTGGTGAGAGATTTGATGATGAGGGATGCTATGTATTTGGAGGAGCGAGCTGGGGTTATATGGGAAATCTCTGTACATTCCTCTCAGTTTGCCTGTGAACCTAAAACTGCTCTGAAAAATATAGTTTTTCCAAAAAAAAAAACGAAACCATGGTAGAAACTGTATGTAAATTAAATTTAAAAATAGAAATTCCTCCTTTATTTAGGGTCTTGATTATACTTGAGATTTCCCAATTTCCTAGTAAGTGCTTGAATGATTCTCACCCGCACAAAGTGTGTTTGGGAACATATCAGTAATTCTCTTCATAACTGAAAAACCATCAATTATATGCTGCTCAGATTCATAAAACCCACCGGGAAACCCACAGCTCTTCACAGGAGAAATTGCATATCAACCAAAGTGGCAGTAAACAATACAGACGAATTTTTCCCATTCTTTTTCCATGCATGTGACCTCTTGGATTGTTGCAAGCTTATGTTATTTCAGTTGTCCTAAAAATTCACTGTGCTTGTTTAAGAATTGCCTAATGTTCATCACTAAGTATAGGTTACTGTGTTGAGTGAGTGTGCTTTATTTTCATGCTGATGTAATAAAACAGAACAAGTAAGTGAAAGATAATGGTTCGGAGAAAAGGTCCTATAAACATAGGCTACTATTTTTCAGTGGTGTTTGCATTTTATGGGAGAATTGATTCAACTACTCATTCTTTTCTTTCCCAAAGATATCCAGTTAGAAATGTCCACTGTGTTCCGAGGTTTGCAAGGGACCAGTGAGTACAATGAAAACAATACGTTAAGAGTGTACTTAACTGGAATCAGAGGGTTCTGGGTTAGAATGTCAGCTTCATAACGCGCTAGCTGCCAGGCCTTAGGTATTCCATTTGAGCCTCAGTTCCTTTTTCTGCAAAAATGTTTATGTCAAAACTCACCTTCTCACCCCAAGGCAACTGTAAAATATGGATAAAATACACACACACCTAGACATCTGAAAAAAGCCAAGAAAGTCAGCACTTGACAGGTAAAGATTCTGCAGCAAGAAGAAATACATGGAAGTGAGCCCCACATTCCCCACTGCTTTTCTTGAGATGCTGGCTCATTGGTTGGCAGGGTGGGGTCCAGAGTCTAAGCGGAAAATGATGGCTAAGCATCTTCCCCCTCAGGGACTGATGCAGATTGTAAAGATAACACACGCAAACACAGCGCAGAGTGAGGAATGTGGTAAGTACTCAGTATGTGTATAAAAGGATTAAAACAAACAGGACAGAGGGTGTTCTGTCCTCACAGGCTGTCTCTCTGTGCTTCCCCACCTTTCTTACATGTTCGCTATCTCACTCTCTCACCCCATGAACTTTGCCTAATGGACCACAGCCTTTCCAAAACACTAATTCTTGGAAAACACTCTTCTGATGGATATTGCAGGTCTACCAGGGACCAAAAGGACATATGATTTTGAGCATCTTTTCATATGTTTATTTGCCATCTCTGTATCTTGGTAAGAAGTTACAGTTTAATTTTAACAGTGACTGTTTCTTAATGGCCTCTTTAAAAAAATTTATTTACTTTTAGAAAGGAAAGGGGGTAAAGAAAGAGAGGGAGAGAAACATCAATGTGTGGCTTGCACACCCCCTACTGGCAATGTGCCTCTCACACACCCCCTACTGGGGACCTGGCCCACAACCCAGGCAAGTGCCCCCCTGGCTGGGAATTGAATTGGCAACACTTTGGTTTGCAGGCCAGTGCTCAATCCACTGAGCCACACCAGCCAGGGCTGTTAATAGACTCTTATACGCCCAGCAATATCTTTAATACCTTTAGCAATCTTCTAGTTAGGTATTGTGGTAGCATAATATTAAGAGAGTTATAGGTCACAGATATGTGTTGGATGTCACTTACTACCTTATGACTCTGGACATATTACGTAACCTCTCTAATGCCTTTGCTTCCTCATTTTCTTTCTTTAAATCTCCTGGGGGTGATTTTGTGTTCCAAGGAACATTTGGCAGTATCTGAAAACATTCTTGGTTGTCACAACTGGGGAGCTACTACATAGGCATGTAGGGGTAGAGGCCAGGGATTGGCTAAACATTCTACAATGCACAGGACAGCCTCCATAGCAACAGAAATTTGGTTGAACATGTAAATAGGGCCAAGGTTGAGAAACCCTGCTTTAGAGGAAGTAAAACAGCACATTCTAATTTCCAAGGAATAAGCGGCATTATAAGTAGTAAGAGTAATACTTATTTTTTATAATCAGTTAATTTATTCCCAGATGAAGAAAAATGTATCAAGATAGTGACTGCCACAAAAGTGATTAAGATTTTCATTTTTTTTCTCAGCAATATGCCTACCAATATCTAACCAAGGTGTTTAAGCTATTTGTTGTCCTGGGTCTTTGATGATTTCTTTCTCTTTTTTTTTTCAGATTTTATTCATGTATTTTTAGAGAGGGAAGGGAGGGAGAAAGAGAGAGAGAAAAACATCAATGTGTGGTTGCTGGGGGCCGTGGCCTGCAACCCAGGCATGTGCCCTGACTGGGAATCGAACCTGTGACACTTGATGATTTCTTTATGTGAATCAGCAGTATCCTTCTTCATTTTCTTAGCTCTATGCTCTCCATTTCTTTGAAGAAACCTCTCACCCTCGAATGTGCTGCCACATCTCTAATGACTCTCTGGCATCAATTGTTTTCCCTTTGGGAAATGACCTAATCAACACAATCAGTATGTATCAAACCAACAAAAAGGGGTGGGGTGTTTCAGGGAAAACTTTTTAGCATCTTAGCCAACCCAGTGTTCTTTCCCATTCCTAGTAATCCGTTCCCTAGTTCACTTTTCTGTGTAACTGTATTGCCCATCAGCAATCCATGGTTTTGATAATGATGAGGATAATGAAATGAACTTCAAGTTGAGTTACAAAGTGAAGAATTAATCAGAGACAAAATAGGACTTTCACTCGGGAAGGGATTGATTTGGCCCCTATGATAAAGGAGCTTAATTCATTCAGCTGTTGATTGGTAACTAAAGACCTTTATTAAAGATGGGCCTCAGGCACAAATTCCAGTTATTGCCGTGGAGAGAGAAAGGTTTCATATTTTGGGTTTTCCTCCCTAAGGATTTTTAAATATAATTTCTATGTTATCTGGCTATAGTGATCTATAATTTACATAATTAATAGGTCTTTAAGGGCTGTCCCTCGTGGGTTCCACAAAACTCAGACATTTGAAAGAGATCCACTCGGTGGAGGAACACTAAATGACGTGGCAGGATGAAAAATAGCTTTAAATAACTTCCAAGTACCAGGGGCATCTGCTGTTGAATATTTGTATCACTAGGATGTTGATTACCTTGAATCTCTTGAAAGTATAACCGTAAACTCATTTCAATTCCCTCAAAAAAAAGTCCAAACTAGCAAAATATCAGGTTATTTTCTAAGCTAACCAAATGAACATTTATTTAACTAAAGTGATGTACTGCCCAGGAATACGAGAATGTAAGAAAGTGATTCCATGTTTCCTGTCCCTATTAATGACAATAGACAATGACTCAAAAATGTTTCTTGGAGATAGAGAACATTAAAGCTACTTAACATGTAATCCTGTGGGGATTAGCAATATAGTTCTCCACCCTCCTGAAGAAAGAACAGCTGGAGTATTTGTGGATAGCAGTCTTCTCAAAAAGGTATACCGGAAATAGGAGGGTGGGACTTTGTATCACCTCTAATTGCCATTCACTAGTGGTTTGATCTTGGGAAGTTACTAAAGCTTTCTAAACCTCAGTTTTCTCATCAATGAAATGGGAACAAAAATATACAAATAATAATGCCTATCTTATTTTTTGGCCTACGATTACTGCTAAATTCAAAAAGGAATATGATGTTTAGGAAAACCTCTTTAAAGGCCATCCCAAGGTAAATTGTTGTAGATATTAATAGTCACAGGTTAAAAGAGTACAAATCTAAATACATGGTTGAGTCATTTGTTTTCACCGAATCATACTTCAGTTACTATATTCCTTTTGCTCTATGATGAGAACTATATCAATTTAACTGTTTCTTGTGTGTGCAGAATGAAAATTCTATTACCACTGACATACTGTAATTTGTAGTGGTTGCATTCCACTATATCATGAGCTTTGGAACCAAAAAAATAAGGTTAAATTCCAAATTTGCCACTTAATGGATACAGAAGATAGAATAAATTGATTAGGCCTTCGTTCCTCACATGTGCATGGTGTATGAAATGTAGAGAATGTTGCAGGGAGGATGAAATGATATAAAGAACGTAGAACGCTAACAAGAGTGAACACTGAATTCATGTTAGGGTTTTGCAGTGGTACCTCCAATATATTCAGAATTATCTCTAAATCTATTTTCTTTAAGTTCCCAGGGCAGAGGTGGCCCAAACACCATAATGTATGAGTAGACAATAATCAAACAATGAATAATATTAATCATAGTCTTGTAGCTCCCAAAAAGAAAACATCAACATGCAAACTTGCTTACTAAACTTTAATATCTGTCCTGATTGATTGCTTTTCATTTAAAGTTCCTGTCCTACCAACATTTGGATTCTACTACCAGAACCCACAGTTAATTTAGCTTGTAATAATAGTAAGCAAGTACCAAAGAATTATTTCTTTAGCTAGAATAAAATGCTACAAATGCCTGCCATAGCTGAACACATCCAAGCATTATTCCTTGCTTTTCACAGAATCAGACTAAACATAACAGCTGCGGCTCAAAAAACCCACTTTCTCCATGGAAAGTTCTATTTTGGTTGGGCTTGGGTTTCTACTGCCCAATATTTGGCTTTGTTTTACTGACCACATGCTATCTATTGCCATCCCCTCTCTTGAGTTCACCCACAAACGTCTGAATGCTTCCATTAATGGTAAACCACCAGCATCAGTGCAAACACAGCACTAATTCCACGGCCAGACCTGCATCGTAGGATTCTACAGTGACGAAATTAATGAGTCTTTAAAATATACTTTCTTTCACACATAGGGTTTTAATCAACAATTCTGTTTACATAACCGACTAAAGCAAGTACATTAATCACGACATTTTTTTTGGTATCTCTACATGATTGTGACCAAATGAATACCAAAGGCCTCTCTGATCTGTGTGAATTACAAATTATAGACTATGTGGATATATAATAGGACCACTACTGGAGTAGGAGATTTCAGAGGGACTTTATGCTAACTAAGAATATCATTAGTTGAACATTCACTATTAGCTGGCACTATGCTAATCTCTTCTGATGTGTAATTATCACTATTATATTCAGGACTTGTACAAACTAACCAAGTGGCTATCATTATCCAATTTTAAAAATGGAGAAATCAAGTTAATGGAGATTACAAGTGATTTATCTTAGTCAATTTTGAAATAAACATTTGCACCCAGATACTTCAACTGCAAAGAGCATGCTCTTAGCCTTCAAGATAAATTGTTTCTCAAAGGCATAAAGATTATACCAAAAAAAGATCAGGTTCAATTTCTATATGATATCTTTTTTAAAAATATATTTTATTGTTGTTCAAGTACAGTTGTCTCCATTTTCCCTTCACCAATCCCCCCACTCCACCCATCCCACTCCCCAACCTTGATCCTACCCCCTCTTTGGTTTTCTCCATGTATTCTTTATAGTTGTTCCTGAAAACACCTCCCCCTTTTCCCTGTATTTTCCCCTCCCATCTCCCCTCTGGTTACTGTCCGTTTGTTCTTAATTTCAATGTCTCTGGTTATATTTTAATTGCTTGTTTGTTTTGTTGATTAGGTTCCACTCATAGGTGAGATCATATGGTATTTGTCTTTCACTGCCTGGATTATTTCACTTAGCATAATGTTCTCCAGTTCCATCCATGCTGTCACAAAGGGTAGGAGCTCCTTCTTTCTGTTGCACAGTATTCTATCATGTAAATGTACCATTGTTTTTTGATCCATTCATTTACTGATGGGCACTTAGGTTGCTTCTAGCACTTGACTATTGTAAATTGTGCTGCTATGAACATTGGGGTGCATAGGTTCTTTTGAATTAGAGTTTCAGGGTTCTTAGGGTATAATCCCAACAGTGGAACTGTCAGGTCAAAAGGCAGTTCCATTTTTAGTTTTCTGAAGAAATTCCATACTGTTTACCATAGTGGCTGCACCAGTCTGCATTCCCACCAATGGTACACTAGGGCCCCTTTTCTCCACATCCTCTCCTGCACTTGTTTGTTGATTTTGTTATGATGGCCATTCTCACCAGTGTGAAACAGTATCTCATTGTGGTTTTAATTTGCATCCCTCTGATGGCTAGTGATGCTGAGCATCTTTTCATATATCTCTGGGCCCTCTGTATGGACTCCATGGAGAAGTGTGTGTTCAAGTCTTTGCCCAGTTTTTAATTGGGTTGTTTGTCTTCCTGGAGTGGAGTCTTGTGAGTTCTTTATATATTTTGGAGATCAACAGGTCAATATCGCTGATGAACATAGATGCTAAAATTCTCAACAAAATATTGGCAAACCACATCCAGCAATACATTAAAAAGGTCATACTCCATGATCAAGTGGGATTCATCCCAGGGATGCAAGGATGGTACAATATTCACAAACCAATAAATGTAATACACCACATAAACAAAAGGAAAGACAAAAATCACATGATCATATCAATAGATGCGGGAAAAGCTTTTGATAAGGTAGAGCACCTATTTATTTATTTATTTATTTAAAATGTTCCCAATAGGCCAAATGCTAGCAATATAGCAGGGAAAAAACCTAGTGGGAAAATGTTTTGTGGTCATATCCACGGCAAATGAGCAACTGCACTCTAAAAGCTTTGGTAATGACCAGCACCCATTTATGATAAAAATACTCAGCGAAGTGGGAATAGAGGGAGCATTCCTCAACATAATATATGTATATCTTAATATTTTTGGATTTATGTGTTTTTTTCTCTAATATTTCTATTTGACAAATTAGCAGTTTTGGTAAGACTGTGAGTAAGACGCTGCTCTAAAACGGAAGGCATCCCGTGCTCATCGGAGGCGGCTGCAATCAGAATGGTGTTCAGGACTGAGCAGTGAGCTCCATGTCACTGCGAATGCTCAGGAAGGGCAACTTGCCAGGGCTGAAGTAAGAGGAGAGATCCTGCTTTCACTTCAGAACAGAAACAAATAAACTGAGTGTCCCCTTCCACCTCTAAGATTTCAATGACACTATGAACACAATTTTTAAAAGCCATCCAGGAAGTTCTCAGTGTTCTGGCTTAAAGCTGAACTAATTCTTTTGAATTCTATTGGGAAATATTTTCTTTTAAGAGGCTCCCAAACTCTTGGATAACCTTTGTTCTCACTGCTATGGTGAAATAAGCTGCATGCACACCAGCAGTGAGCACAGTGCGGCATGCCATGTCCTGAATGTGTTTTTTTAAAGAACCACTGGTTTACACTAAGCTGTCATTCATCGGATGGGTCAAAACTGGTTCCAATGGAAAAGAGAGAATGACTGACTGAGAAACCCACTTTTTATGGAAAAAAACAAACTCTACCTAGCCACTAATAATGATGGCTTATTCAGTAAACACTTACTCATGTATTCTATGCTATAAAGCATGGAATGTTGAGAAAAGCAAGTGGACTTGAGAATTAGTGCAGATGTTAATTCAAGTTCCAATCCTTGTCTGCAACTATGATCTTGGTCAAGTAACTTCAACTTGCTGTATTAGTTTCTTTGTATGGGGAATGAGGATCATAATGTTAATATGTGACTTAAGTGAAGTAAGCTATAGAGTACCTAGCAAACGTCTTCACTTTAGAGTATGTGTTCAGCAAATACTCATTTTCTGCCTATTCTCTTCCTACTCCCCAAAAAGGAGTTGCAGTTTTCAAATTGTAACACTTTTCATTTCTCTATTGGTTATCTATCATGGTAACAAGTTACCCTATATTACAGTTGTTAAAAACAAAATAAGTCATTATCTCACAGTTTCTGTGGACTAGGAATCTGGGTGCAGATTCCATGGGCCCCTTGCCTCAAGTCTCTCCCAAAAATGCACTCAACTTGTTGGCTGGGGCTGTAGACCTCTCAAGGCTGAACTGGGGAAAGATGAACTTTCAAGCTTCCTCCTGTGGTTGTTGGCAGGATTTAATAGGTCTTGGGTTGCTTGAGGGCCTTGGTACTTTGATGGCTGTGGTTTGGAAGAAGCCCTTCAGTCCTTGCCACGTGGGCCCCTTCATGGGGTAGCTCATGGCATGGCCACTTGCTTCCTCAGCGTGAGTAACCAAGAAGAGCAGAGAAAAAGAGAGACACAGAAGAAGACAGAGGCTGCAGTTTTTATAACCTAATTTGAACGTGGTAACTTGTGTCATATTCTATTTATTAGAAGCAAGTCACTCAGTCCAGCCCATGCAGAAGAAAAGGCAACTGGACAAGAGCATGCATACCGCCAGGCAAAATCACTGGGAGCCATTTCAGAAACTGCCTACCACAATTTCTACGGTGCTTTACACTTCACGAAGGGCTATCGATAACCATACTTTTTTTCGTATTCATCATACTGTCATAAGTAATGTTAAATCCAGGGCCAGAAAGAAGATTTGGCAACATATCCCAGGTCACCCTTTCTGAACCCAGCAGAAGGAGTATATCACCTGGAAAGGTATATTAATCCAGTTCCAGGACGCTTTTCATACAGCACCACCAAGATGTCCCTCCACCAGAGCCCCTCAATGCTGGCTGCGCACAGGGACCACCTGGGGAGCTTTCAGAAACACCAGCGCCCGGGCCCCAATCCAGTCCGATTGAAACAGAACAGCTGAGAGTAGGGCCTCGACATTTACCTCTATTATTTTTTTTGAAGTTCTCTCGTGAGGCTGATGCCCAGGGAAAGTTGAGAACAGTTCCAGGGGACCCACAGGACCCCTCCACTACTGTCTCTGTCGATCCTTCCTCTGAAACCCATGTCCCGCACCTCCCCCCCCCCCCCCCCCCCCCCCCCGGGAGCGCCCCTGCTGTTTTCCTCAACATAATCCTAACCCCTGCCATTGCCCTGCCTCCCTGTTATTCTTCATGTTTCCCCTCCCACTGAAACTTAATAAATTCAATTAAGTTTTAATAAATTTAATAACATTTAAATTGGAGATAGCGATCCTTTTATAAAA
Organism: Phyllostomus discolor; assembly: GCF_004126475.2. Taxonomy (NCBI): domain Eukaryota; kingdom Metazoa; phylum Chordata; class Mammalia; order Chiroptera; family Phyllostomidae; genus Phyllostomus; species Phyllostomus discolor. The sequence goes on along the minus strand of NC_040909.2, from coordinate 126,888,677 downwards.
AGTCGTGATGTGTACTCCAGCCAGAGGAATTAGAAAGGGAAATGATGTATTTCTAATCTATTATATAATATTCGAAAGGCCAAGGCAAACTTGGGAGCTGGCAGGAAGCCCACGGAGAGGAAAAAAGAAAAGCACAAGAATCTCCAAGGTGACTTTGACAGTACACAGATGATCTCCCATCACTAAATCCGTGCAGATTTGAGGTCAGTCCTGGAGAGGATCAAAAGCAGGGTATCGGGCCAGGAATCGTGAAAACCTCCGCGCTCGCAGGATTCGGAGTCACCGCTGCGAAGACTCATTCCCCGAATCCAGAGAAAGCAGCCAGTCAGTCACTCGCTAGCGGGTTGTTAGTAGAAACAATCACTTTTCTGGAACGCTTTCAAGCTCCACAGTGGATGGTTCGTTGTGGAGCCACACCTCCCTGCCTTCGAGTCGCAGCTCAAGCGCCAGCTGGTTTTGTGGCCTTAGGCAAGTCATCAAACCTTCTAGGCCTCTTTCTCCTCCTTTATATCGAAGGGATAACAACTGCACTTGTTTTAGAAGACTATTGTACAAATCAAATGGGAAAATTCACGTCAAGTGGTTGGTGCAGTGTTTATTGTACTCAGTACATTAATACATTCTTGTCCTCAATACATCAGTAAACATTGGGTAGAATGGGCATCACAATAGGGCCTGCCTCGGAAGGCTGCTGCGAGGATATTGGGGCACACAGTGAGAGCTATCACTGCCCCTCTGCTGCTGCTGCTGCTGCTGCTGCTGACATTACTCTTTCAATCACATTGAACAATCCATTGTGCACTGGCCTGGCGCCCTTTCCAGAGCGGGTGCATATCAGGGCCCAAAAGCAGCAGTCTCATGGATATGTTGCATGACTCCATCTTTGAAAGATTCTCTAGATAAGGAATCATGTGGGGCCAACTGAGACACATAACCTTGAACTAGACCAGCATCTAATGTATTTGCGTCACGGTATTGGCCCTTACTGAGGAGCAGAGTTCGTGCTCCCTGAGGGCAGGCGTACACCAGCCGTCATCCTCTAGGGCAGTGGTGTCCAACCCATGGCCCAGGAGGGCTAGCAATGCAGCCCAACACAAAACTGTAAATGTACTTAAAACACTACGTAGTTTTATACTAAGTTTTATTACTCAGGTATATACACTTTCTAAATTACTGATCACAAACTTGGGACCTACTCGATGATTTCAAAAGATTATCGGAATGGCTGCTGTATAATTAGGGTTATTATGGGAGGAGTTTTTTGCTTATCTGTGATGGTGGATATCATGAAAATTATGCACAGACTTTTTTTTTTTGCTCATCAGTTTTCATTAGTGTTTGTGTATTTAATGTGTGGCCCAAGACAATTCTTCCTTCTTCCAGTGTGGCCCAGAGACGCCAATAGGTTGGACACCCCTGGGAGAGTGTGGCTAGGATTGGAGGGGTGGGGGAGTTGCTTTGGTCTAAGATTACTGGCTGCGATTCAGGAAGCAGGGTAAGAAGACATGTTGAAAATCAACTCACTTTTGTAAGAAAAATATTTTCATTACAATTCCTTATGCATTAATTTACATTTATCCTCATGTAGTCTCAAAACAGCACCGTGGAAAGACAGATCTGTGAAACACAAAATGCTCTCAGATAGACAGTCCCATTTATCTATGTTTTCTCATTAACTAAAGGTTAACCAGAAAAACTTTTTTCAATTTACTTTTGAAACAAATTTTTTTCATTTGAAACTTATTTTTGTTTATTTGTTTGAAAAATGAGTCATCTACCTTCTTGCCTTAAGCAGACAACTCCAGTGCATTTTTTCCCCTTCTTTAAAGCTTGAGGCTTTAGTTTGGTGTTTCCAAGTATTAGTAATTCTGAATTTCTTTGCCCAAAATTATATATGAAGAAGATGCAAGAGTTGAGCTTAGTGTGAACAGGTCCCAAGGTCCGCCTTTTTAAAAATAAATCTCTGAAAGTACAGTAAGTCCTCACTTAACATCATAGATAGGTTCTGTGGCTTTAAGTAAAATGACATATAACAAAACTAATTTTACCATGACTAACTGATATAAGCAATAGGGAAAGAGCGGGTGATTGAGGAAGCAAGAAGAGAGGAACATGTCTGTCCTGAAATATCATAGAGAAAAGCAAGGATGGGTATAAGCCTGTCCCAAAGTCCAGAAGAGTTGGGAAGGAAGTTGAGAGAGTTTGTGTGTCTGAAAGCCCCAATTAATTTTATCAGCAGAGTAAACATTCTGGACAGTCTTGGCACCAATGCACACTAGAAGCTAGGGAGTTGGCGGAAATAATTTTTTAAGACATTAGAAAAAGAAAAAGAACCTAATTGCTTAGCTTACTTCATAAGGCCACAAGGATCTGACAAATATCAAAATGATAAAGAAAGGCTGGAGAGAAGGGAGAGAGATAAAGAGAGATGGTTGGGACAGGGGTGAGAGGGAGAACAGAAAAGAGAAAGAGAGAGATGAGAAGAGAGAGAGAGAAGGAAGGAAGAGGAGGAGGAGAGAAAGGTGTGCTAGGGGAGGAAGAGTAAAAGGGTAAAGAAAAGAGAAGCTGCAGAAAGAAAGAGACGCCAACTCAGAACACTGAAATGCCTCATTTTGTGCTTAAATTCCTAGAAAGGGAAAACCATACAGAGACAAGCTCTTCAAGTTCTGGTTGACCAGCTGGCTTTCAACCAATGATAACTCTAGGCCAGAGGCTTGGTAAAAGCTAATGCAAACCAGGGAGAGAGTTTAGATAACAGAAGTAAATACATTTTTTTTTCAGGCTGAAAAGTTGTCGAGTATTTCACAGGGGAAATCATGAAAAATGTTGCTTGTAGTTGCATTGCACATTATTTATAAAGACCAGGGGAAGGAAAAACACCATAAGGTATAATTTTCCCATCTTCTCACTACAAATAAACCCATACACAGTGAATGTGTCATTCTGAGCAGACACAAGACAGTTTCTGTGCTGCAGTATCTTTTTTGTTTCTCCTCTCATATGCCTTCCAGCCTAAAGCAGATCCCGAGGTGGTCCCAGGTCATTTGACAACTGCTTTTTATTTCACACCCAGGCCAAAGAAAAGATTGTTCTTGCAGTGGTTCCTCGGTGTCCCGTGGGGAACTACTTTCATTCTCCTCCTCCCTCCCACCCCCGACACAGTTCCCCGAGGCAGTGATCTCAGGCCTGGCAAATCCTGGGATAGGATCTCTCCCGTCTTCCTGACACTTGGGCCTTTGTTCAGCAACCTGCAAAAGTGCCGTGAGCTGCTGTAAGAGTTGGTTGTGTTTTCAAGTTAGCCTAGCTCCATGGTTTTAAATACAGGGTTACGATGATAAGTACTTTCCCAACCATCAAACATCTTCTGAACATATTATTGTGGTTAGGTTTGGAGTCAACACGGTATAGGCCAAAGATCAAACTAGATGTGTTGTGGAGTCAGATATATTTAGGTTTGAATCTACTTTCTAGCTATATGGCCTTAGGCAATTTACTAGCCTCAGTTTCCGTGTCTGTAAAATGTTGCTGATCATACTACTCATCTCAGAGAGTTGTTGTGAGGATATAACTCAAATAAAGGGTTTGAGTATTATAGTGACTTGAAGAGTGTTTCTCCCCGCCCCCAATTCATGACCACCTATAATCCCAGACTATGACCTTATTTGCAAAGAGGGTCTTTAAGGGCATAATTAAACTCTGATGAGATCACACTGGATTAGGGTGGGCCCCAAAGCCAGTGACTAGTATCCTTGCAAGGAGAGGACGCACAGAGATGAATGAAGAAGGCTGTGTGAAGACGGAGGTAGAAGCTGGAATTATGCTGCCACAGTGCCTGTGGCCCTCAGAAGCTGGACGAGGAAAGGTAGGGTTCTTCTCTGGGGCATGTAGAGGAAGCATAGCCCTGCTAACACCTTGACTGAAGATTTCTAGCCTCTTAGTGCAAGACTAACGTGTTGTTTTTTAAGCCACCAAGTGAGTGGAAATTTTTTATGACAGCCCTAGGAAACCAATACAAGTGTATATTAAGTGCTCAGTGAAAGTCAGCTCAGCCTCAGGTAGGTTTTTCCCCATATTATGGTGCCTACCTTGAAGTCCTTGGATTGCTAACATAATTTGGTTCTCTTTTACCATGTGTGACCCCTCCAGGTCCCATTTCAGCCTTGGATTTACCTTTCTTATTCTCTAGACCTGGGCTAAGGCGCATCCCACATGTCCTCACATAAGCTGTGCCATGGGCCCTGTGAGTCCCCCCTTACCCGACCCAGCCCGCCCAACGCACTCATCCATTCCGTACACGGTAACTGAACATACGTTATGCACCAGTTCGTGTATAAAGAACTGGCTGTAAAGCAGTAAAATGTACTTTCTTGGTGAGAGGAGAAAAAATGATAAGTTGGGCAAGTAAATGTACGGTATGTCAGGTGGTGTCAGGTGCTACAAAAAATACGCAGCATGGGGGTAAAGAGAGCAGGTGTGGGATACACATCCATGGGCCAGAGACGGTCTCTCTGACAAGGTAATATTTTCATAGTGTCTGATTCAATGTTAGGCAAGGGAGGAATGACGTCCTTCGGACACCTGGGAGTGAAGGTGAAAGAAGAAACGGCGGCTCAGTCATCTACAGCTTTCCACGCCATGAGCTGGCCATGGGCATCTGCAGTGAACGACATAAGAAACCACAGGATGAGTCAGCACGGAGGAGAGTATGGTCTGCTTTGTATTTTCAAAAAGATCCCCCAGGCCACTATTTGAAGAAGAGGTTTCGAGCGGGTAACTTGGAAGCAAGATTAGTTGCGACAGGACGACAGTAAGTCTAACTAAACGTTATTTTTCGCTCTTTTCCTCACTCTTTCTCCAGAGCTATGATAGAAGCAGGTGGAAGAGAAAGCATTGATAAGAAGTCACCGGAGTCTCTGTGTGTTTTGCAGATAAAACCACTTTAATGAACTGATGTGGTTTCTAAGAGAAAGGGAAATCAAGGAACACTCCAAGTGGTTTACTGAGCTAGGGAAGACGGAGAAGTTCGGAGTGGAGAAAGGAAGTCAATTTAATGTGTGAAATCCACACAGCACTGATGAATTTCCTTCCTTTCCCCTGAAATGGTGACCTAGCTCTAGGCTGGTGGACTTCAGTGTCGTCAAGCAATGCCAAGGAAACTCACCAACTTCATAAAAACTGGGCAGGCAAGCTGTGCCTTCCTAAAAACAGTCTTAAATGTATTTTTAACTTTGAAAAAATTGTACTATCAAGTGGCCATTTATAACAGCAAATACGAGATGTTCCCCCAAACAAAAACACAATAGGAATCGGAGTGCCTGGTTTTCGACAGCTGGCTGAGCCCCGCCTCACGTGCAGGAGCTATGCCACATGACACTGGCAGACCATTTCGAATGAGGGTGGGCCTCCCCAAACCCACCGGGCCCCACCCGGGCCTGTAAGGGCAGCACGCGTGGAAGTGTCAGGGCCAAGGTGTTGAAGACGAGTCAGAGCATTTGGGATCGCCACTGAGTTCTTTCAATCCGCTACTTCGAATTAATGAGGTTACAAGCTCACTCTTGTCCAAAATCGCCAACCCTTGACAAAGCGATCCGCATGAAGTAAAGAAGCAACTAAAAAGTAAGACATTACCAACACTTCTGTGGGAAAGCTGGAGGGGCGGTGGAGGAGGAGGGAGGGAGACTGCAGAGCATGATTTTTCACACCAACTCTGTTTAGTGGCTGGTTCCTTCAGCCGTGAGAAATTCTTTGGGAAAGCAGGGCTACCAGTATAAAGTCCTAGGTAGTAACCTTTTATGACTCCCCCTGCAAAAAAAAAAAAGAAAAGAAAGAAAAAGAAGAAGAAGTATAGAGAACTAGGGGACTGCTTAGAAACATATGTTCTTCAGGGAGTCTTGCAAGTCTCGCTCTAAACTCTGAGCCAACACAGCTGTAAGGGGGCAGAGGTCAAGACTTCACAGAAAGCCAGATGCTGCAGTGAGCATATATTGTTTTACAGACACATGTGTGTATGGATATGTGTGGTGTATAAATATATACATAGACATGTGTGTGTATACACTGGCAAGCCCCCCTCCCCGCTTCCCATCCTTTTAGGTAAACTGAAGGAGGAAGGGAGGATTTCCTGTGAAAACAATGTGTAACCCTGCCCATCTGATTAATGTGTTTGGCCGGACTGTGTGTAACCAAATGAAAAGGAGGAGTGGGAAGAAAATCTAGCGATAAGACAGCCTCCCAGAGGGTATTCACTCAGACTCAATTAAATCCCTAAATGCTATTTTCTTGCATTCAGTCTCACCCAATTCAATTCCTAAGTACTACGTTTTGCACTGTTGGATACTAGGTGGGAGGTAGAAATCTTTACACGAACAGTCACTTTCGTCCATTCATCAGCAGTGTGACCTTGGGAAAGGTACGTCACTGAACGTCTCTGGTGAGATCACTTCGAGTGGGAGCGGCCCCCCACCCCACCCTCTGACACACTAGATTCTACCTTCAGAGCTCCCCGCAGTCGGATACGGTAGAAAGAGCAACGGGCTGGGTTTCCAGCCCCAACTCTGCCGCTGGTTTGCTGTTACTGCAGCCAGTTCATCTCACCCTGCTCTTCCTCCCCCAAGATGATCCCCAGAAAGAGATGCTTTCTTCACTGTGCAATGAGATGCTTGAATTAAAAAGGGGGCACAAAATAACTGCCCATAAAAGAACTAGGTGGGATCCGTGTATTCTAACGGGGAGGCAGCTGCATGTCACCGTTGCCCCACTGTTGCACTGTGACAATATTAGTGACTTGTGTAATATGGCTCAATAGGCTCCATGTATGTCTTTGCCACAGCAGAACAGAGGGATTTTACTATTCTGTGTTCATCTATGTGTGCACAGCTCAATGCAGCAGATGAGGGAAGAATCGGCTTCTTTTTACACCCATCCCATAACTCATTAAACCATATCACAAGTCATAAATATTTAACTGTATGATACATTTAGCTGTGAGCCGTACACATGGTATAGTAAAGGTTCTCTTTGATTATTTTATCCTCTATATAAATTCTTACAGTGAGAGGAGGAACTTCAGCAGCTTCTTTTTTTTTTTTAAATTGGGATAAGTAATTCTTAACCCCAATTTGTGGCATAACACAAACACAATGGAGGTTCATTTCTTAGTCATCCAACAGTTGGTAAGTGTTCCTGTTAGGCAAGGGGGCTTCAACAAGACCCAGAAACCTACAGTGGTTCCGTCTTGAAATCAGATGGGGGCTCAGAACCTTTTGCATTCACTGGGCAGATGGGGAAGAGCAGGTGGTGAAGGGGAATCCACTTCTCAATGAACTTGGCCTGAGCCCTGGTACACCCCACTCCACTGGCAAGGACTAGTCGCTTGGCATCACCTACACGCAAGGGAGACTAGAACGTCCCGTTCCTGGGTATGCCTCCAACTTCCAGTAACAATTCTAAGTATTAAACTAGAAGCATGGATCTTTGGTGACCAATTAGTCTCAGCCATAGATTCACCTTACATTCGATATAAGCAAGTGTGTGTATATGCACATGAATACACATCTCACAGAGGATCATTTCTATATTTTTCAACCACATATCACTATGGCAAAAAGCAATGTGTTTTATTTCACAGGCAATATCTAAAACCTTGAAGCTCATCCAAATCTATAATTATCTGATAAACCCTTTTCCTCAATTCAGGATAAAAAAATATGTTCACATCTGTTGTAGATTCGGTTATTGGCCTTGATTCTTCATGCCTTCGCCCTATCAATTTTTGTTCCTCTACTGAAGGAATATACCCTCTTGGCCCTTCATTTTGAGCTCAGCCATGTAGCTTCTTTGGCTAATAGCATGTTACAAAACATGACACAAGCAAGGGCATAAAATGCACTTGTGCATTTGAATATTGCCTCTGGCGCCTCCGCCACCACCATGGGAAGGACTTGGCCCAGTCTGATGGTCCAGGAAGGACAAGAGATATGCAGAACAGAGCTGCAGCACTGATCCAGAGATCTGTGGTGAGAAGCAGAGTGGCCCGGCTGAGCTCAGCCTAGATCCGCTGCAGGCTAGTGAGCTCGTAAATCTGGGAGAATGCTTACAGCTAAACGCTACTGAAAAACCATGATTATTTGTTATACAACATTATTGTGGCAACAGCTAACTAATGCAATGTATTTCAGTTTTTAAATTTTTGCTCAAAAGCCACCATTGCCATATTATCACAAAATCTCTGTTTTGTTTTCCCCCTTCTGGAGTCATTTTGCAGTCTAAGTTTTCCAAGAACATCTGGACTTACGTGGTTTGAAGTGGTGGTTGATTAGTTGTCCTTCCAAATGCAAGGTAATGAGAGAACGAGAGACTGAAATCAGTCCATTACTGCTACCTTTGCTTGCTGCCATTAGATGTTGCTGTTGAACACCGTCCAGCATAATGTAAATATTTGTGATAGAACTGTTGGTGTAGATTCCCGTACTGACCACATGATTCTTGAGGTTTGGCTTTTAAGAGCATTGATCTTTAGTCATACTTACCACCTTAGCTACTGTTCCCAAACATACCTTCATGTCAACGTGGCTACAGCTCAGCACATAATGTTACAGCCGACTGGCGTGCTCCCAGAACACTTGGGCCCATGGTTGAGACCAGGTCTACAACAAACACTCCGTATGTTCTTCATGCGCCTTGCCTGCCAGCAAGTCCATTCCAGGCCATCAGAGAGCTACTAATAATGGCAAAGATGAAGGTGAAGTAGGTGCTGACATTCATCGCCTTGCAGTCATTGTCACTTTTGCACATTTTATCCAGGCTTTTACGAATTCCAGCTCTGCTCAGCAAACAGTATTTTAAGAATCTGTATTTTTAAGCCACAAAAGTTTTGTTATACCTTCTCTGCAATGCATTTATAGCTCTGCCCCCATCAAATGATTGTTCCCTACAAATGTATCAGCTCCATGCTAATGTGTTCTCTACCTGTGAGCAAAAGGCTGGCTAGCGTGATTGAGAAAATTGTATCCCATCTTCTATCCCATTATGCATAATATTCTGTTTTGAATATTACTTAAGGGAAAATTATTCAGAGGAAACAGCCATAACACAGAGGGACTTGGGGCTTACAGAATGCCAGGGCTTAAGTTATCACACAGCTCACGAACTGTCAGCCAAACTCAGCCAAGAAGCTTGCAGGTAGATTAACTGAGCCAGCAAAGGCCTTGCCTTCTCAGCTTTAAATGCCTGTCAGGCCCAGTTATCTCATGGCCGACAGCGTCTCCATTTAGCAGGTTCTCCTTTCTTTGATCTGGAGGTATCTAATGACTTTTGAATTCAGGATCTCTGTTACAGATAAACACCCTCATTTCACACATGGGGGAAGTGAGGTCCAGCCTGATGGTTCAGCTTACTTGCTGACTGGTGGGGTCAAAGGTGGAGCCTTAGGTTCTGGTTCTGAGCCTTGGACAACATACTGGGGTTCAGAGCTCGTACACATTGAAAAATGAATTGACAAGAACTGAGCTCAGAAGCTATTATTCCCACTCCAGAGCACAAACCAGTGCATCCAGGTGTCAGGCAGGCTGGAGTGCAGGGATGATGGAATAACTACGGCCAGAATAAGGGAGAGCAGGCCAATGGGAAGGGGAATGAGACTCTCCACTTCCTCCTCCAGGACCGAACAGCTGCTGAGGGATGGTGAATGTTTCCTTTCTGGAGCTCACTCTGAATTAACTAAAGGTGCCAAAACTATAGATGAAAGGAAAAACATGTAGACATTAAAACTGACTTTCTTTACCCAAGTAAAACAGATGGCTGGAAAAAAGTCCAAGGAGCTGGGTTGAAGACTAAATGGGTGGTCCCAGGGGAGGCTAAAATGTTGTCTTATAGACCGGTCCAAGCTTTGGAAAATAATACACAATTAAATCAAATTAATTCAGATTGTCCTTCTGGGAACTGCTATCAGAGAAGCTAAATGAGGACCTAGGGAAAGAGGCTGTCAATGTAGCCAGTGACTTGAAAGAAAGCAAGAAGAATGGAAGATGCACACACAGAATGGGAAAATGAATTCTAAAATGCTGGGTTGGCCAAAAAGTTCATTTGTTTTTTTCTGTACGATGGTTCTAGTAGCACTTAGTTGTTTTTAACTTCATTCAGAACAATTGTATTAGACTGTATTGTGACAGCTGTCATATCAGTGTGCATTAAAAAACAAAATTGATCAATTTTTGTGTAGCCATTTCAATATTGAAGATGGAAAAATATGCAACATTTTTATGTATTATGCTTTATTATTTCAGAAAAGGTAAAAATGCAAGTGAAACACAAAAATATGATTTGTGCTGCCTATGGAGAAGATGCCACGACTGACTGGATACTCAAAAGTGGTTTGCAAAGTTTTGTGCTGGACATTTCTTGCTGGACATTTCTTGCTGGACAATGTTCCCTGGTCAGGGAGACCAGCTGGAGTTAATAGCGATCAAATTGAGACATTAATTGAGAACAATCAATGTTATACCCATGCAGAAGATAGCTGCCATACTCAACATATCCAAATCAATAAAATTATTGATGAAAATGAAAAATATGCCTTTTATTTTATGGAAAAAAACATATGAACTTTCTTGCTAACCCAATAGCTTGTATTAGTGATTACCTACTTGAATAATAGAAAGAGGAAAAAAATTCTGATCAGTGGCCACATACCAAGTAGGAAAGGAAGAGAAAAGAAGAAATAGAATTTACCCAAATTTCATAGTGTGCCTGTCCATACCATGCATTTGGGGATCTCAGTGAAGGTAAATTGGGAGGGAGAAATAATCCGGGAATGGAGAAAAATGTTGGTTAGATTGGCTTTCCCTTCCTATGGGAAAGGAGTGGGGATGGCCCGTTATATAAATCTTTATGATTAAGGGTTAATGAGGTTTGGTCATTGATCCAAGAGGTCAGACCTGGTGGATAAGGAAAGACCACAGAGATTTCTAAAGAGCAGTAAATCTGGAGGCTGTGGGGCAGTGTGCTAAATTTAAAAAGAGCTATAATTTGTATTTAGGAAGAGAAAGAAGGTGAAGAGAACAGGTGTAGCCTACAGGAGAAGATGCTGGAAAGGGAAGGCTGGGTAGTTGAGATACCAGGAATATAGACTGGTCCGCTAAAGCGAAGATCAGGGCTCCCACTCCACACGAGAACTGGGTTCATCAGAAGGGACTGGGACAGACCCTTAGACACTTATTGACCCCAAACCATTACAAATCAGTGGCTTCTTGTGAAAACTGGCCTACAAGTGCTTCATCTGAAAACTAAGATTTTTAAAAAAAGTACATGAATTTTTTGCCAACATTTCAGAACCATACATTTTTTCATAGGAAAATTTAAAAGATTTTATATAAAAATCTTTTTGTATAAAAAAATCCTGGTTTCTCTTTAAAAATTAGAAAATCAAGCAATGTTGGTTGTGATTTTTTTGGCAGGGCCAATAAATCACACCTCTGTTTTGTTTTTTTGTTTGTTTTGTTTTCACTAAATAAGTAAGTTGAAACAGGAGGAAAGAAAGATGAAGTCCAGTGAAGATCAAAATATGTCATTTCTATGTCTATGATGAAAGATATGGCTTCGGTGAGCAGAAGCGATGGGCTTCTTGGTATCAAACCCCAGAAAAAGGCCCGTTCACCCTGCCACAGGCAGTGCTGGACCACTGCACACCCTCCCATGCAGGGGCCTGCTCCAGCACCACACAGTGAAGCAGACTGAAGCACACAGCTTCTCACACAGGCAAATGGCAGCGAGAAAGAACAAAACAAGGAAGACGCTGGGCTACGAAGTCCAGGCTCTCCTCCAGTTTGCACAAATGTGATCAGCCCTTCATCTCTGGGTAGGAGCAGGTAAGAGGTTGGGGAGAGGCCAGGAAGTCCCCTCCACTTGGAGAGAGGGGAACGAAGGTTTTCTTTCCACCCTGGGCCTACATTCCCCTTGGGACAACGATACTCCTGAATCTGTCTGGTCACTGAGCATAGAGTCTGTGCTTCACAGGAGTCCCTCCTTCTCATTCATACACTTGCCAGCTCGCTCCAGTATTTACTGATCTGCCTTGCCTTTCTCGTATTTCTCTGCCACTATAATTATCGTCGGGTGTTGTTGCTGTGGTCATCACACCACACAACTGGTGAAGAATGCTAAATGGTGCCAGCTCCAACTTCTGGTTGGTGAGAACTAAGAACAAGAGAACAGAGCCTGTATAGTTAGTTCATGATCTTTGGTGTAGGCAGCTGAAATGGAGTGAGCTAAGCAGGGGTGTGTAGTGTACGTACATTTAAAACTGAAAATCTGCCCACATAAGACTTTGCTGGAAATGGGGGCTACAAGTCTATTGGAGAAATATGAACCTTTCGGCAGAAAGCAGAATGCAGATGAGAAGGAGGAGAGAAAGAAGACTCAAAGACCCATGGTCCTCTTTACCTGCCTTTTCGTGGCCCTTACCTTACTGTAGTCTAATGGTCTCATCTGTAATCTTTGTGACCAACATACAGAGGGCACTCAAATTTTTATTAGATACACGAACAAGAAAGATGTCTTGAAGGAGAGGCTGTTTAGGATGAGTGATGAGGAAATGTTTTATCCATTAGGAGGCTATTGTTGGTTTGTACAGAAAGGGTCCAGTAGAAGTCAGATGACAGCACCTTAAACAAGCTTGGATTCCTTTGCAAATCCTTCCCTGATCTTTGCACCATCTGAACCTAAAACAAAGTGATCACACCCTCCTCTGTGACACCACCACTGTCTATACTGTATAAACATTTATTAAACTGTGCAATTTACTACACAGAATAAACTAAATGGAGATTTACATATTTAAAAAATATCCACTTACTTTTCTTAAAAATATATATATATACTCAAATGGAGGAAGACTGACAATCCCCAAATAAACAGATAAACATATGAAGCATAGAAGGTTGTTATAAGTGCTTTGAGGAAGACTAAGGAAAGGCTTTGAGCAGTGAAATGATACCCTGTCCCCACTCTGGATGCTCCCCTGAGAACAGATGCTGGGGAGGAATGATGGAAGTGGACAGACCAGGTAGGACACTAACAGCAGCTTGTGTCATGTTGGCAGTAGTAGATGTAAATGAGGAGTAATTGGATTTTTTAAGAGAGATTTTATTTATTTATTTTTAGACAGAGGGAAGGGAGGGAGAAAGAGAGAGAGAGAAACATCAATGTGTGGTTGTCTCTCATGGGCACCTTCTGGGAACCTGGCCCCCCAACCCAGGCATGTGCCCTGACTGGGAATCGAACCGGCAACCCTTTGGTTCACAGACCTGCACTCAGTCCATTGAGTTACACCAGCCAGGACTGGATTTATTTATATTTATATATGAACAATGGGGTTTGCTAATGATTTGCATGTGGATTATAAGAAAAAGAGAATGGTCAAGCATCCTAAGATATTTAGTCTGAGCAGGTGGTTGAATGGAGGGCCCGATCACTGAGCAGGAGAAGAAGGACTATGGTTGGAGCTGGCTGGGTGGCAGGAGGCACCATTTAGTACTTAACTCTTTTCTTGTCTGCCTCCTGCACTCTAGTGTAGAAGACAACCATTTGTCTTCTTTCTCTTCTTACCCACAATACCTAGCACAGTGTTTTACACAAAGGAGCTGCTTGTTAGTTTTCTTCATGTTTAATGAATGCACGAATTCCCTGGAAACATAAAATGGAAGCCTAGGTTTTGTTTTATCACCGCTGAGGCCCCAGCATCTGAAAGAAAGCCAGTGCAAAATGTTGTGGAATAAACAGATTCTCGTCCTAGTCTTTCTAGTGATATTTCTGGTCTCTGTCTCTGGTTCTCGTTAGCCTGAAGGAAATGAAAAAGCAAATTAATATGTGTTTGAGGCATTTTTTAATCACTTATGTAATGAAAAGTCGGAGAATAAAATTCACATTTCTGATTACCAATTGATAGCTATTAATACTGGCAAATCTGACGGTTCCAAATAGCAAAATCTCTCCCTGAACTTGTGGTCATTACATGTCTTTTTCCCATTTCACTAGAATTTCATTTAGAAAGTCACTTGCACATGAGGGAACACTTTCAAGCACTCAAACCTGGTCTTGGGGTTTAAAAGCACAGATATCTGGCTTTGTGTTGAAATCTTATTAAGATGCTAAACAAATTATTTATTGACCTGATTCTGATTTTCTATACTTTAAAAATCACTGTTAAAACACCCATCTCTGCCCTGGACCGTCACCAAAGCCAGCAAATGCCTCTTAGCAGGGGAGCCAGCTGCCACCTATGCCCTCGGGTCATCTTTCAACACTGGAGATCGGCTCACGCTTCCCCAAGAGCAAAATGTCAGACCTGTCCTTGAATCGTCCTTTCATTATTGGGCAGAATTTCCTAAATTGCCTTTTTTTACCCCACAACATCACAATCTGGGAGAATAAGTTTTGGAAATCATAGTCTATTCCCCCTTGAGAGATTAATAGTAGATTGAAATGCCCTGTAGTTAAAAGAATTCAAGTTTAAAACCGATACTTCTCAAAGCCACATGGCTCCAGACTGCTTTTTTTTAAAGATTTTATTTATTTATTTTTAGAGAGGAAAGGGAGGGAGATAGAGAAAGAGAGAGAGAAACATCAATGTGCAGTTGCTGGGGGTCATGGCCTGCAACCCAGACATGTGCCCTGACTGGGAATCGAACCTGTGACACTTTGGTTCGCAGCCCGCGCTCAATCCACTGAGCTACGCCAGCCAGGGCCAGACTGCTTTTATAATGGAGTATCATGAGTAAGTCGTGAGAAGCAGTGGGTTACGAAGTTAGGTCTTGCGAGTGCTCTCCTAAAGAATTGGCTGGCCTTAGATATGTAGAAGACCCTCGTGTCACACCAGCTCAAGTGTCCTGGATGCCTTCCTTTAAGTGACTCCTCTGAAGAAAAGGAGAACTCGATGCTAGGCACCGGGGTTTCCACCACCCGCAGAATGGGACAGTAAGACAAAAGCCTTAGTTTGAAAGACAGGTGTTTCAAGATTTTCTTAGCTCTGCCACTTGGTAATTAGGTGATTCTTTTGGTAGGGCCTTTATAGGATCTGAGAGTTGGTTTTCACACCGTAAAAACTAGAAATAATAAGCTGTGCCCCCCTCATCACACACGATTGCTATGTGAATTAAGTAAACATTAGAGAAATGTATAAAATACTTCAGATTACACAAACGTAAAGCATAGTTATAATATTCCCAGAAGGGTTTTCTCTTTACCAATACAGCACAATAGAGAGGTGACGTGAGCCACACTTGTAAGTTTAAATTTTCAAATAGCTACGTTTAAAAGGTTAAAAGAGGTAAATTCACTCTAACAATATATTTTACTTAACCCAATACATCCAAAACATGAATATAGATCAAGCAATACAATCAGTGTAAAAATAATGAGGTATTTTAGACTCTAGTTTTGGTGCCATGTCTTTGAAATCCAGTGTGTATTTTATACTTACAGCACATCTCAGTTTGGACTAGATGCATTTAAAGTGTTCAGTAGTGTATTTTATTAGTGTGGCTGTTAGCACAGCTCTATACACATTTGTTTTTGTTTTTGTTTTTTCTGCAAAAAGCCAGTGTATTTGTTCCAGTAAAGTCCAGAGTGATAGTTTTTTACATTAGTATAATCTTTTCTGGAGACTTAATCAGAAAATCCAATGATCTTGTTGCCCTTTACAACTTCTAGAAGGTGCTCACAGCCCTTGGTCAGTGCCTCTCTTCCCTCCCCAAAGCCACAGTGCTCAGTCGAGTCTCTGACATCACATCAGTCCAACCCTGACCCTCCTGCCTCCTGTTTCACAGAGAAGGGCCCTCGTGACTACTGTGGGCCCACCGAGATCATCCGAGACAATCTCTCTCTATTTTAAGGTCATCTGATTGGCAACCTTGATTCCATCTCAGACCCTAAAGCCTCTTTGTTACTGAATGTACATGTTCCTGGGCTCCAGGCATCAGAACGTGGACTTCGTTGGGAGGCCAGTGTTCTCCCTGCCATCGTCAAACCATGCTGTGCCAGTTGTTTCTCTCTGTCCCTGGTTGAAATCTCAGGCAGGTCACACAGATTTTTCCAGTTCCTTAGTAATCTGAACAATTTTAAAACATATCCTCCATGAATATTTTCAACATTCCTAACTGGCTGATATTCAATCTTAACTTCTTCTCTACCTCCCCAATTAGACCTGCTTCAGGCCTGGAAATCTGGAGTGGGTAGGAAGGCAGGTATATGGTTAACTTCACTTTATTTCTTCTTTTGTTTTTTTAGATTTCAATTTCTCTATCTTTTTTAGAGAGGGGGGAGGGAAGAAGAAAAACGGGGACAGAAACATCAATGTGCTGTGAGAGAAGCAGAGAAACACAGACTGGTTGCCTCTTGCACAGCCCCAAATGGGGACCTGGCCTGCATCCCAGGCATGTGCCCTGACCAGGAATTGAACCAGCGACCTTTCAGTTCACAGGCCAACACTCAGTCCACTGAGCTACACCAGCCAGGGCTTCTCTATCACCTCTTTTCCATACGAATAGCCACTCTTTCAAGAGATACTGCTTGTAGGCTTGAATTTCCAGTATTAGTGCCCTTCAATGCCAAATATAATTGGTAGCTCTTTGTTTCATTGGGTGCTTGTGTGGGTTTCTTGAAGATTCTCCATCAGAGACCTCCATCTGTACTTCCCCTTGGTTAGCTGCTACAAAGCTCCCCACAGTTCTGGGGTCCTGGCATTCCTCCCCTCTGTTTGGATCACGAGGGTCTTCCAGTCAGTCCACCTGGATGCGGACCTCAGGCAAGCTCCCTTGCACGGTGGAAACGCAGTTTTCTCCCCATGTTGCCCTTTGACCAAAGCACGTGTCTTAGCTTATGACTTTCAGAATTTCCAAGTCTGGTTAGTAATACTTAAGTTTACTAAACTCCAAGAAGTTGTGTGAATCATTTCAAGTGTCTTTTCATTGGCTTAAGGTAACACCTGGCCCCCTTGGGGATGCCGGAACAATAAGAAATAAAACACAGAAGCAACACTTATCAAAAAAACAGTGCCTTTGCTTGCTTTCTCATGTGCACCCAACAACTGGACCGTCGGGTGATTGAGCAGAACTAGTTTTGCAACCTCTTATTACGTCATGAACAGGCAGTCAAGCGCTCAGCGTCACGGGATGCTCTGGGCACCAGGTGAACTGCTCTTGGCCTTTGGTGTCTCAGTGGAAAGTGAGATAGATCTATACAAGATACATTATAGTAAAATTCTTTATATTTATGCAACTATGACAGGGCATTTATACAAATCGCTTAGACACAGACCCTTCTAGTGAAAAGAATCCCATCCCAAGGATCTATCTGGAGTCTACTGAAATACATAAACTTTTTGTTTTACAACCAAGGAAAGAGGAAGCATTTGAGTATGAGGCCAGGGGATATCGGAAGAAGAGTAGGAGAAATAAAGATAATAAAGCAGAGAAGTGTGAAGTAGTCCCTGTCTCATCCCCAACTCCTGTATTACTGTCCTTTTCTAGTACTTGGAAGGCTATTGGCTAACAAATACAGGAGATATTTTGTCATAGTGTTCATCTGGGCCATGCTGAAAAATGTTACTACAGAGTGGGAAAAAAAGACACTTTTCTCACTTCTGCGTAGAACCTAGTACCACTTTGGCACTCCAAGAAATGGGCCTCATAACTGAGAGTTAGCACGCCAAACCTGGGTGCTGTTACTGCCATGTGGGCATAAAAAGGAGAAGCAATGGGACAGGCCGCCCACATCAAGTCTAAATAAAAGAGGAAGATTAAGTATACCCCACCTTCGGACCACATGCTAAGGAAGAAGTAAATCCTACATGCGAAGGAAGGTAGGAGGAGGCTCAGCAGTACAGACTAAGTTAAGAAACCGTGTCATTGACTTCACTGTCATTTCATGTGTATTCAGAAACCAGAAAGAGTAGGAATATTTGAAGTACATAGGATTTTACAGTTTAAAATGGATTTATTACAATAGTTCAAGTAACTAAAGAACAGAAAGATCATGGAGCATATTGAATAAAAGACGAGTTATGAAGCCATCACACCCCCACACATACAATGGTACCAAACCTTCAATTTGCTGAGCTGAATGACTATGTAAGATTTGTTTCCTTTGCCCATTTGGTAACTCTTCCCAAGGATCACATGAGTATGGCCCCGACTTTCACATAGAAGGGAATTTATTGAGCAATGTTTTTTAAATTTGAAAATATTAGAAAAAATAAGATTCATACAACACAGGCAAACATTTCTAGACATAAGAGTGAATTTTTCAGTTTTTGTCCAGATATGCAACACAGAGCACAGATCTGTTCTGAATCATTGTGGGCAGGGATCACTAAGCTCAGATACACTTACATCACCCACATCTTATTTTAGCCTTCCCTTTGATAATATTTAGATCATCTGCCTACCATCCAGGAACTGAAGAATTTGGAAAAGAACCGAGGAAACAAAGGGAGTTTATAATGTCTACATAG